>NW_027491700.1:0-600000 GCF_021521415.1 Bidens hawaiensis
CATGATAGTTTTCATCGTTTAATAATTCAAAATCTGACTCGAGTGTTTCAATTCGTGCTTCCTTAACTCTATTAACCCCCACATGTCGAACCTTTAATTCATCCCAAATATCTTTTGCTGAAGTAAGATTTGCAATTTGCAAAACCATATTTCTGGAAGTGCTTGATATAGTAATGCAATTGCCATATTATTTTTCTTTTCATCCACTTCCGTTTCTGTTTCCGCATTTGGTTCCACTACTTCCCAAATTCCATGGACATTAAAAATTGCTCGAATCCTTACAGCCCAAATTGTGAAATTTGTGGAATTTAGAATTAGACATTGGAAAGTCATTGACGTTCCTCCGTCCTTAATCGCAACTGGTTCTTTGTTAGATGATTCGTCCCCCATAGTGTGTGCCTACTTTCTATTCTAAACTAATAAACCCTTCTACTAAAAAACTTTCCCTTATCTTCCCACAAGTACTAGTCAACTATGATAATACTTGTACAAGATTTTAAGAAAACAAAACCTGGTTATCCTTTTGGTTCCTAATTCTGATCAAACCCGCTTCGCCGTTGACAGTCAAACCCGCCTGTTGTTGATGCCAATCCCGCCAATCTGTTGTTGACAATCAAACCCGCCTCTCTGCCGTTGACAATCAATCCCGCTTCTCCGCCGTTGATCACGATTCCCCTTGACCAAAAACTTAACCATTTGTTTTCCTATCCTATCAATTTTGTTTTTATACCCAATGTTCTGAATTTGTAGAAAACAAAACCAAAATACTATAAACCCTTTAATCCTCTGATAATTCTTTACACAATTGTTTACCGAAACAATTGTATGATGAAACAATCAACAAAAAAACCACTAACTTTTTGATGATGACCCTTAAACCAACAAAACTTTCTGCCCCTTTTTTTTATTCTCAAACCCACCGATTTCAAAACAATAAGCAAACAACAATTATGACTTCAAAAGTGCCACAATATTCAACCACTAAAAAATAACAATTGTTGATTCCTTAAATCGTGAATTGGATAGCCCTGATGCAAATTAAACCAGAATCTTCTAATCGAACAAAAAAATCTACAGTAACAATCAAACCTTTTTTTTTATTGATGATTATTCTGTATCTGTTTCTGATTTGAAACTCTAGATGTCGAACAATCCCAATCAATTGCTGATTTCGTCAATGATAAACAGTCTTGATCAATTGTCGATGAAAAACGTCTGATTGATAAACAATCCTACTTCCAATTGATCGAAGTAATTGATCAGTTTCTTGAATGAACCCCTTCTAATTGCTTATCCTTGATTGAAATTAAACAAACACTTTTGCAATTTGATTAATTTTCGTTGATGACAGCCTTTTTCCCATAACTATTGTTGATAATTGCTATGATACCACTGTTGTAAATATGGTGATCAAACAATTGAATATGAATATAGAACAAGAACACAATGATGATGTTAAACGAATTCTTTGATAAATAATATTGTCTGATACAAAACAAAGGGATCGATGGGGTATATATAAACCCTACCAATAGATGACGTCGCGACGTTTCAACAATAACCATTTCAATCTATATACAATATTGACCCTAACCTATTTACATTGACACTTTTAACCCTAAACTAACTTTAAACTAATAACAGACTAACCCTTAACGTTTATAATATAACTAATATTTTGTTTAACTTCAATATTGTAATCTATGCAACCAGCAAAGGGAGACATGCCCATAGAGGGTCCAACACTAGATGTTCTAGGAGTACTCGATTGGATGTGACTGTAATGGGCTTGTGGTTTCATTAGTTTTGTTGGACCATTCTATTGCCCACACCATCGATGAAGCTGTTGATGGGTAGCCATATAAAACTATTAGCCTGGATATAGGGTTGGTGGGGGGTCCAATTAGTGGGCTAAAGATTAGGGTTAGTATTGTTGGACAAAAATTAAGTTTGAGGGGATTGTGGGTAGTCACGACCCTTACAACGGTAACCACGACCACCTCCGCATCTTCCTTGATATCTCCGACCACCACCAGGGTAGCCTATGCCTTGACTTGACGATTGACCCCGAGTGTCGGGTGGTTCGGCGGTTACGACGAGTATGACTGAGGATCCTAATAACCGGTTTTGATATTTCAATATCATAGCTTCTTTGTTGAGCATAACGCGAGCATCATCCCAAGAGGGTGGGACTGTTGAATAAGAGCTTCGTCCACGTTATACTCTTGTGGACAACATAGTGAAAGTTGAATAATCAAGCGTGATTCATGTACCGGGTACCCAACATCACAAAACTGATTTGCAATAGCCCGCAAATTAACTTTAACATTAGTCATCTAATGATGAGAAAGAAGTGAGTGTGAGGCTTGATAAATGTTGTTCGAGTGTTGCGGCTCGTGTGGTTTTGTTATTGAGTTAGTATTGAGATATATTTTTTACAGTTTAACCCATCTAGCACGAGCGATGGTATCCGTATTGAGAATGCGCTTTAGAATTTCTTCCTAGATAGTGTTGTAGATCCATTGAAGGACAAAAGCATCGATTTCTTTCTAAAGACCGTAGTCTTTGTCGGTTTTAGCGGATGGGTCGTCGTTCTCGATATGGTTTAAAACCTTGTAGGCGGTAGCATGGAGCCTGAAACGTTTTGTCCATGACGTGTATGTGAATTTGGATCCACTAAGCGTGCGGATCTTGATGTTGATGTTTGTAGCATGAGAGGCGGGATGTAGCCCAACCAACTTTGATTCGGTAGTAGATTGCTTATCGTCACCCATGTTTTGATGAAGAAGGGGCCGGAAAAAATATAGGAAGAAATGGGATCGAAAGTATGACGGCTGCAAGGGTTGCAAATTAGTTGTTTATGGTCGTGATCATTTTTTTAACACTCGGCCTTGGCGGCCGAGTATTCGACGCCTAGGTGCTCCTCGGCACTTCATTGCACTGTTTTTCTTCTCCATGGTCAAAAATATCAGAATCGGTCTTACGCGGCCCAACTCGGTCTTAGGCGGTCCAACTCGGATCTAGGCGGCTCTACTCAGTCTAGGCGGTCCATCTCGTTCTTAAAATATTTTTGACTTTTATAAAAATACCTAATTTCTCCAAAAGCCAACCATTGTTTTTTTCCTTTTTACGCTAAGATGCAACCTAATTTGAGTTCTGAACTAGCAACCATCATTGTTATCATACGATTCAAAGTTATAAACCCGCAAACCTCTTATTCAAGTTCGATTAAGGTACGTGTTTCACCAACTGAGACATGTTTTTAAACAAATATATAAGTATTATTGATTGGTTTTTGTACTTTTCGTTTGTATTTTGTAAAATATTTAGTAAACTTTTTATATGTGGCATATATAATCTCCGAAGATTATTTTTTTATAAAATACCATGTCCGAGTACTCCCGACTACACTTCGCCTAGACCGAGTAATCGCAACTCCCTAGTTAATCGCCCTCGGAGCGTCAAGGGACTTTTGCAACCTTGGTTGTGATACCATAATAAATGCTATAACATTGTAATGTTTCTTTCTCATATTACTCAAAAAAGATCCCCATATATAGGGTGATTGTATACAAGGAAACCAAATAAATTATAACTTATGTTTATACACACATATATAGGGAGAGAATCATGAGAGAACTCCATTTTATAGAGAGAACTAGAGAACTAATAATGAAGTATTTTTAACTTAATTAAAAAAAATATTTTTTAAATTTTTTTCTTTCATCCTTCTTATATGTTGTTATTCTTCACCACAAAAAAATATAAACATGAAAAAAATAAAAAAAATTAAAAACAATTAACGTTGTAATGCATATATGCAATACATCGACTTTTTTTATAATTCATATGTGCAATAGTGTGAATTTTTATATTTGAAATAGTGTTGAATAGCATATATATAGTTGTTTGTATTGTATATTAGCAATAATGTTATATTATATACAAAAATTAAAAAAAAATCGATATAGTGCATATGTGCATTAGTGTTGCATTACATATATGCAATAACGTGTTTTACATACAATTAATAGTGTTGTATTTGCATATATTCAATAGTGTGTATTAGATAATGTATGTGTGTTGTATTATATGCAATAAAACACTATTTTATATATAAAATACACATTAATGCACATACGTATTACATCGATGGTTTTTTTTATTTTTTTTAATATTTTATTTTTTTTAGGAACAATATCATCTTATTAGAAGGTGGAAAGAAAAAAAAATCACAAAATAATTTTTTTAAAATAGTTAAAAATAATTTTTTACTAGTTCTTTAGTTCTCTCTTTAAGAGGAGTTCTCTCTAGATCTCACCCCCACATATATATACACATATATATACATATATATATATACATCATCAGGTGTAAACCCTTGACTCGAGATAGTTGCACAGATTGAAGTCAATCAAATGTAAGTACGGTTCCTTTGTAGCCTTCCCATGAAAAATGGGTGCCCTAGTCAAACTGCTTATTATTCTAGGGGTACTGTTGTTGATCTCTATAATAATACTGACCCCATAATCATCCTCACACTATTCTTCATCCTCATATTCGGGATCCCAATCCTCAAACTCATCCATGTTCCCAACTCTTTCATTACCCAGATCAAACGCAGTCTCATCCTTCGCAATTTGGTATGGTCCTTGATGGTTCGGTTGTTCAGATTGTACTGGTCGATTAACATCAAGGTTCAGTTGTCTTTGGTCTGGTTACCACCACTACAGTTCACATGGTTTCTGTTACGGTTAACGTTCCGGTTTTGGTTGGGTCGTGGTTCGTTTTGTGGGACTGATTGTTCTTGGTTCAGTGGTTGGTCTTGGTTTTCGGGTGCGTATGCCAACGGTTCTTGATTATTTTGGTTACTCATGTTTTCTTCTTTTGGTTTTGAGGTTGTGGTTTCTGGTTTTCGGTTTAAATTGGTTTTCTGAGCTGCTCGGTATTTCTTTGTTGTTTTTTTGATCTCGGGATCAAACTGAAGCTGCTCTTTTCCTCTGGAATACCTCGTATGGATGAACCTGTATGTTTATATGCACACACAAAAACACGAAACCCCACGTAAAATCAATGAATTAATAAGAAAAACAAAAATTGAAAACTAACTAAACTAACACTTTTCGCATTGATACCCCGACAACGGCGCCATTTTGATCAATGTCGAAAGGTCAATGAAAAATATTATAAAATACATTTACTAGCAAGGGCAAGTAAGGTGTTGAATCTTTAGGGAATCAGTGAAAAGTGCAAGTTTACCTCATGACTTACTAATGATTAAACTAAGCGGATAGACAATGTCAAGCGTTTTGGAAATTATTTTGGGATATGCAATAAACTGACTGACGATAATTTATACAAATTGGAAAATCACATAGATATGATTTGTGTATTAGAATATATTAATGATTACTAGACACAGTAGTTTGGTATGATGATTCACAAAACTTAATCCGAAAAATTGACAGAACTGAACACGTTTTACTTAATTACCAGTTTATTAATATAAAACTTAGAATCTATCAATGATTAATGTTAAACAGTTCTATGACGATAAGATCGTAATCCTAAATGTTGATCAACACAAAACAAATACATGATGATAAAATGAAAGTTCCAAAAACACAAATGTTTAATCAATTCCAATAAGCATATAGATTCAATCAACCAAAAGATTAATCAAAAATAAATCCGAATACATGTAATGTTCATAAAATTAATTAGTTCATAGGAAAACCCTACACCTGAAATGGTCACAAGTGGTTTACCATTGCCTATGCATCACGATGACTTGAATATGAACTGGAAGAATGAAACCATGGATAATTTGGTGATAGAGAGGTGTTAATATGGTGATGAAATGCTCCAAAGTCATCCTTGGTGGCTAGGATATGGAGAATAATCATACTAGGGTTTTACCCGGCTTAAATATGGAAGAAAATCACTCAAAACCACCTTTCCCGTCAGACTCCACTGTAAGCTACGGTGGAGTCACCGTAGTTTATGGTGGGATAGTATGCTACAGTCACTCAGTTCTGCCTTACGACGACACATACATCCAGACTCCATCATAAGCTATGGTGAGCCACCGTAGCTTACTACGGCTACAGTACCAACATATTATTTTCTTAATAAAATTTTCATTCCAACTTCGTTTTTCTCCCTGTTTGTGGCCACGTCTTCGTATTTCAACTCTTTATCGTATTATATATCATTACTTTCATTTCCACTACATCCTAAAGGATCCAAATTAACTCCTTTAAGCTCCGATCACCTACAAACATAAAACCAATCAAAGTACTCGTTGTCGATACATATAAACAAGTAAAACACATAGTATAAAACACTTAAAGCATGTTCTTTCATCCTCACATCGGTAATGTATGCATGTATGTATGTATGTATATATGTTTGTATGTATGTATGTATGTATGTATGTATATGTGTGTGTGTGTAAGGTTACAAAGGCCTTTTTCATAGTGTATATATAGTCATTGTGGTGGTCAATGCATATATGTATGTATGTGTGTTTGTTTTTGTATGTATATAGGCATGCCTGCTAACTAAATTATTGTCAAATAGTGGTGGAATGCTTGACTGAAAGTATGTTTGATTGAATGAGTGTGTTGATCGAATAACCATTATACCATTGCCTATGTTTGATTGAACCTCAATGAGGTGGTCCATGTGATGGTCAACAATGGTGGTCATTGTTATTATAGAGTTTAGTTTAATAGTGAAGTTAATGAGATCAATTGAAACGCTAGTAAATCCAGATTTAGGTGTAGTTTATTTTTTAAGATGTAAAATATCTACAATATGCAGACCACATCTGCAAACCTTTGTAGAGGAAGAGGTGGAGCAAATGTTTGCAGTCTGTAATAAGAAGACTGTTTGTTTTCTAATTTCTACAGACTGCCAAAATAAACTTAAATTTAAATAAACAAATTTTTTAAACTTAAAATAGTTTTTCAATATTGAAATTTAAATAATAGTTATACAACACTGAAATAATTCATTAAACCACAATAATTGTTTTTAAACCATTCAGTCCATACTTTGCATTGTATGTATGTATGTATGTATGTATGCATGCATGCATGCATGTATGTATGTGTGTGTGTGTGTAAGATTACTAAGGCCTTTTTCACTGTGTATATATAGTCATTGTGGTGGTCAATGCATATATGTATGTATGTGTGTTTGTTTTTGTATGTATATAAGCATGCCTGCTGACTAAATTATAGTCAAATAGTGGTGGAATGTTTGACTGAAAGTATGTTTGATTGAATGAGTGTGTTGATCGAATGACCATTATAACCTTGCCTGTGTTTAATTGAACTTCAATGAGGTGGTCAATAGTTGTGGTCCATGTGATGGTCAACAATGGTCAACAGTGGTCAATAGAGGTGGTCATTGTTAATATAGAGTTTAGTTTAGTAGTGAAGTTAATGAGATCAATTGAAATGTAAATGAATCGAGATTTAGGTGCAGTTTGTTTTTTAAAATGTAAAATGTCTAACGTATGCGGACCACATTTGCAAACCTCTGTAGAAGAAGAGGTGAAGCAAATGTTTGTAGTCTATAATAAGAAAATTGTTTGTTTTTTAACTTCTACATACTGTTAAAATAAACTGGATTTAATAAACTGATTTTTTAAACTTAAAATAGTTTTTCAATATTGAAATTTAAATAATAGTTATACGACACTGAAATAATATTTATTAAATCACAATAATTGGTTTTAACTCATTTAGCCCATACTTTGCATTAACTGCTCAACAATTTCATCTCGTAACCGAGTCAACATGAGTTCTCAAATGTTATGTTGATTGATTTCAATTTTCAAATACACGAAAAACCTAATGACTAATTTCAATCTCATCACAAGAAAATTTAGCAAATAAAACATTCTAAGAATGTTAATTTCACATACAGTCAACATCGAAGTTTGGAAAACACGGCAGACAGTGGCGGTGACGAAGTGTTGGTGCATTTTGTGACCGTCGATATGCAATTCCGACCAGTTGGGGAGAAGTTGTGGAGGGAGTCAACTTCACCATAGGTGAAGTTAGAACAACTTCGCATAACTTCACCATAGGCGAAGTTAGGACAACTTCTCCTATGAGGCCCAAGCCCAAGCCCGCGAGTTTGTTTATCTATATATATGTGTGTCATGTTTAGGGTTAAGGCAAAAATAAAAACAGTACAGAGAAAGGTGAGGGAGAGCAGCTTGTTTAGAGAAATAGAGATAAGGAGAGTCTCGTGGGCAGACCCGAGGTAGAGCTCACCTCGGGTCGGCCGTAATATGTTTTCTCTTTCGGTATGTAATGTGTTTTGGTTTAATATATAAAGCGATCTGCAGATCTGTTTATGCCTTTCATGTGTTTGTTTGTGTTTAATCGTGTTCTTCATCTCCAACACCATAACCGGGTCTAGGAGGATTCTGCACTCCTAGACTGCGTGCGGATATCGTATCGATCAACGACGCACGGGGGACTTAAAAGTGGTATCAGAGACTTAGGCTCTTATGCTATGGTTCGATATTTGCATTTTGGTGTTTTTTGCATGTTTCAGATCTGTTTTTGGATGGGGCAGACGGCAGCGGCGAAGTTGTCGCTAGGGTTTTAGGGTTTTGGCGAAGTTAAGCTTTGGCGAAGTTTAAGAAGGGCGAAGTTACTGGAAGGGTGAAGTTACTGGAAGGTGAAGTTAACGAAGGGCATGAAGTTATCAGGTGAAGTTCATCCATAGGTCAGACTTCTTATATGCAGAAGGTTAGACTAATGATATGTTTTCCATTCCTCAGACGTTCAAGATATGGTTTATCCCAAAAAAAATTCGGGAAATTTTATTGAACAAAAATTTTCATATGTCGTTCATATGAAAAGAGGATCATTGAGGAAAAATTTTGTGATAATATTTTTTTTGGAGTTTCCGTCCAAATGTCCGGGTTTACACGATTATTATGAGGCTGAAAATGTTGTTCAGACAAAGAGTGACAATTAGTATCTCTAGGTCTTACATGTGAACAACTACAGGTTAGCTACTTAAATGAATTTATGGACTCACTTGGATATGGAGTTGAAGTTGCAAATGGGATATTAATTGAAGCTGGAAATTGACACATATTTGGTTATTTGGGCATATTTTGCAAAGAAAAGAGGGGGCTAAAAATTTCATTTTAAAATGTGTTTTCTTAGCAAATTTGAAGATGCTCGGGTAATAAAGATCATGGAGGCTTGATTAAGCTTTTGATGATTATTACAGGGCATGTGTGCTAGATTCTGTCAATGTGGTTTTGTGAATTTGATGTTGAATAGTTGAAGATCGAACCTTATCTTAAGAACCGATTATGGTTGAGATGATTGATTAGGCACCGGGATGCAGATCAAAGATTTCGGTCGATATAATTTGGATGGGCTTATAGTGAAGGGGAGATCTGATATGGAAGACGTCGGGTGATTGTTAGATTTGTGAAGCTACGAGACAAATTCAGACGCTACTTGTTGAGGACAAGATTGATGTTGCATATATATGTGAAGTTCAACCTTGAAGATCACAGTGCAATGTCTGAAAATAGAGTCCTACCAGAAGAAGAACACAGGAGATCATCAGTTAAGGGGGTGTCTGTTAGTGTATGTTTTGTAACAGATGATCTTTAGTGTTAGTTAGAATTGAGAGCAACGGTCAAGGGGAGTCTGTTGGTGCATTTTGTGACCGTCGCTATGCAATTCCGACCAGCTGGGGAGAAGTTGTGGAGGGAGTCAACTTCACTATAGGTGAAGTTAGAACAACTTCGCCATAGGCGAAGTTAGAACAACTTCGCCATAGGCGAAGTTAGGACAACTTCGCCTATGAGGTCCAATCCCAAGCCCGCGAGTTTGTTTATCTATATATATGTGTGTCAGGGTTAAGGCAAAAATAAAACCAATACAGAGAAAGGTGAGGGAGAGCAACTTGTTTAGAGAAAAACAGATATGGAGAGTCTCGTGGGCAGACCCGAGGTGAAGCTCACCTCGGGTTGGCCGTAATATGTTTTCTCTTTCGGTATGTAATGTGTTTTGGTTTAATAAATAAAGCGATCTGCAGATCTGATTATCCCTTTCATGTGTTTGTTTGTGTTTAATCGTGTTCTTCGTCTCCAACACCATAAACGGGTCTAGGAGGATCCGCACTCCTAGACTGTGTGCGGATCTCGTGTCGATCAATGACGCACGGGGACTTACACGGAGAGCAGCAGGGAAGAGAGGTAACGAAGCAGTGTACATTTGGTTTATGCCTCGAGTTTTGGATTTCTGTCAGTGGAGTAGGGGCTGTGGAAGGCGACGGCCGGTTGAGGAGCGAGGGGTGATGGCTAGGGTTGGGAGTCTGTGAAGGAGATAGATAGTTTGTGAGGTTATAAGTGGTAAAAAAAGGTTGGGCAGATCTACACCGAATAAAATCCCACACATATGTTTTTAATGAAACGCTTGCGAGAAAAAGAAAACTCAGCAGAAACTCTTGTCTACGCATGGTCTACGCATCACAGAAAAAAGAGCTCCCGCAAAGCTTTTTTCATAAAACAAACACCACCTTAGTGAAAGCTAATCAGGTCGAAAGTCAAACCAAAAAAGTGGTGGTTGACAGTGGTTAATTTAAAATAACCTTGATCTAGCTAGTGAAAGTCAATCAAGTCACTGTTAGTCAAAGTCAAATATCGGTTAATTTAATTTGGTGGGAAAAGATATAATACAATGCAGGTTCAAAGTTTTTACATTACTCAACCACATGGGCGCGACATACAAAGGTATAAAGGTGTTTTTGCATGGTAACTAACAAAAAATAAAATCTGGGTTCATGGCGGGGTGTTGATTGCAACGAATTACATGATGAGCTCACCTCGGGTCGGCCGTAATATGTTTTCTCTTTCGGTATGTAATGTGTTTTGGTTTAATATATAAAGCAGTCTGCAGATCTGATTATCCCTTTCATGTGTTTGTTTGTGTTTAATCGTATTCTTCGTCTCCAACACCATAAACGGGTCTAGGAGGATCCCGCACTCCTAGACTGCGTGCGGATCTCGTATCGATCAACGACGCACCGGGGACTTACACGGAGAGCAGCACGGACGAGAGGTAACGAAGCAGTGTGCATTTGGTTTATGCCTCGAGTGTTGGATTTCGGTCGGTGGAGTAAGGGCTATGGAAGGCGACGGCCGATTGAGGAGCGAGGGGTGATGGCTAGGGTTGGGAGTCTGTGAAGGAGATAGATAGTTTGTGAGGTTATAAGTGGTAAAAAAAGGTTGGGCCTGATCTACACCGAAAAAAAGCCCACATATATGTTTTTAATGAAACGTTTGCGAGAAAAAGAAAACTCAGCAGAAACTCTTGTCTGCGCATGGTCTACGCGTCACAGGCAAAAGAGCTCCCGTAAAGCTTTTTTCATAAAACAAACACCACCTTAGTGAAAGCTAATCAGGTCGAAAGTCAAACCAAAAAAGTAAAAGTGTGGTGGTTAATTTAAAATAACCTTGATCTTGCTAGTGAAAGTCAATCAAGTCAATGTTAGTCAAACGAAAAAGTCAAATATCGGTTAATTTAATTTGGTGGGAAAAGATATAATACAATGCGGGTTCAAAGTTTTTACATTACACAACTACATGGACGCGAAGTTATACAAAGGTATACAGGTGTTTTTACATGGTAACTAACAAAAAATAAAATCTGGGTTCATGGCGGGGTGTTGATTGCAACGAATTACATGATATAGATGCTCGCGGTGTATACAACTCCTAAACTTTTAATTGCATTATTTTAGATTTGTTGAAAATTCAACGTTCAAGTCTTCTAATGTGGACGGATGCATGGGGCCATAGAAATTTCGTACTCGGTACAAGTGAGCATGAAGATAATTTAATAACCTATTTGCCACTTGTATTTAAAGCTACATGTTAGAGTTTTATTCTCTCGCTCTCTATCTCATACACACGATCCGTGTGACCATAAAATCATCTCTCACACACAAAGAAGTCACATATATTATGAAGTCGTCTCGATCAACGATGCAGGAATTCATGTTCTTCGTGATTGTTTTCTTTTTATCATCGAGTGTTCGTGATATTAGATCCGTTGCTCAACCACTGCCTGCTGAAGAAGGTACCAGGCTCTTCAACTTGATTTCGTTTTCTCTTTTCTTGTTTTTTATTTCATCAAATTTTGGTTCTAATTGTTTTATATAAATCGGTTCGTTTGTGTTAAAAACAAAAAAAATTGTTTTAACGAATTAATTCGAATGTTCTCTTATTAACTCTGGGAGTCAAGTAACGGATTTTGTTTGGAGATACTTGTATCAATTAAATAGAGAACATGCTACTAGCTAGCTTATACGTACGTACTGTCCAGATAGTTACATGAGTTTATGTAAAATCAACCCATCCTTCTTCCATGCCTAAAATTCTAATTACACTTTTCTTTTCTTTTCTTTTCTGTTTTTCTTTTTTTTTTCGCATCTTTTATTTGTTTGGTATGGTTTTTATAATTAGTGCTTAGTATTTGCAGATATTAATATTAGTATTTATTTTTTGTTATGGTTGTTATTGTTGTTATTTATTTTTTGTTATTTACTTTAATATTATTGTTATTATATATATCCAGTGGAAAGATTAACAAGAATAATCTTTTTATGTTGTTTATTTTTGCGTATTAAAAATTCTCTTATTGGGTTTCTTTACTTTTTTTCTTTAATACTACTACTACGTTTTAACTTGCTACACTTCAAGAACCTAGCTGTATATTTAAATTTGATATAAAATACGCATCGATTTCTTTTTATACCTCTCTGTTTATTTGTTAAATTACTACCGTTTTGTAGTTAAATCTAATCAGGGCCGTCTCCAAGAATACAAAAAAAAATTAAAGGTCTGGGACATGAAAAACAAAATGCCCTAATATACAAAGCAAAAGTTTTTTTTTCCCAAAATGATTTAACTGAAATGCTTAAACGAATCACGATTTTCTATTAGCATTTTTAGAAGCATGCATATCTTTTTCTTTAATAATAGAACTTGAGGTGTTTTCAAAAATAATGTATGTCGCGTTCTTCTAGATTACGTGTTTCTTAACTAATCTTCATATTTTCTCTTTTTACGTTTTTGACTGCGTGATAAGTGATTAGACTTAGAGGGCATAATCTTAAAAAAAACAAATATTAACATAATCAATTAAGTATCATTCCATCTCAGCATCATGTATCAAAAAATATAAAATTATTAACAATAAAACTTAAAATAGCAGTCAACAAATAAGAAATTAACAACTAAAATTTAAATTTTAACCACAAAAACTTTATTAAAGTTAAGTAAAGGCTTGGAAATAACTTTACGCATGCTGCTTTGATATTATTTAGTGAATTAGTGCTTTGTGTTTGATAGATAACCTGTATATAGCAGCCGCCAATCGTTAAATCATTACTGCCAAACCCTCGTCAGCCGATAGCCACCCGTCGGATTGTCTGAATGTCTTGGAAGTTCGATGGTCTGACTCGCTGTTACGTTCAATTTCAAACCCTGGGGCCTGCTACGTTACTTTGTTTTGGATGAGGTGGAATATGGGCCTAAAATATATACATTTATAAAAACGTTTTCAAAATCCATGGGCCCTAAAAGGGAAGTGGGCCTGGGGCCTTAGCCCTCCCTGCCCTCCCCTTGGGCCGGGCCTGAATCTAATACTTTTACAAATAAGCTTTTTCTAATTTTTATAAATCAATCTAATACATGTTTTCTGATTCATCGCGCGAGAGAAATAAGTAGTTATTAGTGTAATACTCTCCAACTTCATCTTGAAGATGTCTCCTTTTTACTCGTGAATCTAAGATGATTGATCTAAGTAGGTACAACTAATATTTACACAAAGGAAAACATATAAGTTTGATCAGAGGTATGAAAATTATATGTGGTTTCTTTTTCTGTATAATCATGTCACTCTTTTTAAATTTAAGTTATTGACTTTAAGATGCTAGTTAAAGTTTTAAACCAATGTCCAATGATCAGTAAAAATGTGATTGTGAGAATCAACATATTTTTTTTATATGAACGATTGATATTTGTAAATATTCCAAGACTTGATGCATGGGCTCTTTTCAGCTCATTACAACCTGCGTCCCCACGGCCATAGTAGTCGCCAAAATTACCATGTCAGCTTTAATAGTGCCCCTTTGGCAGTATTGTTTTCTTTTCCTTGATTTTTATTTTCCAAGAATTGACTTTTAAAATATGCGGTTGTGGTTTAGAATTGTGAAGCTTCTTATCCGTTGACATAAATGATAAAACTATAAAAACTTCGTCTTCTACCACCAGGAATTACGGAAATTGGTTTAGAATTGTTTTCTTCGTTGAGTCCTCCCTCACTTGTATTGTTGGTGTCGGACCGTGGAGAACCACAAAATTTTTTCATTCTGAATGTTTTTCTTGATAACATTAGGCCAAAGGATTTTTGGTACGAATTGAATGTGATGTAATTTTGGCCAATCATGCAATTATTTAGATTTTTTTTTCTCTCTCGACTCTTCACATTGTATTGTTGGTTTCAGACTATGGTGGGCCAGAAATCTTTTTCATAAGGTTCGGTTATCCTAATGATAAAAAAGTTTTAAAAAAATCACATAATAAATATTAAATATTTATAAATATAGAATAAGAATACATCGGACTTCTTTTCCTTTATTTAAGAACCTTTTGATTCATGATGGTCATGAAAATATAATTGTTTCAAATTTTCGGTAATTCAACTTTCCTTTTTTTTTAACACAAGTTTGTTAGGGCCATAAATCCGGTTAACTTTTGGGATAAAACAAAAATGTTCAAATGCTAAGGAAAGGATTAAAAAATCCACAATGTCCAACCAACAAAAAATTTAACACTACAACAAGAACAACACAAGTACGGCAATGAAATAATGAAATCAAATAAGTTCTCCTTTTCGGCTTCCCGTTGACTGAATACCTCTCCATTTCGAAACCTCTAAATACTCCACCAAGTTGTATAAATAAGCGCCTCAATAGCCTCTCTCTTCTTCTTGGTAATAGTAATTAAGCGAATCCAACCATCAACCAATACAACTCCATATCCTATTAGCAAGAGTACATTCACCAAAAATATGATCCGGAGATTCAACCGTAGTTAAACAAATCAAGCAAACACTAATTTGAATGTCTGAGCCCCTCTTTCTTAAGTTTAGTCTAGTCGGAAGACAATCCAAAAGAAGTCTCCAAGCATTTATATTAACCTTCCTCGGGATAAGTCTATTCTACTAGAGTGTGTTTTCTAATATACTTAACCAAAAAATCGCATGCTAGATCCAACTCCCACACCCTTTATCATCTGAATCCCCCGAACAAACAGCGGTTATAACCGATTGAAAGTCTATAAATTTATTGTACTTTGAACCTTCTTCTCCAGCCCCAAACCGCCACTAAAGTAGTGGTTCGGTCACATATCACACCATCTTTTTGGGTTTCCTGCCAAATTAAATAATCTAGGATACCGCTCAAAAACAAAACATCACCCCACCAAACCTCGTTTCAAAAAGATGTTTTCTTCCTATTTCCCACTTTCCTTTTAATATAATTAATATGAACCGAATCTTCTTCATTTAATTTTAATTTCTGCGTATTTTAAACAATTTTAGCCCAAATCCCATTATCTATAAAAGTAGTAGACATACCCGAATTACAAAGTTTCTCTCCATATAATTTAAAAAAAAAAAACTCGAATCCATAAAGAATCTTAACTATTAACCAAACTCTATTGGCACTCATTTAGATTCCACAAACTTCCAATACACAATCCTTTTTAAATTTATCCACAAAAACTACATCCCATTTTACCCAAGGAATTTTTCGGTCCATTTCATACCCTGCAAAAATAAATCTCACTCTCATACCTTCTAACTTTTTATTTACCATCTTTGAAATTGTAAAAAGAGATAAATAATAAATGCCAATAAAACCAAGGACAGCCGTAATATAAAACCGACCTCCCCTGTATGGACATAACATTTGTTTTCCATTTAGAAAGCCTTTTCTTCAATTTTCTCCAAAACAGGCTTCCTACCATTAGAATTCAGCAAAAATAAATGAGATAAAAGAAAGTAATCTCTACCAATTCGCACCCCATGGTATAGCACCGTATTTTTAATATCTTTTTTTTTACCATATTTCACATATCAAGCAAAGCGATTACAATAAAGTGGCAGGTAAACGGACAACAAGCTGCGCCGCAACCCCTTTTGAATTTCTTTTGTATCAACATGAACCCCTCCATTGCACTAATAAAGAGGAAAGGAGACAAAGCATCTCCTTGCCAAAGGCCCCTTTCCTGTTGAAATTCCCGAGGACTTTCATTTATCAAAACACAAGCTCACGCCGAAGACAAACAAGCAAGAATCCAAGATTGTCATTTTTCACCAAAACCAAGAAAAGACATTATGGAAAACAAATAATCCTAGCAAATAGAATCGTACACCTTCTCAAAATCCAATTTAAGTAGCATCATCTTTCTTTTTCTTTCTATATGAATCACAATCTCAATAAGAATACCCGGGCATCTAGAATTTTTCTACCTTTAATAAACACATACTGTTCCAAGTCAACTACCGAATTAATAACGCAACCAACTTGTTAGATAATACTTTGACGATAATTTTATACCGAATATTTTTCAAACTAATCGGTTTAAATTCCGGAATCTATATGGAGCTCACCGCCTTAGGAATCAAAGTAATAAACAAGGCATTTTGATCCCGCCGTAATATAACATGTTCGATAAAAGTCTCCCAAAAAATTTAATAATGTCGATGTTTAAAGTCTCCCAAAAAATTTAATAATGTCGATGTTTAAAGTCTCCCAATAAGGTTTAACAAACCCAAAAGTAAACCCATCGCGTCCCGAGATTTTCGGCTCCCACAATCCCAAATGCCACAACAAGGTCTTCTAGTAGTCTCTTAGCTACAACAATGAACAAACTAAATTTGACGGTTGAGGCTGAGGCACATGTTCAACACGTTTATCTTAAAATAGATTTTGCGTCTCTACTTAAGACAATGCGTCTGTCTCTCAGGATACAACAGCCGAAGCAGTTGGTACTGCCAGAGATGTCCACAACCCGAGGTTACATCGGGTAAGTTATAGTGTTAGTACTTGAGGAAAAACTAGAATAAAAAGGTAAAGGAATATAGTAGAGAAACTCATCTTTATAGGTTTTCAACATACGAGTCTTCAAAACTTTCTTCTTCACCAATAACTCTCATGCATGCATGTGTTTTTTCATGAATTTTCTAGCTTGTAATTTTTCTAGCTTCATTAAGTGAGGCACACAGTCTACCAAATATACAAGAGTCATAAATGAGAAAAAAACTTTCTTAATTAGAAATTAATAGTCATAAACTCTAATAGAACTAATCAAGTTCATTAAGTTACTCTACTTAAGAGTTTAACCATAAGAGCATCAACAATGTATTAAAAAAACTGAACAAGTCTACTCAGCATTCAAATGATGATTCTCTCTCCTCTCTCTTCCTATTCTCTCTTTTCTTTTCTAGTCATCTCTCACAATCTTTATTCACACATGTTTAGAAAACTCTTCTCTCCTCTCTCATCCACATAAGCTCCACCTAGATCTAAATAAAGAGTGAACACTTGCATTGGAGATGCTCTAATAATAATCATTACAAAAATTTAATTTCTATTCACTATATTTTAATTTTCCAACAATATCTACCAATAAGGCTTCAACAATGTATGCTGAGAAAAAACCAAGCCCAACCGTTCATATTCAAAACGAAAGACGTTAAACCCATCATATAATAGTTACCCGGATTCAATTGCATAAAAAATAAAATATCGTGACATAAAATTCGTTTATCTTTATCCCCTTAAGGTGCATATATATATATATATATATATATATATATATATATATATTTGTCATAAAGCGTCTTATATTTAAAAACGTCCCAAGTACCTAACAATGTAATTCATCGAAGATACAATAGAATGTTTGGTAAAAACCGCATTATCCCAAGTGGACAATAAACCACCTGAACGACCTCTGGTTGAGCTTACTTCAGAGTCAAAACTACTCACATCTATTTAACCTTCATAATGTCCAACGATATCATGCGAGTTTGTAGGTCCTCTTTAGATGGATCTCACTACTTTACTCAGATCAATCCGTGTTGTTAGTTATCAATAACAACACTCGAATCTCGGATCTTAGTTTTGTAAACTCAAAAGAGAGAAAAGAGAGGTTTTGTGAAGTAGGTTGTTTTATTTCCTTGGCGAGTTAATTAGAATATAGAGTATAAGTTAGTATATATACTCCATATCTAGGTCATTACATGGGTCCAAGTGGGCTTGTCCATTGGGCTTTTACCGTACAAAATAAACCACTGAGTACGTAATACATCGATTATAAGCAAATATAAAGACATACACAATCCTAATAATAATATAGAATATTAGCCCTATAGAGTCTCTTGTAAATTTGAAAGTTAACATCAATTTACAACATAACTTTTATATGTTTTTTCTTTTCTGAATTTCCCCCCTCCCATATCTTTTTCCCCATATTTTTTTATGTTTTTTCTTTTCAGGACTTTTGCAAAAAAAGCCTCTTTACTTTACAACATATCTAGTCCCATTCCTTTACCAACTTCTATGTTTCTCAAAAAGTAATTGAATATAGATCCCCAGTGATATTTTTTGCCTTCGTTTTTCTTCTCATCCTATTTTATTAGGAAAACCACTACTAGAAAAAAGGCTTTCAATGACACGTGTTGTGATGATCATCGTTCGAGTCATGCAAAAACCTAATTAACCTAAGCAGATAGGACAAGTCAGGTATCGTATCCACAAGAAGTATGTGGTCAGTGTAACATGCAACCAATTTCTAAATTATGAAGTAATAGTAATGAGTGCTGATCACACTACCAAGAGATTTGGTTTTAAATCAAACAAATAAACAAAGCAAGTTTCAATCAATAAACAAGACAAATCATACCTCAGGTTCAAGCAAGTAAATAAACAGTAATCTCATGTCACTTAACATATTAATCATCAATAATCAAATCAGATTGACTAACTAGGCAAACCTTAGGCATCAACAATCGCTACTGGTTATCAAACAGTCCCTGCCATTGTGACTCAACTAAGGGCAATTGTATGCTTCATCATATTCAAACTACTCAAAACAACCCTACAATCAATTATCATAGCAACTAGCAAACTAATCGTTCTGATCGAAATAAACCTAAACCGGCTGAGTGCACAGTATTACCAAACATCAATACTTACAGATTAATCAAAGATAATTGCAAATCATTCGTTCTTAAACACATGAGAAAAACTGTAAAATACAATACTCTACATCCCATGTATGATTTGAGGAGATTAGTCACTCAGTGTTGATGGAATCTTCAATCTTCATGGATTCTAGAGTTGATTTGATGAAATAAGAATGGTTTTTCTCTCCAATAATAGCTTCCAGCCTTCAGAGATGTGCCCCCCCTTCAAACCCTAACTTTTTTTTTTGCCATATATAGGGTTCAAAATGCGACTCCCACAGTTTTATTCGGTTCAACACATGGTACTCTAGTTTCAGCAAATGGTACTGTGGCTCAGCAAATGGTATTCTAACTTTAGAGTATGATACTCTAATTTAGTAAACCATACTTCTAAAACTCCTGATGTACTCTCCTCTTAGCTTAGCATGTGATACTCTGTTTTCAGCAAATGATATGCTAAACCCACTTTTACATTCTCTAGTTTGATTATACGCTACCACACATCATCCCAGGTCTTCATTCTGTGCTCGTACAGGTTCAAAATAGTTATATTAATCACATGTGACCTGAAACAATATACACACGTATTAAGTATCGAAGTTCATGCAATAAACAATTAAAACTAATAATTAGCATGCTAAAATATGTACAAAATAACTGTCCATCACATTACGTGTCATTAAAGGGCACATATGACACGCAAATGCGTGTAATTGAAGCCCAAGCTAAGATTTAGTTGTCCATTTTTTTGCAATGAGAATCATAAAAGTACGATTGGACCCATTTTTAGACCAGTCATGAGTTGACAAGTGTCACCATTTTTAGACCAGTCATGGTACGGGTACTCGATTTACTGTATTTAGTTACGCGTATTTTTGGGTATAGATACCGATACAAGTACGGGTATCAAGTACTCGATACGCGTTAGGAATATGTAGGGTTTTCATTGGCCTTTCCAAAATTCATAACTCTAACCGTGTTTTTTTAGGGTATCCTCAAGGCTTCAAGCGAACTTTTCAAAACCATTAATAAACAAAATATTAAGTACTAACAGTTCCAGTCAAACTAATCAAACCCTAGTTCTGTTTTCTTTTTCCAATCAATAACTAGTAACAGCTAGCCACTATGAATGGATTTTATTTTTAGTTATGGTATCATGTTTTGGTTGTGGTACTACATTTTGGTTTGGTATTATAGATAATGATTTGTCGCTATTAATTATACGGGTATCGATATCAAGTTTAGTAGAGATTTTAAAAAATAAAAATAAAAAGTGGTACCAAAGTGAGTATCTTACCCAAAGTATCGTACTCGTACCAATACCAGTACCTGTACCATAAAATTCGGGTACGAGTATGGCTACCCGGATGAAAGTACGGGTACAAATACGGATACGATACTGATCTCATCCCTAATTTAAAACATGGTTTTTCATACCGTGAATGCAAAGTAATAAATAAGACCACCCATAGTGGTGGCGTTATGGACGAAAACGCCCCCCCCCGGCATTATGGCTAGGCGTTTTAGAACAAGCGTTTTCTACACAATGCGCATATGGCACAAATTTTGAGGGCTTTGTGTGAGTGAGAGGTAGAGAGGGGGGGGGGGAGGCGTTTTGGAGGCTTTTTCTCACTACACCTACTTTTTGCAAAATGCTGAAAAACTTACTAGATGTCACATGACGTAAAATGCCCGGGTATGCCTATTTATGACTACTTGGTCTAAATATAAAGCGAGAGAAAGCATAATAAAAACGACGCGGGACCATGTGTGAAAGTTCCTTTTTCCGAATTTCAACATTATAATAAAAGCATGAAAGAGATCAGCTTGTTAATTTGCCACCATCATATAATTATATCATACAGATCGAATGATATTAAGTCAAGTATACAAATGTGTGTTTGTGATGGCCATATAATATGAGGAATGTATGACTTCGTTAATAATCACATCATTTTTCAATGTCTCAATCAAACACATCATACAGAAAATAAATTCTACTTGTCATTAACTAAATGCAATAATGTTTGTTTTTTCTTTCTTTTTTAAACGACGGATATTCTATAAAGCATCAACTAACAAGAACTAGTCGGGCAAAACACAAAAAGAAAATTACATGAATAAAAGAGGGTTTTTTAACCACTCTAGCCAATTAATTTTACACTTATTCTTTTTACTTAATTACCAAATGAAAAAGAAGTAACATTATCAAACAATGTCACATACTTCAAACGTCTATTTAAATAAAACTTTATCATTTCGAAGCTTTCAAATTTCTCATAGCATATACAATGGCACCCACCACTCTTAGCCAATAATGCTTGTTTCTTGACTTCTTTGGTAAATCCAAAACCTTTTAATCGCATTATTTTAGTGTCGTTGAAAATTCAACGTTCACACTTAAATAAGAATGTGAATGTCTGCATGAGACCGTAGATATATCTGAACGGGAATGCGAATATTTCTTTGCCAACTTGTATTTAAAGCCCGTTTTCATTGACAATAACTTGACATATTAGGTTTATAGTTTTTACTCCCTAGCTCTCTCGCGCACATGACCCGTGACCATATAATCATTTCTTCACACACACACGGAATTAGTCATATTATGGAGTCGTCTCTGTGGATGTTGCCGGATTTTAAGATCTTCATGCTTGTTTTGTTTTTGTCGGTCAGTCTCCTTGATATTAGATCCGTTGCTCAACCACTGCCTGCTGAAGAAGGTACGTACTAGTTTCTTCAACTTGATTTTGTTTCTAATTTTTCGTATTTTATTTCATCAGATTTTTGTTCGTTATAATCTGACTTCTCTTATTAACTTTGGAAGTCAAGTAATCGAATGCAGAATGCTACTAGCTAGTATACCACATAGCTACACGAGGTTTTTTTTTTTCACACTGTAAAATTTCATAAACCAAACCAAACACCCAAAAAGCAACCTTCACAACTATAAAAGAAGCCAACAACAAAAACCACAAAAACAATTACATGAACAAGAATTGATAGGAGTTTAATTCGAATAGTGTTTTTATAATTACTAGTATTTGTTAAATTAATATTATTACTTTACTTGTTGCTGTTGTTGTTGTTGTTGTTATACTTGATTGTTTTTTTATATTTAGTTCTATTATTATATTTTAGTTTCATTATTCTTATTTTCTTTAATATAATTGTTATTATATCTCCATTGGAAAATAAAAATAAAAAGATTAACATGAATAGTTCAAGACTTCAAGTCGACCCTCTGATCTGATTAATCATTTCACATTTTTTGTTTTTGCGTATTAAAAAATGTATTATTGGATTTCTGTTTTTTTATTGTTGTTGTTATTGATATTCTTATAATTATTATTAACTATTATTACTTTATTATTATTTTTATGCTTTTAAAAGCAATTGATATATTTCACAACCCGATATATTTAACATTGATATAAAACACGTGTCGTTATCGTTCTATTCTTTCTTAATGGGCCACCTTTTTTAGTTAAATTTAATATTTCTAAAAAAATAACTTTTACTATTTTCTATAAAATAAATCTAATACAAGTTTCCCGATGCGTCGAGCGGTTATTAGTGTATTACTCTCAAGCTCATCAAGCTTGAAGATCTCCTTTTTCCTCATGAATCTAAGATCTCTGAGCAGGTACAACTTATATTTGCAGTTAGCACAAAGGAGAGCATAAAAAATTGATCAGACATTTGAAAATATTATGTATTATATGTGTTTTAGTTAGAATCTGATCAAAACCGGGTTTTATCAGTTATCACAATAAAGATAGTAAGTTTTGGCTACCCAATAAGATTTGCGATCATGGGCATATATGATCAACTTTTGCCGTTGAATTACCTAGGGCCCAGGGTAGACTTAAGACTTTAAGACGCTACTTAACATAAGTATAAAACTACAACGCGTCTTTTCAATTAATTACAACTTGTCTCCCACGATTACTGTAGTCGCCAAAATTATTGACTTGAGATAACGACGTCGTACCTTTACCATGTCACTATGTCAGCTTTGATAGAGCCACTTGTGTATCTTTCTTATCTTTTACATAATTTTCACTTTCCAATAATTGACTCTATTTGAATTATTTTTAATTTTAAAAGTTGTCTTCTTTATATTTTTTTAGCTCTTTATATATAAAAGAAAATCATGTCGGTGTCAAAATTTATGAGGCCTGTCAAGATTAGATCGTATATAACTCATGGGGGTGTGGTGATCGCCGTTGAGATAACTTTAACTTCTTGTACTGATTATATAGAGCAAACGTATACACGCTTAACTCTAAATGGGACTGCTAAACATTAAACGTATCCTAACAACCTAAACCAAATACTTGTTTAGGAAGTAATAGCCACCCTTATGCACCGTTGCACCAAACTTTTTGTCGACATAACTTTTTGTTTAGGAAGTATTAACGAATTTTGTCGACATAACTTTAACTTCTTGCACTCTGAAGATTATATCTTACTTTCTTTTTGTAACTTGGATGGCTTTCTGATAGTTCCACGAATCAGACTCCGCATAAACATAATTATTTTCTATGTTTGATACTAGTTAATTTGAAAACAACAAATAAGCAAAACATATTGAATGACAAAAAACCAAACACAAATAATTATGGAATTGATAAAAGAACATATTACATGAATGTATTTTAGTTAATCATATTTAAACAAACTAAAACGACATGAAGTTGGTCAAGTTTCGGATCGATAATCAAACACGAAGTAAACAAATAACTCTTGTTTATTAATCAGAAAATATCACTCTAAAAACTTATTACAAATCTCTCAAACCCTAACTCGGTATGACTCTTGATGAATCCTAACTCGGTTACACCAAACTCACAATCTCTAATGTCTAACCATAACTCGGTTTATATAGACTAACTTAACTTGCTAGCCAAGATATTACCAAATATTATAAAACCCTAATTTTTGGGTTGGGCCTACAATTGACCCAACAATCACCCCTGCAATTTTTGTACTCGAGTCACCCGACTCACCCCCTAATTTCCTACTCGAAATTGGCAAGTCTTCAACTTCACGCTTGTCATCATTCTCTTGATTCTCCCGAGGCTTTTCATGATCTCTTGCAATGTTCTTTCGCCTCCACTTGGTTAGAAGACACACTTGCTTCGTTTGATCATTACACATCTTTCCTTGGGCTTGAATCACTTTCTTGATCACGGGTTTAGTTTCTTGAACACTCTTCTTTGGACTTCGAATTTTGGAATTTGGATCTTTTATTGGAATCTGACTCGTAACCGATTTGTCTTCTTTCAGTCCAATACTTTGAAGATTCCTACCTGCAAAATTCTTCATTCCAATGATAGCTCGTTTATCGTGACTTGTCATCTTGAGACTGATAATCGATTCTTGGTCCTTGTCACCTTCATCAAAAGTTTACCTGCATCATCTTTCATGGTTAGCAAATCATGTTTCATGTGGATCTCGCATCCACCTTCTGTTGTTTGACCAAGACTTATAATATTGCACTGTAAGCTCGGAATGTAGTAGAGATCAGTCAACAAACGTTGCTCCCTTGCTTTTCCTTCAATTAAGTCTGACCCTTTTCCCCAAATATCAATACAAGATTCATCTTCGAACTACACCTTTCCCGTGACACATTCATTTAACTCATAAAAGTATGCTTTATTACCCGTCATGTGATTCGATGCTCTGTTGTAGAGATACCAAACATCTTTCTCCATCAGTTCAGTTTCAAAACGCTTTGGAATCACCCGTCTTCATTCAGAAAAACCGTTTTCTGATCACCTTTAATCATAAATAAACTTTGATCAAAATCATCAATTTTGTTCAAATTAGATTCTTCCTTTTTCTTCATACGTTCCGGACACGTAGACGCAAAGTGACCAAACTCATCACAACGGTAACACTGAACCTGTGACATATCCTTCCTTCTCCATTGACGATCCTTCGATCTTCTTTGACTCGTATACCTTGACCTACGATGTTGATCATCTCGGTTTTGACAACCATCTTGATCCTCATCCTCTCGGTCTTGACCTCCGGTTTCCCCGGCCTCTTCCACGCCCCTGTGAACACGACCAACCCTTACCGGACTGATCATACGACTTGCCTTTGTAATTACTTTCCGATCTATTGAAAAGTAACTGACCTTGTGAATTTGAAGCGTGTTCTCTCCCCCTTAGACGTTCCTCAAACGCCTTAAGTCTTCCGATAGCGTTTTCAAACATCAAACTATCAAGATCAACACTTTGCTCGATTGAGGCTACCAGTTGAAAGTACTTATCTAGAACCGCATCCAGTAACTTCTTCACCAAGACATCTTGCTCGAACATGTGACCTAGACTCGTTGCCTTTGAAACCATGCTTGTTAATTTTCCTGCAAACTCGTCAGCAGTCTCGTTTTCCGCCATCTTGAGTTTCTCAAATTCACTTTTCAACGTTAACAGTCGAGCCTTTTGAACTCGCTCGACCCCAACATACCGTGCTTTCAAAGCCGTCTATATATCCCGAGCGTTCTTATATTGAGAAATCTGAAGAAAAATATCACCTTCTATTACTTGAAACAAAAACACTCTTGCCGTTTTATTCTTCTTCGCATCAATGACCGCACCCTCATTCTCATTCGGTTGAACAACTTCCCATAACTCTTGATCGTCTAAAATCGCTTCCACCACAATCGCCCATGTGATGTAATTAGTTCCATTCAACTTTGGTACTTGCAGTCATATCCCCCCACTCACTTTGGGTTGGATTCTCAGATATTCTTTGTCACCTGCCATTGATGGTGTCGAACCCCCTTGCTCCACTTCGTTGGAACAAACACAAACTTAGTCTCAAATAACTTTTCAGAACTGAACCCGCTTGCTCGAAAACAGACTCTGAATTGAACCGTCTTGTTCAATCCAAATAAAAATCGAGGAATGATGGTCAAACCAACTTGTTTAACCAAACTAAAACAACCAATGTTCAACGCAAACTTATGGAACTAATAAAGAAAGAAATCAAAACAGTTGTGTTTTTCCATTTGTATTCTTTGTAAAAAAAATAATAAAACACCTTATTTTTTCTTTGGTCGTAAGCTATGCAAAACCTTGCACCCCTCTTTTGACTTTTGTAATTAATATATGATTTTACTGCCACAAAACCGTCAACCTGATCAACGAACCCTCTTGTTATTTCAATCACTACTACCGGATAAGAAAGAACAACCGCCACAGATCCGCCTGACCTGTACGATCTCGTCGACCCTGCTGTTGTCGGAACTAACTTTTCTGATGCAGTTGTGCCACAAATTACTAAGTGCGTCGTAGCTGGTAATCTTGACAGGAATCGCCGGTTGTAACATCCCCAAAATTTCGATCCAAATTTGACAACTTAAGAAAGTTGAGGGATCAAAAATAATATCAAGACAAGTCATGAGAAAATATTAAATAAGGAAATATAAAAAAAATAAGCAAATAAAAATATTTCCTAAGTTAAGTATTTCCATAAGAAAGAAATAAGGAAACTCCATCCACATGAAATGATGTAAGAAAGTGGAAGCACTTTACTTTGGTATAAATAAGGAATATGGAATCTCATCACATATGGAAAGTGGTAAAGAAATGCAAGCTCTTTATAAGGAAGAGATTTTCCATAGTAACATTCTTTTATGGATATCAATATATCATGCACCAAGTTGTCCTAACGGAGGGTGCGTAGCACCCGATGCGCACGTGCACGCGCTCGGGCTCGGGCGAGGACGATGGCGATGGCGATGGCGAAGGCGACGGCCACGGCCACGGGTGACGGGCGCTTTGATGGTGCACTTCGCACGCTCGCATCGTCGCGAGCCGCTTTAATAGCCGCCTTAATATTTTTGTACAACGAGACTAAAAATGAAAAATAATATTCAGGGACCCACTACGCGATGAGTCCAAGAAGACGGGCATCGCGTACCGCGATGACCCGTGATGACTCAGGGACACGTGTCCCGTCCGGGTGACACGTGGCAAGTCGTGTCAGGCCACATGGCGACACTTGGCGCGAGCTCAAAAAGGTGGGCATCGCGGTACGCGACGCCGTTGAAGAAGGAGCCATCGCGTACCGCGATGGGGCTAAAAATCGGCTATAAATAGGGTGGGCATGGCATATTCATTTCACACACCCACAGTCACTCTCTCTCTCTAGAAAATCTACCTCGGTTTACATGTCGAGCATCGTTTTGCGTGCCACCAACCCGAAAATATCACCTCGTAATCCGTTCCAAATACCGACGTTTCCTCGAAGTGCGTGCCACCTAAATAACCCGACATTCTGTCTCAAAGTACGTGCACGACCCGGCGACATCTGAACATCGTCTAGATTTGCGTGCCAAGAAAGGTGGATCAAGAACGCCTCGATAAACGCTCATATAGAGTAGAAGTGCTGCCCGTATAAAATTAGGAATATTTAACTCCGAATACCCGTGCGAGGTAGGAGTTCTGCCTAAGTTATTATTTTATTATTATAAATGGCTTAGACCGTAGTCGGAAGTATAGCCAAGCCTTGAATACAATTAAGTATTATATAACTTTTCTTAAGCAAAAGGTTATAGTCAAAATATAGTTTCTTCTTGATTAAGAAACATAAGCATTTATATACAAAGGATATAGTCAAAATAATATTTTTTTATGATTAAGAAATATAATATTCTTATAAAAAAGAATAAAGATAAACTAATGTTTCTTCTTGAAGAAGAAACATAATATATAATTGATAAATAAAGAAAGGGACTAAAGGTCCAAATGTTTTATATAAACAAATGATTTAATCAAGGTTAATGCTATACAAAACAGACTAAAGGTCTGAAGCTTGATCGATGATCTAGTTATTTATATAACGGTTATTCTCGTACTATAGGTCCGAGGTAACAAAACAAGAAGAAGGAAACAGAAAACATGAATTAGTAACAGAAACTGATTATAAACAGAAAAGGTGAATACGCCCCAAACCTTTTATATTGAGTCAGAATGTTTGCATAGGATTTACGAATCCTTAAAACTTTGGGTGACAATCGTCAATTTCAGGTTAACTCCGTTAACTCAACTCCGTCAATTCAAACTTTAAGATCGTTAAATCTATAACGCACACTTCATTACATTTAAACTAGGGTTTAAATGACGCTTAACACTTACTACATGTGTAGTCTTTCGGGATTTGCACCGAAACGCAAACGAGTTGACGCAAACGATTGATAAATAAACGAAAAACGTCAAAACAATAATTATGTGATAATTATGTGTTAGATATATGTGTGTTACTTGATTTTGTTATGTGGAATGTTAAACAAGAAACAAGAACCAATTAGTTAGGCTAGAGATGTAACACTTGAAAGTAGAGGGACTAGAGTGTAACTTGTATCATTATAAATATATCCTTAACTAAACTCTAACCTATTATTTTCTAAACCTACAACCCCGATCGGCCTCTCTCTCCTTTGTTCTCCACGGCTGCCGTCCACAAACACACACATATACACATCAAATCAAGTGTTTGATCCAAGAACAAGGTGCTAGGAAGGTATAATTGATCATCCCTTACCTCCTTGTTGTTTAATTTTGATGTTTAATGGGTTAATCAAAAACCCTAGGCAGCCGATTTGCTTGTATATGTATGAGTTAACATGATGGTTGTTGAATTCATGATGATTGATAACTAGTATTGATGTTGATGCATGATTGATTGTTGTCTTTGATTTGAGTTGAAATACAAACCCTAATCTTGTATGCATGGTGTAATTGACATGCATGGATAGTGGTGGTAGTGTCTAGCATGTTATATGATTGATTTATGGTCCATAGATAGTTAAATTGTTGAGTTTTGATGTGAACAGATTCTGGACAGAATGTGTATACGATGTTTAAGTGACTGTAACGAAGTGTAAACGTGAAAATTGGTTGAGATTGTGGGTACTGCAGTAAACTAGGTTGAGTCTAGTTTCTATAAAGTATAAGTTTGTAATTTTTGGACAAGTAGAAGTTTACTTTTATGATTTTACAAAAACGTTGTGCAAAGCTGAGCTGTTAGACCTGCTGTTAGGTTATGTTGTAAATGTTATATCTCATGAACTACGAGACCAATTGGGTTGGTTCCACTTCTGGAAGTTGACTCATTGAGTTAACAACCAAACCCAAGTGGTCTTGCATTTATTGGATTTTTCGTTTAACGGGAATTGCAAATAACATTCTGTTGCGCATGAATCTGACTGATATGAGTTTGCTGTAATGTTTTGGTCATTATAAGAAAAATATGTGGAATAAAAATAAGATAAAGTATGTTCTGGAAACCTAAGACATGTATGTTTCATTGGTGATTTTTGGTGAATTAATTGAGATGATATGATCGGTGAAATAGTACAATCTTTCAAGTAGAAATTCTGTCACAGTGAAACTAGCTGCTGAGTTGTGTATAAATGCATGAAATATGATATTTCTTATATAATTGTTATGTTTTGACCAAAATACCCTTGCGGGGAATAGTTGCAAATTGATTGCCATGATTTGACCAAATTGCCCTTATGGGGAATAATGGCTAGTAATTGTTGTTTGTTGACCAAAATGCCCTTACGGGGATAATTGCTAGTAAAGTATGTTATTAATACATGACACAAAAGTAATTGTTCACTCACGTATCGTATCACAATTGTACTTGTTTAAGTCACACACGATTCACAAACGAAACACGAAACATGTTACGTGCATAGGTATTATGTGCCGAGTCTAGAGACTCGTTAAACCTACCGATACTTAGAAAATCTCTTTGTTATTTAGAACGCTAGAGAGTTTCTACGAAGCGCATCACTTGGTGATCTAATTCGGGATATTCTTCGCAAACAGTGAGTTCACTTACCCCACTCTTAAACTGTTTTCAAACGTTTTTCACTTGGGGGAGATAACATACTCCGATAAACGCATTTTCTGAGATAAACGCATATTTAAGATTTTGTTATAAATTATATATCACTTGTAAAGGCTAAGCGGCAAACGTAACATTTGAAGTCCCACACATCGAACCGGTTAATATTTGGAATAGCGAGTCACTGTTGAGTAGTACTACTGGGTTTGACAAACCCCACCCGACGCTAAGCTCAACTGGAGGTTGAGTGGGTGTAATTTTGGCTAACACTTACCATGGTCTGGGTTGACCTGGTGACGGGCACTTGATAAACAGTCAGCTTCGGTCTCGAACCACTTAGCGATACTTGTTGTATAGATTAGCTACCTATCGATATATAATTTGACGTAACACTATCTGGTAATGCAAAACACTTAAACGCCGTAACGTGGTTACGCAACACTTAAACGCCGTAACGTGGTTACGCAACACTTAAACGCCGTAACGTGGTTACGCAATACTGAAACGCCGTAACGAGGTTACGCAAAACGCTAAACGATTTATCTTATATAACTTGTGAACTCACCAACCTTGTGTTGACACTTTTAGTATGTTATTCTCAGGTAGCCGAGGCGGGCGCGCGGTTTAGGAGCATGCATTAAATGAAAACACTTTTATTCTGCAAACTTATTTTTAACAGTTATCTTTGGTTTTAAGTCGTCCTGCGTGACGCAGCTTTTGAATTAAGGTTTTTACGCTTCCGCACTTATTTGCATTTAAACGTTTTTATGGTTTGATTATAACTGATGATTCCGATCCTGCCAGTTCACACCCTCTGACGGTAAAACTCCGTTAGTGGATTTTGGAGGGTGTGACAGATTGGTATCAGATCCATTGGTTATAGCGAACTAGAAGCTGCATGCATACTAGACTATAACCGCGACGACCCATTAGTTATAATGATACGCACTGCATAGGTTTGTGTAGTCTGGTAATCTTATCTCTTTATCTCTTTCACTCATACGCGCGCATACACGACTTACCTGTAGGAATGTCGACGCCACCCTCATCATCATCCGATTCGATGACGCATGCTCACGGGAAGGAACCTCAGTTACCTACCGCCTCGCCACCCCGCGTAGTCCCGGAACTCGAAGCTCCCGCACCGAAGAGGTACCGCCTATCCGGAGGCCTTTACGAAAACGACGTTAGCTGGGATTGGTACCCTAACATGATCAGACGTATGGTCTATCGCGAACAAGTTCCCCCGTTGCCTCACCCGAACCATCCTGCTTATCCCAACACTCTACCACCCATAACCGAACCTGTGGAGCGAGTTCTCGCAGCTGTTGTTTCTTGTTTGGAGCGTGATGTGGGTTACATGCGCTACACGAGAGAAAATGTTGCCAGACTGTTTAAAGACGGAACCGAGACTCAGGAGGAGATTGCCCGCATGGCAGCGGCAATGAAAGATATGCAAGAGACTGGTGAGCAACAAATGAAGGTTATGATGAAGATGCAAGCTGAGATGATAGACTTGCAAGAGCAACTCCAAGAAGCAAGGACCCGAACTGAGATAGCGTTAGAGCGTTGCGATGTCTTACAAATGCAACTTGCTCAGAACGCAGCCGAACCTGAGGCAGAGCCTGAAGCCGAACCCGAGGCAGAGCCTGAAGTAGAACCTGAAGAAGATCCCGAAGAGGAGCTTGAGGAAGATCCCGAGGAAGATCCCGAGGAGGAACCCGAAGAAGAACTGGAGGAAGAACCGGCTGAGGAGGAGGCACACTCGGAGGTGTCCTCAGATGACGACATCTAGTGATGATGACACTTAGATGGAGGGGTTGTCTCCATCCGAACTATTATTTTCTATGATTTTAAGGATTGATTGGAAATACTTTGTAGCGAATACAATGGTTTTAATCATGAATTTTTATTTAGACTAATATGTGGTTGTGATGTGATGTTGTTTCTTATTTTCTTTCTTACCTATTTTTTTTTTTTACATGTATGGTGTGTTGTATATGAAGGAAAAATTCATGTTTAACATTTTATACTGTGATTCTAGGAAATGGCTGGAAGAAACGCTGGACGAGGACGTGGTAACATCAGCATGACTGCAGCTGAACTCCAAACTCTGCTGAATGACCATGTTGCGGCCGCCTTAGCCGCACACGTACAGAATCAAACTGGAGGTCCGAGTGGAACGTGTACCTTCAAGAACTACCTTGACTGCAAGCCCAGTACGTTTAAGGGCACTGAGGGAGCTATAGGCTTCCTGCGTTGGGCTGAGAAGGCCGAGTCGGCTTTTGAGATGTGTAATTGTCCCCCTGCCAGTAGGGTCAAATTCGCTGCTGGGACACTTGAGGATTCCGCCCTCACTTGGTGGAATTCAAACGTCCAGATCCTTGGGTTGGAACTGGCTAACGCGATGAACTGGGAGGAGTTCAAGAGCATGATGCGAGAGGAGTACTGTCCGAGGGAAGAAATTTCGAAGTTAGAATCGGAATTTTGGTCGTTGAAGATGGTGGGCTCGGAAATCGAAGCCTACACTACTCGTTCGCACGAGTTGGCTGTGATGTGTCCGCGGATGGTGGATCCGCCGAGCAAGAGAATAGAAATGTACATTGATGGTTTAGCACCGCAAATTCAGGGCATGGTGACGTCTTCCCGACCAGCCACGATCCAACAAGCGATCCGTTTAGCTCACAAACTGACGGATCAGGCTGTGACCCAAGGTGCGTTACCACCTAGGGGTTCGACCACTAAAGCCCGTGACAACCCGAGTAATGACCACGTCAGCAACAGTAACAGCAACAGCAACCCGAACAGCGGGAAGAGAAAGTTTGACAACACCAGATCTTCATCCTCGAACCTCCCACCGCAACACCACTACCGTAAGCCCGAATTTACTCGGAGCTTTAGCACTCAGAATCACAACAACAACACCAACCACAACGGTAGCGGGCAGGTTTCGAGCGGATATGCTGGGAAATATCCAAAGTGCAACAGGTGCAACTTTCATCATGTTGGCCAGTGTGACCGTGTCAAGTGTCAAAGATGCGGAAAGATAGGTCACCAAGCGAAAGAATGAAGAGGAGACCTTGCGGCAAAGGGTGCTCCTAAGCCACCGATGACAACTAAGGGATGCTTTGAATGTGGGCAGGAAGGTCATTTCCGGAAGGATTGCCCCAAGCTGAAACAGAATGACAATAACGGGGGTAATGGAAGTGGCAGTAATGGTGGAGGAAATGGCAAAGGAAGAGCGTTTGTGATTGGATCGGGTCAAGCCCGCAATGATCCGCATGTGGTGGCTGGTAAGTTCCCTGTAAACGATTGTTTTGCTTCTGTTTTGTTTGACACTGGAGCTGATAGGAGTTTTGTGTCGAAAGCCTTTAGCCAACTTTTAGACCTTACTCCAACCCCGTTAGACGCTAAGTTTCCTGTCGAATTAGCTAACGGTAAAACTGTAGTAACAACTCATATACTTGCGGGATGTAAGTTGAAACTGTCAGGTCATGTCTTTGATATCGACCTTATTCCTTTTACGCTTAGTAGTTTCGATGTCGTTGTCGGCATGGACTGGTTATCCGAGAACCGAGCGGAGATTATATGCCATGACAAGATAGTCCATATTACCACCCCTTCCGGCGAGATCATTTCGGTCCGAGGCGAGAGAAGCGGCATGACCACCAGCGTCATTACCCTTTTGAAGGCACAGAAGTATCTAAGAAAGGGTCATCCGGCAATTTTGGCGCAGATTGTTGAGAAACCCGCAGAGGAGAAACGAATTGAAGACATACCGGTTGTGCGAGACTTTCCGGAAGTTTTCCCAGAGGATTTGCCCGGACTCCCTCCTATTCGTCAAGTCGAATTCCAAATCGAGTTGACACCCGGTGCAGCACCCATAGCACGAGCCCCGTATCGGCTCGCACCGGCGGAACTTCAGGAGTTGTCCACTCAGTTGCAAGATTTGTTGGATAAGGGTTTTATCCGACCTAGCTCATCGCCATGGGGAGCCCCTGTCTTGTTTGTCCGAAAGAAAGACGGGACTTTCCGAATGTGCATCGACTACCGGGAGTTGAATAAGGTGACGGTCAAGAACCGTTATCCTTTACCCCGAATTGATGATTTGTTTGACCAGCTTCAAGGATCGAGTTACTACTCGAAGATTGATCTACGATCCGGTTACCACCAGCTGAGAGTGCGCGAAGAAGATATCTCAAAGACGGCTTTCAGAACACGGTATGGTCACTACGAGTTTTCGGTTATGCCTTTTGGCCTAACCAACGCGCCAGCCGTATTTATGGATCTCATGAATCGAGTATGCAAGGCGTACCTCGACAAGTTCGTGATTGTTTTCATCGATGATATTCTCGTCTACTCCAAGAACGAGACTGACCACGAAGAGCACCTAAGGGTAATTCTGGAACTATTGAAGAAGGAACAACTGTATGCTAAACTCTCGAAATGTGAATTTTGGCTTCGCGAGGTTCACTTCTTAGGACATGTGATCAACGAGAATGGTATACATGTCGATCCCGGTAAGGTAGAGGCCATCAAAAACTGGGAAGCACCTAAGACTCCGACTGAGGTGCGACAATTCCTAGGACTGGCCGGCTACTACCGGCGTTTCATCGAGGGATTTTCAAAAATTGCTCAACCCCTCACCGCTTTGACCCACAAGGGCACTAAGTACAACTGGGGTGACGCGCAAGAATCCGCTTTTCAACTGTTGAAAACCAAGCTTTGTAGCGCCCCTATTTTAGCCCTCCCCGAGGGAACGGAAAATTTTGAGGTACACTGTGACGCATCTATACAAGGTCTCGGTTGTGTGCTGATGCAACTCGAGAAGGTTATAGCCTACGCCTCTAGACAACTACGGGTTCACGAGAAGAACTACACGACCCATGATTTGGAACTCGGAGCTGTGGTGTTTGCTCTTAAGATATGGAGGCATTACTTGTACGGTACCAAGTTTACCATTTACACCGACCACAAGAGTCTCCAACATATCTACGATCAGAAGGAGCTGAACATGCGACAGCGTCGTTGGGTCGAGCTGCTTAAAGATTACGATTGTGCCATCAAGTACCATCCTGGCAAGGCCAATGTGGTGGCCGACGCCCTCAGCAGAAAGGAAACAGATAAACCCAGACGGGTGAGAGCATTGCAACTCACGATTCATGCCAGCTTACCCGATCAGATTCGCGATGCGCAACTGGAAGCTTTGAAAGATGATAATCTTCCGTCGGAACTCATGCGGGGCATGAACAAGCAACTTGAAACCAGATCGGACGGGGCCCGATATTTTGAGAACCGGATTTGGGTTCCACGATACGGAGAGTTGAGAACTCTAGTGATGGACGAAGCTCATAAGTCCCGATATTCTATCCACCCTGGCTCAGATAAAATGTATCATGATTTAAAGGCACTTTACTGGTGGCCGAACATGAAAGCCGACATTGCCACCTACGTGAGCAAATGCTTGACTTGTGCCAGAGTCAAGATAGAATACCAGAAACCATCTGGTCTACTGCAACAATCGGAACTCCCAATGTGGAAATGGGAGCACATCTCAATGGACTTTATTACGGGTTTGCCTAAGACACCGACGGGATGCGATACCATCTGGGTGATCGTTGACCGGTTGACTAAATCGGCACACTTCCTAGCAATTAAGGAAATGGACAAAATGGAAAGACTGACTCGCGTATACATGAAAGAAGTGGTGTCTAGACACGGAGTGCCTGTCTCGATCATTTCCGACCGAGATTCTCGTTTCACCTCGCACTTTTGGAAGTCGCTACAAAGCACACTGGGCACCCGTCTCGATATGAGTACAGCATACCATCCTCAGACGGATGGGCAAAGTGAACGGACTATTCAGACCCTGGAGGATATGTTGCGTGCATGCGTTTTAGATTTCGGAAAGAGTTGGGAACCCCACTTACCCTTGGTAGAGTTTTCGTATAATAACAGCTACCACGCAAGTATTAAGGCAGCGCCGTTTGAAGCGCTGTACGGACGGAAGTGTCGATCACCACTCTGCTGGGCAGAGGTGGGTGACAGCCAAATTACTGGTCCGGAACTGGTACTCGAAACCTCGGAAAAGATTGTTCAAATCCGAAATCGCATGGCAGCAGCACGAGATCGCCAAAAGAGTTACGCCGACAAGCGCCGAAAACCTCTCGAATTTCAAGTGAACGATCGGGTGTTACTCAAAGTCTCACCTTGGAAAGGTGTGGTTCGCTTTGGAAAGCGAAACAAACTCAACCCACGGTATGTTGGTCCGTACCGGATAACTGAGCGCATTGGTCCGGTGGCGTACCGACTGGACCTACCAACAGAACTCAGTGGCGTACACGATGTATTCCACGTATCAAATTTGAAGAAATGCCTATCTGATGAATCCCAAGTAGTCCCTTTGGAGGAACTACAAATTGATGAACAGTTACGTTTCATTGAAGAACCAGTCGAGGTTTTGGATTGGGAAACCAAAACGCTCAAACACAGCAAAATTCCAATCGTTAAGGTTCGTTGGAACTCGAGACGTGGACCGGAGTTCACGTGGGAACGCGAGGATCAAATGATGAAAAAGTATCCTCACCTTTTTGAAGGGCTAACCAAACACAGAAAACCGCGAAACTCGGCAAACCGTCAAACATCACCGGAGGTATGAATTAAATTTCGGGACGAAATTTCTTTCTACTAGGGGATGATATGACAAACTGAAAATTTTTTTTTTACTCTTTCAGACTCTCATCACGACTTGACTCAAATTTTCGGGACGAAAATTCTTTAACATGGGAATGATGTGACAATCGTCAATTTCAGGTTAACTCTGTTAACTCAACTCCGTCAATTCAAACTTTAAGATCGTTAAATCTATAACGCACACTTCATTACATTTAAACTAGGGTTTAAATGACGCTTAACACTTACTACATGTGTAGTCTTTCGGGATTTGCACCGAAACGCAAACGAGTTGACGCAAACGATTGATAAATAAACGAAAAACGTCAAAACAATAATTATGTGATAATTATGTGTTAGATATATGTGTGTTACTTGATTTTGTTATGTGGAATGTTAAACAAGAAACAAGAACCAATTAGTTAGGCTAGAGATGTAACACTTGAAAGTAGAGGGACTAGAGTGTAACTTGTATCATTATAAATATATCCTTAACTAAACTCTAACCTATTATTTTCTAAACCTACAACCCCGATCGGCCTCTCTCTCCTTTGTTCTCCACGGCTGCCGTCCACAAACACACACATATACACATCAAATCAAGTGTTTGATCCAAGAACAAGGTGCTAGGAAGGTATAATTGATCATCCCTTACCTCCTTGTTGTTTAATTTTGATGTTTAATGGGTTAATCAAAAACCCTAGGCAGCCGATTTGCTTGTATATGTATGAGTTAACATGATGGTTGTTGAATTCATGATGATTGATAACTAGTATTGATGTTGATGCATGATTGATTGTTGTCTTTGATTTGAGTTGAAATACAAACCCTAATCTTGTATGCATGGTGTAATTGACATGCATGGATAGTGGTGGTAGTGTCTAGCATGTTATATGATTGATTTATGGTCCATAGATAGTTAAATTGTTGAGTTTTGATGTGAACAGATTCTGGACAGAATGTGTATACGATGTTTAAGTGACTGTAACGAAGTGTAAACGTGAAAATTGGTTGAGATTGTGGGTACTGCAGTAAACTAGGTTGAGTCTAGTTTCTATAAAGTATAAGTTTGTAATTTTTGGACAAGTAGAAGTTTACTTTTATGATTTTACAAAAACGTTGTGCAAAGCTGAGCTGTTAGACCTGCTGTTAGGTTATGTTGTAAATGTTATATCTCATGAACTACGAGACCAATTGGGTTGGTTCCACTTCTGGAAGTTGACTCATTGAGTTAACAACCAAACCCAAGTGGTCTTGCATTTATTGGATTTTTCGTTTAACGGGAATTGCAAATAACATTCTGTTGCGCATGAATCTGACTGATATGAGTTTGCTGTAATGTTTTGGTCATTATAAGAAAAATATGTGGAATAAAAATAAGATAAAGTATGTTCTGGAAACCTAAGACATGTATGTTTCATTGGTGATTTTTGGTGAATTAATTGAGATGATATGATCGGTGAAATAGTACAATCTTTCAAGTAGAAATTCTGTCACAGTGAAACTAGCTGCTGAGTTGTGTATAAATGCATGAAATATGATATTTCTTATATAATTGTTATGTTTTGACCAAAATACCCTTGCGGGGAATAGTTGCAAATTGATTGCCATGATTTGACCAAATTGCCCTTATGGGGAATAATGGCTAGTAATTGTTGTTTGTTGACCAAAATGCCCTTACGGGGATAATTGCTAGTAAAGTATGTTATTAATACATGACACAAAAGTAATTGTTCACTCACGTATCGTATCACAATTGTACTTGTTTAAGTCACACACGATTCACAAACGAAACACGAAACATGTTACGTGCATATGTATTATGTGCCGAGTCTAGAGACTCGTTAAACCTACCGATACTTAGAAAATCTCTTTGTTATTTAGAACGCTAGAGAGTTTCTACGACGCGCATCACTTGGTGATCTAATTCGGGATATTCTTCGCAAACAGTGAGTTCACTTACCCCACTCTTAAACTGTTTTCAAACGTTTTTCACTTGGGGGAGATAACATACTCCGATAAACGCATTTTCTGAGATAAACGCATATTTAAGATTTTGTTATAAATTATATATCACTTGTAAAGGCTAAGCGGCAAACGTAACATTTGAAGTCCCACACATCGAACCGGTTAATATTTGGAATAGCGTGTCACTGTTGAGTAGTACTACTGGGTTTGACAAACCCCACCCGACGCTAAGCTCAACTGGAGGTTGAGTGGGTGTAATTTTGGCTAACACTTACCATGGTCTGGGTTGACCTGGTGACGGGCACTTGATAAACAGTCAGCTTCGGTCTCGAACCACTTAGCGATACTTGTTGTATAGATTAGCTACCTATCGATATATAATTTGACGTAACACTATCTGGTAATGCAAAACACTTAAACGCCGTAACGTGGTTACGCAACACTTAAACGCCGTAACGTGGTTACGCAACACTTAAACGCCGTAACGTGGTTACGCAATACTGAAACGCCGTAACGAGGTTACGCAAAACGCTAAACGATTTATCTTATATAACTTGTGAACTCACCAACCTTGTGTTGACACTTTTAGTATGTTATTCTCAGGTAGCCGAGGCGGGCGCGCGGTTTAGGAGCATGCATTAAATGAAAACACTTTTATTCTGCAAACTTATTTTTAACAGTTATCTTTGGTTTTAAGTCGTCCTGCGTGACGCAGCTTTTGAATTAAGGTTTTTACGCTTCCGCACTTATTTGCATTTAAACGTTTTTATGGTTTGATTATAACTGATGATTCCGATCCTGCCAGTTCACACCCTCTGACGGTAAAACTCCGTTAGTGGATTTTGGAGGGTGTGACACTTTGTGTAACAATAATAAGAAACGGACATTCTGATTATGAGTATACATGAGTCTGGATCCATTCATACATGGTGACTCGACATTTCCCAGAGGCCATGCGTATCATCAACATGCCTCTGAAGGTCTACGGGACTGTTCAGAGAAATGATATTGTGTATATAATTAGTTGTACAAGGTACTTAGGGTAATTTGATCCCAATTTAGTTGGGTTCCTAATGAGTAGTCACAAAGGTATTATTGTTGGTTTCACAAAGGTATTGAAAAGATATTTTTTGAGTCAGCGTTATTCACCAGCTTTGTGCTGACGTATTTTCCCACCCATGTTACAGGGAAACAAGAAAGGTTAGAACAGACAAGCAAGAAGAAATAGAAGATTGAAGTTATAGTCACTAGATGCTATCTGATGGCTCAGATATTTTATTTTAAAATATTATAAAGAGTTACGTTTTATAAATAAATGTATTTGAAATATCAAACGGGTATTTAACCCGAGTTTTTAATAAGTTTTCAATATAATAATATTTTATAAAAGATTTCCGCTAAAACTAAAACGCAACTCTGATGTATTTACAAAACAGGTACTAACTTGTGGTCATACGCCTAGGCCCTAAGATGGGGTGTGACACCGGTACCCGTAACTCTCTTGCCCGCCGATTGTAGAAACCCGTTTCAACTCCGATCGTCGTCGTAACAATACCCACTCACGCTGCTGCTTCGGCGTATGAGGTGCACTTACACAGGTCCGACTTGACCTGCTTACAAATAGACCCTGATTCGGAAACCCAACTTGGTTCCGATATGTGCTAGTGACAACTCCTTCTCAAGCCACCGCTCACCGCTGATCACTGTACCGTTACCTCACCGCCGATCAAAGTTAACTCGATTATCGATTTCTTGAACTTGGCTCTGATACCAGTTCAAGTCCTGGATCGATAATCAAACACGAAGTAAACAAATAACTCTTGTTTATTAATCAGAAAATATCACTCTAAAAACTTATTACAAATCTCTCAAACCCTAACTCGGTTTGACTCTTGATGAACCCTAACTCGGTTACACCAAACTCACAATCTCTAATGTCTAACCATAACTCAGTTTATATAGACTAACCTAACTTGCTAGCCAAGGCATTGCCAAATATTATAAAACCCTAATTCTTGGGTTGGGCCTTACACTTGGGCCAAACAACAATTGACCCAACAGTTGGTCATCACAACGTTTAGATCATAACCATTTCACCTAATCGAGCCATATGTTTAAATGGCTTTCGGCCCATACATAACAACCTGTGACCCAATAACAATTGTATTAGATCGACCCAAAAGTAACATAAACATAAATGAAAATAAGTAAACGAGTGGGGCTAACTGCCCGAACTGACTTAATCGATTAAACCGCGCAAAACTTTTATTGTTTATATGGCGGTTAATAGATATTTATGTTGGAAAATTTTGGACCTAATTAATTTATTAGTATTATCACTTATAAATAAATTATTAACGTGTCCAAAGAGTAAAAATGCATGCGGCATTGATAATTTAAAACGTGTAGCTGAGAACTATTGGTTAAATGGGCAATTAAGTTTGTCCCAAATTGGTAGAATGGTAAAAATGTGAGTGCCTTATAGGGAGAAGGGCTCACAAGATTAAGTTCTTTTATGACAAGACACATTAAGCCGCATTAGCAAGGGTGCAGAGCCCCCCGATGTGTCTGCACATGAGCGATGGGCATAATGTGACGCTTTGATGACACACTTCGCATGGTTACATCGTCACAAGAGAGCCGCCTTAGTATTTTTGGTCGGCTGAGGATAAGCATCAAGCCTGCATGTGCGATAGGTGTCGAGGATATGTCATAACTAGACCTGTGTGCTGATAACCTTGTGTCGACTGCATGCATAAATGCATGTGTGCCATGTGTCATTCATGCAAGTTGTGTGCGGTGATCTGCAGATGCTGAGAAGGGTTTTATCATCCCTCACAACACTCAACCAGATCACAACACACGAAAAACTCACCAATAAGCAAAATTATGTTCCGAATTTCGATCACGTACTCTCTCGTTCCAGGTATAGTTTGGGTGCTAGGTTAATCCCGATGTATATAATGCATCGACTGTTGTACCTGGCACACAGATATGTTTACCGAAGTAGCCTAAAATCTGTTTTAAGAGACCCGTGTTGAACACTAATCCTCAGCCACCATCTGATTTACTTTGCTTTCTTTCATTCTAGTATTTCGTTTTCTTAGTTATTATTTATAACTTGTCGTTCTACTTTATTTCAGTTTGTTTTAACTCGCTTAAATAGTTGTAATGTTTCCTTGCATTGTAATTTATTGCTTTGTTTATTTCTTGTATTGTAATTTTCATTAATAAATTTTATTTTATTTTATTCCACGGACGGTTCTCCTACAATTTACTTTTCTGTTTGTAACAGTTGAAGCCATGAACTCGATAGCCTCAAAACTACGATATAGCAATTGGAATGTTGCTAGCGATTCATGCAGCGGAGGTTTTGGCCTTAATGACATTATTAGCCTTGATGAAAACAGGCGTATGGAGTCTGGCAGCAATGTAACTTGTGACTGCAGTAACACCACGGTTTGCCACATATCAAGAATGTATGAATCTGCATGTCTTTATGTATAAAGTAGTTCGGGGATGATTTCAAGTGAGAACCAATAAATAGTTATGACCACTATTTAGTCGTTGATCATGGAACTTAAAGAGTTAAAGAGGCTAAAAAGTGGTTCCTTAGATTCCTAACTAATTTTCCAATTCACTTGTCCATCAAAACATTATCCATGTATATTAATTTGTTGTTTAATATAATAATATCTGTTATTATATGGCTTAACCACTTTAGTGCTAATCAATATTTTAAATATTTTCCATACGTGTTCTTAAATTGCAGCCAACTAAGAAGACTCAGTTTGGCAGGAGTTTTACCAGAAGAATTTCTAAATCTCCTTTTCCTGACAGAAATGTAAGTGGACTTACTTCACTAATAAATCATATTGTGTGTATATGCTTAATGTTCTTTTTATCTTATATGCATATAACTTTTGTATTGTTTGTTACATAGAGATCTATCCCGCAACTATATAAATGGCACTATTCCATCCCGTTTCAGTCAGCTTAACGTTACCATTTTGTAAGAGTTATTATTTCATTTATTTGCTTCACCGTTTACCTTACTCTGTACATTGGTCTTTGATACTTTATTTTCCGCAGAAATCTCATGGGGAACCGTATTGGTGGATCCATACCCGAAGAAATAGGTGATATTTCTTCACTTGAGGAGCTGTAAGTAAACTAAATATTACATGACACATTCGTATTCAATTTTAAACTTTCATTGTTTATTTACAATTTTCACATGTACATCAGTTTCTTACAAGACAATTTGCTTGGAGGGCCGCTTCCTCAAAATCTTAGCCGTTTGCCACGCTTGAGAAGAGTGTATGATTACTTAACTTTGTTCCAAGTATAATTAATCTTTTGTTCATTGATAACTTATTTAACTTATCATTTTTCTTGCAGCCTTATTTCAGGAAATAACTTTACAGGTACCATACCAGAATCGTATGGCAATCTGACCGGTATAAGAGACTTGAAAGTCATGTTTTTTATGTTTTGACCAAAAGTGATTTAGTGATCATCAAATATTTTATCAAACTTTTGATACATGTGTAAACTTCTTGCAGTAGGATAGACGGGAATTCATTATCCGGGAGGATACCTGATTTTATTGGAAACTGGACAAACATCACGAGACTGTGAGTATTGTTTTGCTTTATTTTGTTAAATAGTTCAACTGCCAAAATAATCATTATGAAGAATTTATTATGTAGTGATTTGCATGGAACTTCAATGGAAGGACCGATTCCTCCTTCAATATCACGGTTGACAAATTTGCAGGATTTGTGAGCACATTATTAGTCCCGATTTTGTTAATCTTCTCTTTTCGTTATTCCATATTTTAGTTTTCATATATTCATAACGTTTTCCAGGAGGATAACCGATTTGGCTGGAACATCAAGTTCAACATTTCCTGATCTAAGAAATATGACACAGATGATTAGATTGTAAGTTGATTGCATGGATGCATTTTTTAACAGAATTGATATATGACAATTAAAGTTGTAGAACTTGATATCAAGAATGAAAAGTGGTGAACCGATATCAAAGAACAAAGCGTATTAACAAAACATAAATCGAATAACTCCCAAACGTTTTATTACTAAAAAGAATAATTCAAAACTTGATTACAAGCCGTATCATTGCTTGATGATATAGAATGACCTAAGCTTGTTAGACTACAACAATGATTTTAACCAACAACTATGACCTACTTGTCAATATAGGTCCCCCAAAAACGATATGTAATTAAGGATTTCATTTGTTGAATTGAATTGTTTATTTTTTTACAAATGATCGTCACTATCCTATTTATACTTGTCGGAATGTTTCTTTCCGTATGCATCGGTACAAATTTGCTAATTACATACTAGTAATATTGTTGCTACTGCTACTAACTAGCCACTGCATCACAACAATAGTTACAATTCAAACCCTAACTTCATGACTAACTGGACTTTAACTTGATCAGGATCAACCTAACATGCATGACGAAAGAATGAAATAATGAGTTAAAAAATAATCTTACTGCAGGGTCCTGAGAAATTGTTTATATACCGGCTCAATACCTGAAGACATAGGAGAGCCGAGCAGATTCAAGATTATGTAAGTCTTTTTTTGATCTGTCATGACATTAAACTATATTAATGAAGTAATTTTGAAATTTGTATTCATTAATACACTTTTCATAAGTTTTGAGCAAAATTTTTTTGTTTAAATATAGTATATAAAATAACACGATTTGATGGGTAAACAGGTCTCAATTTTGCACCTCCATCTCTTTTGTTATAACCATCACTAACATATCCACAAATGCAATGCATTGCAGGTCCTTCCTTATTTATTAATTGTGGTGGAGACACAACAGAGTTTGAAGGAAACGTATACGAACGAGATACAACGGACGAAGGATCTTACTTTTATTATGTGCCAGAGAGATGGGCTTACAGCACAAGTGGTGTTTTCGTTAGCAGAGATAAAGCTTCATTTGTCGTTTCCAGACCAAATGCGACAGTTGGTGAAATATATAGAACAGCTCGTGTTGCTCCAACTTCACTTAGGTACTATGGACTGTGTTTACGGCCCGGGAGTTATAAAGTGAGGCTTCACTTTGCTGAAATAAGTTATACGAATGACACTACTTATAGTAGCCTTGGAAGACGCTATTTTGATATTTCCATCCAAGTAAGTGACATGCCAGCTTTCAACCGGTTTTCTTTTTAGCTAACCCAAAACAACTAGAATTAGTTACAAGTTTTATTTCAATTAGAGAATTAATAGAATTATTTATTTGGTATTTCATTTAGGGAGTTCGACAATGGCGAAACTTTAACATTGCGGAAGAAGCTAAAGGTGTTGGCAGGGCTTTTTATCTAGATTTTGATAATGTTACGATTAATGGTACCACCCTGGATATCCACTTGTATTGGGCAGGGAAGGGGACTACCGGGATTCCTGATAGAGGTGTACACGGGCCTCTTTTATCCGCTATTGCAATAACACCAAGTAAGTACGTAGTATCTGTTACGTTTTATACAAGTGGATCAAGATCAAAGAACACCAACACACCAACACGCCGACACACGATTTGCTCAACAAGCGTTTTTTGTTTATTACGACTCACAAATAGAAAAAACAAGAACTAGATACTTGGAAAAAAATTAGCACCCAAAGGTATATATAGCAAAGGTATACAAATAGAAAAAACAAGAACTAGAAACACAAAGGTATATATAGCACCCAAACAAACAGATTCCTAAACCAATACGTACGAGGAATTCGTAATTCAAAACAAAACAAACTTATTAAAAAAACTAGTACTCAAACTTATTCTCCAAGTTAACACAAACGCCCCCATGGAATTAATGACCTCCTCCAAACCACCCATTCAAGATCAACCGAATTGCCCTTTGATGTTGCACACATTAGAATCATATTTCATTGTGGTGTTGTGGCAACGATTTCCTTGTTTTGGTATTCTCACTTTTAAGAGCAAGTTTAACCTACTTATTTGCTTTTATGTAGACTATGACGTCAGTACAGGATCAGGACTCTCTAGTGGAGCTATAGCCGGAATTGTGGTTGGTCCGTGCACGTTTGTTGGGCTGATATTAGTCATACTACGGAAGAAAGGCTATCTAGGTGGAGATAAAGTAAATGAAGGTAAGAACAATATATGCATATTAATCTGCCTGCAAATTTGATTTTTGCTAGATATGACAAGATAGGTGGATCATGTAGAAGCATCTCAAATGGGTCGGGATGAAATGGGTCAAGAAGAAATGGGTTGGTTGACTAGTAAACACTATTTTGTCCAACTATTTTTACTTTTTGAGTAATTAATAACACACGTTTTAAAAAAACAATATTATTACAATTAGGGGTGAGAAAACAAAATTATAACCGAAATGAACCATAACCGAATAAAACCGACGGTTATGGTTAAGTTATGATTAAACCACCATTTCGTTATGGTTATGGTTAATCTATTTCTGTAACTGGCTTTAATCGAAATGAACTGAACCTTTTGTCTTTACATTTTGTAAAATTGGTTTTAAATAATCTCAACTATGTTTTATTGGCAAATAAAATCTCAGCTTCACTTTTGGTTGGTGGCGGTCCCATCTAAAAGTGTATATTTTACTAATGGTCCACTACTAACGTAGTTAACCATTCGTTAGTCTTACGCTTACATGGCACACTAAGTTGTCAATAAACATCTTTGTGGTAGCATTACGTGGCGACAATCATCTGTTTCTTTTTAAGAAATTTGGTTTAAAATAATCTCAGTTATGCCGTATTGGCAAATAGTAGTTTCAACTAAGACCATTAGGTATACATTCAAGCTTCTAAACTCCAGGTATACATCACATTACATATTTTATCACATTTCACTCCACCTCACCCTAAGGAAATTGTTTAATCCCCCTTTATCTTTCTTTATTCAATGTAAATTTGATTCTTACATTAATGTGGCTGTGTGTTTAGAAAATTTTAAAGCTCATTAATGAAACCAACCTTTCATTTAATGTCTCTTAACCCATTAAGGGAATAGTATAACACTCGCTAACCTTGCCAACTCAGCTTTAACGGTGGGCGTTAAGATATACCCTTGAGCCTAAAGGTGAATTTTTTTTTCCAATGGTACACTAGGCATGCCACTTAAGCAACAAGCTAACGGATTTAACCACCCTTTAGTCGCGGATTGCTGGAAAAAGATATACCATTAGTTGGAACTGCCACCAACCAAATTAAGTTGGAACTGTTCTTTACCAATATGACACATTTGAGATTATCTAAAACTAATTTGCCTAATATTTTTTCAAAATGTATACCTCTATTTCAGTCTTTCGTACCACTTTATCCAACGTCAAACATTTAAACTTAAGTTATCAAATATCTATAACAGAGTTTGGAACATCAAAACCAAGTTTGGAACCGGTATATTTCAACTTCAAAACTTCATAACTAAGCTAGTAACACCATAACCGAACTAATTTCTAACTATTTCAAAGGGAAAAAACATAAAAAATATATTGGACAATTAACTGAAACCAACCCATTACAGAAGGTTAACGACCTACGTTTAATCGATCATTTAGTTATGGTTATGATTAAGTAATCTTTCATAATCAAGCCAAACGACTTTTAACAACTTTCAACTCGTTTGACCAGTCACCCCTTTTAACTATTTTCATCTAAAATATAATCCAAATTGGTTCATTTATAAGTAAACAAGTCAAATTTGTCAACTTTATCTCTTTTGTTTTTTATTTTTTATATTTCCTAAAATCATCATGTGACCGACTTAATTATTTTCCTTTGAAGTACAGCCCAAATTAACGCATTTATAATTAATCGGGCCAAAATTATGTTATGAAGTTATGGTATTGAAGAAACACTAATCCACCCCTCAAGGTCTAACACGTTAGTCCGAGGGTTATGGTTAAGTATTCTACACGTGGGGTTATAAAACCTTCTTGGCACAGACAAGTGTAACCTGCAAAACAGAAACACCGTGAGCTCGTTATGAGGAATGGAGGGGGGATTCTCTCGTAACCACCCTCCGTCGTGAGAATCAGTACTTGATAGTACGAAGTAGTATAATTTGATAGTGATAGTAGGAGAAAGTATATCCTTTACCATTTGGAGGTTTATTGGTATTTATAGCCGGAGGAGAGAGAGTGTGACCAACCACCTTGCTAGGTTTTCCACCAATAATATTCTCCATTCGTGCGGTCGTGGTGGTTGGTAGAAGTTGGTGGGCATCATGGCCTTTTGACAAGGACGTGGTTGTACTGTTTGTACCGTCCTTTATGTGTTGTCTAATCCCCATTTGTTTGGTGTTTATCCCTATGTGGGTTACCATCTTTTTGTCCCATGCTGGTGGGACCTTTGTATTACCATTCCCGAGGTGCCAGGGAAAGAAATATTGGACTATACTCTTCGTGCCATGCACTACGCCCGGCGCTAGTGATATTCTGGCGCCTAGTGTTCCGCCCAGCGTTATGCAGTTAGTGATATTTTGTCAAATGGTGGGTTTCATACCCTACCTCTACAAGTCCCCCTAGTCCAAAGTCGCCCTTCTGTCCAGAAGTGGGGGCTGTGGACTTATCATGGACTTTTGGTTATGCGTGCTATTTGTTCTTCACTGTTTTTTGTCGTTGGTTTGGTTTTCCTTTGTGGATAATCCCACATATTTGGCGGGTGACTTCACTGATTGTAACCGCAGTTTGGCGACTATTTTATGTTAAGTCATCCCGTGGCGTGGCCTATATTGGCGGGTGATTTATTGTAAATCATCCCATGGCGCTGCTTATTTTGGCGGGTGATTTAGTTTAAATCATTCTCTTAGCGGAACCTGTTTTGGCGGGTGATTTAGTTTAAATCATTCCATGGTGGAGCCTGGTTTGGCGGGTGATTTAGCTTAAATCATCCCATGCGGAGCCTTTTTTGGCGGGTGATTTAGCTTAAATCATCCCATGGCGGAGCCTGGTTTGGCGGGTGATTTAGCTTAAATCATCCCCTTGGCGGAGCCTGGTTTGGCGGATGATTTAGCTTAAATCATCCCATGGCGGAGCCTGGTTTGGTGGGTGATTTAGCTTAAATCATCCTCATAGCGGAACCTGTTTTTGGCGGGTGATTTAGTTTAAATCATCCCATGGCGGAGCCTGTTTTTGGCGGGTGATTTAGCTTAAATCATCCCATGGCGGAGCCTGGCGGGTGATTTAGCTTAAATCATCCCATGGCGGAGCCTGGTTTGGCGGGGGATTTAGCTTAAATCATCCTCATAGTGGAACCTGTTTTTGGCGGGGGATTTAGCTTAAATCATCCCATGGCGGAGCCTGGTTTGGCGGGTGATTTAGCTTAAATCATCCCATGGAGGAGCCTGGTTTGGCGGGTGATTTAGCTTAAATCATCCCATGGCGAAGCCTGGTTTGGCGGGTGATTTAGCTTAAATCATCCCATGGCGGAGCCTGGTTTGGCGGGTGATTTAGCTTAAATCATCCCATGGCGGAGCCTTTTCTGGCCAACACTCATCATCTTTGTTTCCTTTTATATAGATAACGTGTAATTTGGCGTTGATGGGTGAATTAAATGCAAGTCAGTGAAACGACTGCTGGACGTGATAGTTTGACGATGGTTGCTCTGCCCTGCAGGCTTTCTGCCTGTGTCAGGCGAGTGGGCGAGAATCCCGGTGACGCGCCCAGCTGTAACACATATCTTCTGTCACCCTATTATTGTGGAGTTTCCTGATTGGGCCACGTGTTAATCATCCTTTTGTATCCATCTTCCCTCATTAACTGCGATTAGTATAAATAGGGGGAGGTTACACCATTTAAGCATCATTTCTCACCGTTTTCCTTCCTCCAAGCCTTCTTTATTTTATGGCTGAATTTTCCCAAACCTCCAAGACTAAGAAGAATAATACCATGGAGTTCGTCGGTTGTCGTATGTCTGCCGACGACTTCAACAATGTGGTCAGGGTCTATAACATCGGCCCTGAGTATGAACCTAAGTTGCCTGCCTCCGGCAAGACAGCTCGTGAGGCTCCCACCAGCAAGATTGCCGTGTACGGGAGTATTCTTTTTGGGCAACTTCCGGTCGCCCCTTATCCGGTTTCTAGTGGACGTTCTGGGTGTGTTTGGGCTGCATCTCAGCCAGATTCATCCATTCGGGATGGCTCGTCTTAGCCATTTCGAATATACCTGGCATTGCCTAGGTATTACTCCGATGGCTGACAGGTTATCTGCTTTCTACCGGTGGCGTTTTACCCATGGGTGGTACAACTTGCACACTCGCCCCGGTGCCAAGGCTATCGCCTTAGATGCACCATCGAGTTTGCATAAGTGGAAGAGTGTGTTCTTCTACGTTTCTGCGCGCGTGGTTCCACATCCTATGTTCTTTACGGATGTGAAAGAACTTCCTGAGCCGAAAGTGGCTCCTTATACCGGTTCCGACTGGTTCAACACTTTGCGGGCCGGCCTCTCTCCACTTCGTCACTATTCGGAGCGCGCGTTGGTGCTGTTCGGCATGAGCCGCATTTGGGATGATGCGTCGTTTGTGCCCACTATTCTTAACGGTGGTCAAGGTTAGCGTCGTTTTTATTTTTTGCTCCGAAGTGTGATTTGTTTTTGCGATGTGTTAACTTGTTTTTCTTTCAGAGGTGGACGACCGCATGCTCCTCTTGCAGCCTGCGCCTGAGGGCATCAAAATGCTAGGGCGGAGGGAGTTAGGTCCCCGCGAGGAGTCAATCCTTGCCCGGACCGCTCGAAACTTTGTGTTTCCTCTTCCTATGGGACGATCACCTGTATCGCGACCGTTGCCACCTCCTAGCTCTGTTGCCCTTCAAAGTGGTAGGTTCAATTGTTTTTATCATTTTGCTTTCTATTTGGTTATCTTGCTAACCTCTCATTTTCTTTTTCAGGTAGAAGATCTAACGTTGTAGGCCTTCCTAAGTGTAGTAGTAGGGGCGTACAACACGGTGTTGGGGAGACGGTTGCGTCTCTGATAGACGCCGCCGTAAGAGACACCATGGATGATGATGACGATGTCGTCATAACTCCAATGTTCCTTTTGAGGAACCGGCGCCTTCGTCGGCATCATTGCTTGATTTGAGTGCCAGCATGGCGTCTTCCCCAACCACCTCAGCACAGGTTTCTGTTGGCACCAACAGCTTCACAGCCTGTGGGTGCTGTGTCTGCGCAGTCTACAGCGGTTGCCACTCCAATTATGGTGGCTACTGATGTATTTTCTGCAACTGCAGCTTCTGGAACCATTGTGGATACGAATTTCGTATCTACCGGTCCATCTTCCTCTTCCTCCTCTTCATTGGGTGGGACGTTCACTGTTCCACACCATTTGGGTCCCACCACTGTGATTAATGAAGATGATGAAGAGATGCCCCGCGCCTTCAAGAAACCTCGTCTTGGCGGGTTTGTCAAGCGTAGTCTTGTTAAATCGTCAGGTATGATTTTTATAACTCTTTCTTTTGATCAAACTTAACTCGCTTCTAAAATCTTTTTTGTCTACTTCAGGCGTGCTGGTGATTTCTTCATCAACTGTTTCTCCCGTCACCTCTGGTATTGCTTCATCTTTGGTGGCCCTATTGCCAGTTTGCCGATGATGACAAGTGTTGGCATCTTGTTGGAGGCTGGGCCTACTGTACAAATGCTGAGTTTACCGATGACGACGGGTGTGGTTGGCCCGTCTGAGGCCGAAACCATTGTGACGACTGTTCGTGCGTCAATTGGGCCGATTCCAGTTGTCTCACCACCAGCTTCGTCTGCTCAACCGATGAAGGCGATTATGGACTAATTGCTTAAGGTTAGTCTTGAATCAGCAAGCCTTTCTGTTGCTGATTCTTTGAAATCAAGACAGTCTTCACCAGACAAGGGTTTTATTCTTGATGGTGATGAGGTTGTGCCGTTGCCCCCTTTTCAACTTGGCGCGACGGTGCAAGGTAAATTTTTTGAACTCCAAGGCAATAGCAGCGGCGGCTTTAGCGGATTTTTGAGTGGGGGTATTCTAGACGTGGATATGGACCCCCGCGACTCCATGGAGGCGAGCCAAGTTTTCTGCCCCCGCTGGAACGTTAACTGTGGCGCTAATTTTGAGGATCCCGCCACTTGCTCCAAATTTTTGGAGTATGCTGTTCCTCCAGGTGAGCGTATTGCTAGCAAGATCCAGCCCCGGGGTACTTTGTACTCTGACGTCGCTTTTCACCAAGTCCAGGCTTTCTCTTGTTTTGCGGAGTTGTTGCGCGAGAACCGTGCCCTTCACGAGGACAAGATTGATGTCGGTGCTCGCATGAGAGAGATGGAACAAATGGTGAAGGATGTTGAGGCTGGCGTCTGGAAATCCGGTAAGGAGTCGTCTGATAATCGCCAGGCGTTGAGCGCTGTGGAGGCGAAACTGGCGAAGGCCGAGACTGACCTTCCGGAGTTTGCCCGCGAGCGCGCTGCCCGTTATACGGAGTTTAAGACTGCGTGCAAGAAGTCCAATGCTGATCTTGCAGATGCACGCAGTCGCGCTCTTGCTGCGAAGGAGGCTTCCACCCGACTCGAGAGTGAAAACGCTGCATTCCGCAAGCGTATTGAAAAGTTGGAGGCGGAAGCTACATTGAGGAAGGCGGATGCTGGCAAGCTGGCTGACACGTTGGCTTCCAATGAGGAAGCCATTAAAGTTTTGACTTCTGAGCTTGCTGCCGCCGCCGCTGACCGCGATTGGTTGTTGAAGCATGCTATTCGCAAGGTATCCCCTAATGCTCTTTTCTTCTTTTTTATATTTTATTTATCCTACTAACGCTTATCTTTTATGTAGGTTGCCCAACGTATCATTAGCGATGATGATTTGACGCGTTGCGTTGGAGTCCTTGTCAATTCTTCTCAACAGCTTGGCCACAAGGCTGGTTTTCAGGAAGCCCTTACGCATTTGCGTGAGAACCTTCCGCTTGAGGCCTACGCTCTTCACGCCGTTGATGTGGATAAGGAATATACTGCCGCCGAGACATAATATGATTCTCTTACGTTTCCTATTCTTTCGCAAGTCGCTCAGTATGCTAAGGAAGAAAATGGCGTGCAGCTGTTGAGGAATTTCCTTGAACCTTCGCAAGTTGGGCCTTTCGCCGCTCCTGCCGGTAGTCAAGAAGATAGTGCTGCCGTTGACTCTGGGAAGAGTGTCAACGATGTAGATTAGGCTATATCATCTTGGCTTGTATTTTTGTTATTTTTTTTTCTTTTTTTTGTGTGTGCCGGCATAAGTGCTTGCTTGTAATTTCTTGTATATAAATGAAATGGATGCTTATTTTGTGAAATGCGGAGTATCGTTTCCATTCAAATTCGACCCTTGGCCTGTTTTTACAATTGGAATCGATTTACATATAACACCTTCGCAATTGTGCTGCATTCCATGTTCTAGGAATCGCTAAGCCATCGAGATGCATTAGCGTGTAGGCGCTTTTTACCAACACTTTGTTAATTTGATATGGGCATTCCCAATACGGCGCCAATTTGCCTTGTGCATGCGCTCTTGATGCCTCTTTGTTGCGAAGAACGTAATCTCCGGCGTTGAACTCACATATCTTTACCTTGGTGTAATAATACTTTTGCAGCGGGCGCTTGTAATTTTGTTCTCGTATTGCTGCCAACTCTCGACGTTCTTCGAGAAGCATTAAGTATAACCGTCTTTCCGCATCGTTGTCATTTGGTAATGTGACTCTTGGAGAAGGAACGCCGACTTCGGCGGGGATCATTGCTTCAGTACCATACGTTAGGCTGAACGGCGTTTCTACATTACTTGTGTTTTTCTGTGCGTACTTATGGCCCATAGTACGTGAGGTAACTGGTCGACCCGTCCTGATTTTTGGTTTGCTAACCTTTTCTTAATTCCGCCCACGATTGTTCTGTTGGCGCGTTCCACTTCGCCATTCCCTTGCGGATGAGCAACAGAGGTGAATGTCTGAATGACATTGAGCTCTTTTAACCATTTTTGGATATGTTGGTCAGCAAACTGTGTTCCATTGTCGCTGACCAAATTCATGGGTAATCCAAAACCATAAATTATGAATTCCCAAATAAACTTTTTGATGCTGGTTGCGTTGATTGTTGCGACCGGCTTTGCTTCGATCCACTTTGTGAAGTAATCGAACGCCACGATCAAAAATTTCACCCGGCCCGGCGCCACTGGAAATGGTACAGTTATATCAATCACCCATTTCTGGAATGGCCAAGAGGCTGTTACCGGTATCATGGCATTTTTCGGGCGCAGGGTGTTTGGCGTGTGGCGTTGACAAGCGCTGCATTTTCTCAATTCTTTCTCGGCGTCAACATACATGCCTGGAAAATAATATCCTGTATTCATGATTTTTGCGACCACCATCCTTGGTCCTGCATGTACGCCACATATTCCCTCATGAACTTCTCTAAGCAGATAATTTGCGTCTTGTGGGTCCACGCATCAGAGGAGTGGCCCCAAGTATGATCGCCTATAGAGAATATCTTCTCGGATTGTGTAATTCAACGCTTTGTGGCGAATCTTCCGCGCTTCTGCTTTCTTTTCTGGCAGAATACCTCTTGCAAGGTAGTTGATGATTGGTGTCATCCAACTGTTTTCTGCTTCTGAAAAACGAGAATTTCTTTGTTCATTACTGAAGGTGTTGCTAGGACTTCGATGCGGACTTCTTTTGCTAGGTGTTCAAAACCAACGGCTGCAAGTTTGCTTAAGGCGTCATCCTGTTTGTTCTCACTTCTCTTGATGTGTTTCACCTTGCATGTGGCAAAAGTTGCCATTAGCGTTTTAGCTTGCGCTAGGTATGATGCCATCTTATCGTCTTTTGCGTGATACGATCCTTCAATTTGATTTGCCACTAACTTGGAATCAACATGTGCTTCCAAGTGGCATGCCCCTAGCTTTTAGCTATTCTCAACCCTGCCAACAAAGCTTCATACTCCGCCTCATTGTTTGTGCTTTTGAATTCTATGCGTAATGCGTACGTGAAGTGTTGCCTTTCTGGGTTGGTTATCTTTAGGACCGCTCCAGCGCCTTCATCGTTGGAAGCTCCGTCTGTGAACATCTTCCAGACTTCATTTTTCGCTTGATCTACAGGGGTTTCGATCTCTCTTTTGCATTCTTCCTTCTTTTCTTGAGGGATTTCTGCGATGAAGTCGGCCAAAACCTGGCCCTTGAATGTTGGCCTTGGTTTGTATTCGATGGCATGTTCTCCCAATTCTATTGCCCATTTTGCGAGCCTTCCAGACAATTCCGGCTTTCTTAGCACATTTTGTAAGCGAAAGTTGGTGAGAACATGTATCGGATGGCCTTGGAAGTATCTTCTCAATCGTCACGCTGTCTGGACCAAGGATAAGACTAACTTTTCCAAGGTGGAGTATCTTGTTTCTGCGTCTGCCAGAGTGAGGCTTATGTAATAAATAGGCGTTTGAACGCCATTTCTCTCCACCATCAAGACTGCGCTGACTGTTCTTTCTGATGCTGCTAAGTACACTATTAACGGTTCCCAGCTTTTGGGGCTGTAAGTGTTGGTAATTCTTCTAAGCGTGACTTAATTTCTTGGAACGCCGTTTCTGCTTCTTTCGTCCACCAGAATTGAGATTTCTTGAGGCAGTTTCTCAGGGTTGAGACGAACGGGAATGATCTTTCCGCATGACTAGATAAAAATCTATTCAATGCGACTAATCGGCCGTTAAGCGTTTGTACTTGTTTGATCGATTTTGGCGACGGAATTTTCCGCACGGCTTTCAATTTCTCTGGGTTGGCTTTGAACCCACCATTCGTCACTATTACTCCCAGGAATTTTCCTTCCTCCATGCCGAATGAGCATTTTCCTGGGTTAAGCTTCATGCTAATTGACCTTAAAGTTCCGAAGGTCTCCTCGATATCCTTTAACATGGCTCCTTTCGTCTTGCTTTTGATGACCAAGTTGTCCATGTAGACTTCCAAATTTCTTCCAATCTGAGGTTTGAACTCTCTGTGCATCAGCCATTGGTAAGTAGACCCGGCATTCTTAAGACCAAATGGCATCATTTTGTAACAATATGTTCCGCTGTTTGTTCTGAACGCCGTTTTGTCTTGATCTTTTGCCGCCATGTTGATCTGGTTATACCCTTTGTACGAGTCTAAAAAGCATTTGAACTGAAAGGGTACTAGCGCGTCAACTTTAAGGTCGATCTCTGGCAGTGGATAACAATCTTTTGGACAGGCTTTGTTAAGATCTTTGAAGTCTATACACATGCGCCATTAACCATTTTCCTTGGGTACCATTACTGGGTTGGCTACCCATGTTTGGTACTGGATTTCTCTGATTATACCCGCATCAATCAATTGATGAACTTGTTCATCACATGCTTTTGCCTGTTCTGGTCCCAGTTTCCTTCGCTTCTATACCACCGGAACGAAGGTTTGGTTAACCTTTAACTCGTGTTCCGCTTTGCTTCTCGGGACCCCGTCATATATGCCGGAGTCTAGGCGAAGACATCAATGTTTTTGACTAACAGGCTTTTGAGTGCCGCCCGTGCTTCCTCGGAGATGGTTGGTCCAATGGTTATGCTTTGTTCTGGGAATTATTTGTTGAGTATCCATTTTTCCACTTCTCCGGTTTTACCGAGTTTAAGCGTCTTTTGTGGCGGTGTTTTTCTCTCCACCATGTTACACTCTTTGTTGGCGTGGATCATTGCTATCCCGGTCGGGGTTGGTACCCCTACTATCCCATGTGCTGTTGACGGGGTAGCATTGAAATCACCAATGGCCTCTCTTCCCAAGATTATATCATATTGTGGGTGGGGGTCTCCATTACTAGGAAGTCGACGTCTTCCGTTCGCGAATGGAGCCCATCACTTAGCTCGACTGGGAAGTCAGCTTCCCCAGCGGATATGCAATACTTTGGTTGAACCCCGTGATTGGAGCGTTAACTGCTGTCAACCGGCGTTTGTCTTCTTTGTCTACCAAGTCCAAACACTGACGGTACATGATGTTGGACGTTGCCCCGTGTCAACAAAGAAATGCGGCGTCCTGTAGTTACCGAAGACGGCTGTGATCACTAAGGGTGCTTTCTTGTTCGCCCCTCCTCTTATTCTTGGGAAAATGACTTGTTCTTCTTTCCATAGCGCCCAATCTATTTTTCTTTTCTTGTTTTGAACATTGCTTAAGATCATATTGGCGTGTAGATCTTTGATATTCTTTTCCGGTTTTCCACCATCTCTTGGGGGTGGGCGTCTGTACTTCCCTCGTATGTTTCTGACAAGGTGATCCAATTTGCCATTTTTGACGCATTCTTCGATCGCGTCTTTTAAGTTGATACACTGGTTTGTAGAATGGCCATGTTGCTCATGAAAGTCGCAATAACTTTTCATATCTGTTCCCGGCCCCTTTTTAACTGGTGCCGGTTTTTTCAGTTGGATCCCTTCGTTGTACATTATATGGGCTGGACTTTTTGTCAGCGGAGTCCACCTGGATGCGTTCGTTTGGGGCGTACTCGACTGACCCTTTTGTCTTGTTTTGGACGGGTCGAAGGTAGACTCTCTGTCGCTGTTCAACCTTGACCACATGGAGGACATTCTTTTGCCCTGGCGGGCCCTGTTAATGTCGTTCCTGGCGTCATTCTTTGCCAGTTCTTTTCCCAAGCTTTTTTCCATCCGCGCGTACCTTTTGGCCGCGGTCATAACATCGTCCCATCGCTGCGGCATGCCATCTCTGCCCGTAAGGTTACGTATAAGATCGTCACACTTTACGTTTTGGCGAAAGGCTGCCCGCAGAAGTTCTTCACTTACGCCGCCGATGTTCAGGCCTTCTTGGTTAAATCTTGTGATGAAATCTTCAAGCGTTTCGTTGTCTTTTCTAACGACGTTCAAAATGTCCGCTGGGTCACTGATGTGTCGTCGTTGCTGGCTAAACTGTTGAGTGAACTTTTTTGCTAGGACTTCCCAGCTTGTAATTTGGCCATCTGGCAACCTTTCAAACCATGCTCTAGCAGCTCCCACTAGGGTTAGCGTAAATATGTGGCACCATAACGGCATGGTCCACCCTGATACTAATCTCGCAGCCGTGAAGGTTTGCAAGTGATCATCTGGATCTGAGATACCATCATATTGGCCCACCGTTGGCGGGATTTTGGGATTTTCTGGTAGCTCTGCTTTGGCTATTCTTGCTACAAACTTTGATTTTCCCGCCGATGTTGTTGGCCGGTATGGTTTGGAAAAATCAACGGCCGCTTCTGGATGATATTTTACCAATTTTATGGCGTCTGGCCCTTTCCAGCTCTCTTCATAGTCTGGGTCATCTAGTCGTGAGTTTGCCTTTAGATTTGACCGCTGTGACTTGTCTCCTGCTTTGCTGGTTTGCTTAGCAGGAGATGTTTTGGTGAAAGGCGTTTTCGCACAAGCCGGTGTTGATTTTTCTTCAGATTCCTCTTCGTCGCTGCTACTAGAAGCTGTATCAAACAGTGATCTAGGTTTCACAACGGACGCCATTTTTTCTTGTACTTTGCCTCTTAGATTTTGTTGTTCTGCCTCGAGCCACGCCATGATGTCTGGCGGCATGGTTGCTTTGGAACGTGTCTTCGCTTTTTGTTTATCCGTGATAGTAGGATGAACGGTGGAGGTGTTTAGAAGACCTCCGCCTATATCCTCTACGTCCAGATTTTCAACGTTTCCTTCTAGGTTGGCTTTTTGGCCAACCTCCTTTGGTGTAGTCTTGCCACTCATCTGAGTCAAGAACGGAGTGAGTTACTGTTCTAGCTATATGCACGGATGGCGCAAATGAAGAAACACGAATCCACCCCTCAAGGTCTATCTTGTTAGTCTGAGGGTTATGGTTAAGTATTCTACATGAGGGGTTATAAAACCTTCTTGGCACAGACAAGTGTAACCTGCAAAACAGAAACACCGTGAGTTCGTTACGAGGAATGGGGGGATTCTCTCGTAACCACCCTCCGGCGTGAGAATCAGTATTTGATAGTACGAAGTAGTATAATTTGATAGTGATAGTAGGAGAAAGTATATCCTTTACCATTTGGAGGTTTATTGGTATTTATAGCCGGAGGAGAGAGAGTGTGACCAACCACCTTGCCAGGTTTTCCACCAATAATATTCTCCATTCGTGCAGTCGTGGTGGTTGGTAGAAGTTGTTGGGCATCATGGCCTTTTAACAAGGACGTGGTTGTACTGTTTGTACCGTCCTTTATGTGTTGTCTAATCCCCATTGGTTTGGTGTTTATCCCTATGTGGGTTACCATCTTTTTGTCCCATGCTGGTGGGACCTTTGTATTACCATTCCCGAGGTGCCATGGGAAGTAATATTGGACTACACTCTTCGCGCCATGCACTACGCCCGGCGCTAGTGATATTCTGGCGCCTAGTGTTCCGCCCAGTGTTATGCAGTTAGTGATATTTTGTCAAATGGTGGGTTTCATACCCACCATTTGTCAAATGGTGGGTTTTATGCAGTTAGTGATATTTTGTCAAATGGCAATTAGTGAAAATATATTGTATTTGTATATCTAAAAGGTTCATTTAAGCTCTGTTCGATTTAAAGATTTAGCGAGCCGATCTTGAGTAGCTTATAAACAACTCTGCTGGTTTACACTCATATTTTATACCTATTAGAGGAAACAACTAGCTAATAATAAATTGTTATAGGTGACGAGGACCAAAAACTTAATTTAGACTGGGCTACAAGAAAGAAGATATGTATGGGAATAGCACGGGGCTTAGCTTATCTACATGAAGAATCAAGATTAAAAATAGTTCACAGATACATAAAAGCCACCAATGTTCTTCTTGACAAGGATCTTAATGCTAAAATATCGGATTTTGGTTTAGCAAAATTGGATGAAGAAGAGAACACTCATATCAGCACACGAATTGCTGGAACGATGTAAGTTTCACCTTCTTTGTTTTTCTTTAACATTTTACAAGAATTGGTAGAATGATTCAAAATCTGGAGATGAAGTTGGGGTCTCCCTTATAACGCCATATCTATCATAAAGATCTGGTTGCTTACATCCCATAACTTTATTTTGAAGTAGTTTTTTTTAAGGTTTCTAGCCAAATCGCTTCGGGGGTGGGGGGTGGGGGGGGGGGTGTTGGCATTTATTAATCGCCCATACCAAATGCTATGACCCCATTTGTTATTTAAAATAACCCAGCCCCATGTGATTACTGATTAGATACCTTAATAGAAACTCTACTTAAAATAAAACAAAACAAACTTAAATATCCCCATATCCTAAACTCTATAAGTAGTCTTGTTATGGTGTGATTTTAGTGGATATGGTTATTGTATTTAAATATGGAAATATTTGTTGGTGTATATTTATAGAGGGTATATGGCCCCGAATATGTGATGAGGGGGTATTTGACAGACAAGGCAGACGTTTACAGCTTTGGAGTTGTTGCATTGGAGATTGTTAGCGGGAAAAGCAATACAAATTACAGACCAAAGGAAGACTTTGTCTACCTTCTCGACTGGGTACATTCAATATTTTATACCATTATATTATTTTCTTAAATTTCAGAACGCGTTGGGTTGAAATGAGTCATGAATGTCTTTTTCCTTGCTCCATAATATTTACCTTTATTGGTGGTATAACCCCTAAACTCGTTTTGTAGTCATTTAATCTTTACATAGAATTGAAGATTCGCTAAAATTCGTTAGTTAACCCTTTTTAACAAGTCAAAGAAGTTAATAGTTAATACTGTTAAAAAGGTTGCAAGTGTTAAACTAGGGGCGAGTATGGGCTGATTCGGTTTGCTAAATAAGTCCAAACCGAGCCTATACATGTAATCCAATTTTTAGATACATAACTGATCGTTTCATCTATAAATGGTTTGTTTAATTCAGTTCTTGAAAATGATGGTTCGTTTAATTAATGGTTAACCATGGGCATTGGATGTTGTTAGGTTCAAACTAATTTTAATTAATAAGTTCAAATATATCATGAGTAAAATAGATATTAACTAATATTTTATTTAGACAAGAAGTTATGCCAACACGTTTTAGACATATACATTAGTATTTATAAAGGACATATAAAGGTTTGTTTTAACGTGAGCTCAACTTGGCTTATTTGGTGTTTTTGTACACATGTCTTCTTGTTCAAACGGCGAAGCCTTTATTAAAATAAAACTTCTAGCAAGATGCTAGAAGGCAACATCAAACCATTATTACATATTAGTTACACACATATGATTAACCGACCATTGAAAAAAAATCATAACTGAACCTTTGCCTTTTCAACCAGTTCAGTTATTTAACTATTCAATTTCAATTTTTCTATTCTTATTAAATTATTCAGTTTTCTTATTCACGCCAAGGTTAAAATATAAAATTGTTAAAAGTTGATTTATTTTTGACATTGTTGACCCTCTTACATATACTTAATTTGTTAACTATAGTTAAAAAAACAAATATATACTTTAGATGATTTTAATGCGTTTGATGCCTTTTCATTTAAGCTCTTTTATCTCATTGAAATATTTTTGATATAAAAAATAAAACAAGAGCTAATTATTCATTTTCCTTGTTTAGGCTTGTGTGCTACAAGAGCAAGGGAATCTTTTGGAACTAGTAGACCCTAGTCTCGGAAAATACTCAAAACAAGAGGCCATGACGATGATTAATTTGGCTCTTCTTTGCACAAATGCATCTCCCTCCCTAAGACCACCCATGTCAGCAGTGGTCAAAATGTTGGAAGGCAAGATGCCGGTTCAACCCCCAATAGTCAAAAGAGATGCGGGGAACCCGGACATGAGGTTCAAAGCCTTTGACTTGATATTACATGATAGTCAAACTCAACTCTCCACCATTTTAATTGGTATTTATGACCATATATAAACAAATGAGTTAATGTCGTTGGAACCCTTTTCTAATATAAGTGTCAATCATTGAGGTCATCGGAGCCCTAAAACCATCACCGAAATCGGTTGGGGTGCTCAAGTGGTGGTGGCTGGATGGTGGTGGTGTTGGTGTTCAGGTTGAGTTTTCCGACCAAAAGTGTTTTTTCGACGACCTGTAACTAACAACGTTAGCATTTCGTTAGTTTTGGACCATTGGGAACAAATATGAGAAAATGTGGGATCTATTACGGACAGAAACCATTGCAATGTATGAGACTTGTTCCACTCGGTTGTGTAGTTGCGTAGGCAACTGATGTGGGGTTCAAAAGCAAAATAGGTCCCCTCACCCATCAGACTAGTCTTTTGGGTTGAATTCTTCTGTTTGGCTTGTAACATTAGTATTAGAGCCAACTTCGGAGTTGTGGCCAGGAGGAAGCCAGTCGTGACCAACAAGGACTCGAAGTGGTGGCCCACGGAGTGGTGGCTTGGTGTGAGCCAGCCGTTACCAACGTGGCTGTGACCAATAAGGACTCGGAGTTGTGCCCTAGAGTGAGCCATGTGACCAACTAGGACGTTGGCATTTAAGGATGGTCTATTGTTACGGACTTGTTCCGCATCGGTTGTGTGGGCAACTAATGTGGGGTTTATAAGACAAATGGGTTCCCTTACCATAAGAATAGTCTTTTGGGTTGAGTTCTTATGTTTGGCTTGTAACATAAATCACCTTCTCGTGCTCCTTGACAAACTTGTCAAGATCATGATTACGAGTGTCCGTCATGGTAGCAACTAGCATGTGACTCTGAGGAGATCGCCTAGAAATTACTCCGATACCCTTGATAGGGTTTGAGGCTTGAGGGAAAAGATATCTAAGAATTAGGGGAAGATAATGAATCAATATTCTGGATGAGCTCCAAATTATAACATAATATTCATTAAATAGAAATAAAATCACAAACTATATCCCAAACAACTGATAAAGTAAACTATGATAACCCTACAGAATGCAAAGTAAATAAAATCCAAATAAACATAAAAAGTCATGTAACAATACTCCCTCCTTAACCCTATTTTTCCACAAAAAGTGATTCAAGGAACCTTGTTTTCATCTTCTACAACAAACCGTTTTGATGCTTGATCTTTTCATCGACTATCACTTGGAGTATGTAAAGCTGCCTTTTCTTACACTTGTGGCCAGAAAAAACTTTTCGTTACGCAAGAAACATTCCCCATTTGCCATTTTTAACTCAAGTTCATCGCTCTTCAAACGCCTCGAGCTAAGCATTCCCGGTTTAGAAGCCGGTGACACAGTTGTTAGACTCGGTAGCAAGGGATGTTTTGAATCATTAACCAAAGGAGTAAGTTTGGCATCTTCGTGTTGTGAACCATCCTCCACATCTTTAAGTCGATTCATCAAGATTGTGTTCTTGATAGTTTGAAGTCTCGCTAACCCATACGCCTCATGTAACATTTTAGGCTTGAACGTTTTTACTGTCCCTTTTATTCTTGACTTCAATCCTTTCACATATAGGCTAACGACATATGGTTTACAAATGGTAACCTTGTTAAACAAGTTATCGATACCTGAATTCTTTCTTGTAGGCCATCAATGTCATAGTGATTTGAATAAGAGATGTTATGTCTTTCATTACATCTTCAAACATGGTGTTATAGAAATGAGCCGAAATAGCCAAAGCATAATATTCCCATGGTAGTTCAGCCACGATAAGCCCTCTTGTTTTCATATACGATTGATTCCATTCAATCGCATCCCCCTCAATGTGTATAATCGCATGCCTTAGTTTGAGATTTTCCGTTGTCCCGTCGATGGTGAACAAGTATCGATCCACGGACACACTTGTTCGATTTTTACTACTAAACCGTTTTATTTGTTTTAACCGGAAGTAAACATCATAGTGGTTTTAGTCTACTAAGTAAGTTTTAAAGAGAAATTTAAAAGCATAAATTAAAGACAACATTTTTGTATTTTTAAGATAGAAGATTGAGGATAAAAGTGTATCATCTTGGTTCAAACTCCTCTTAATTTGGTTTAACAATTAGTTAGTAAGCATGTGATGTGAGCTTTCTATGGTGATTAAATGTGGGAATAAGACTTATTCCATGATAATTAAAGATAAAGATATGTATAGCTTTATCATCTCCACAAAAACATCATTTTATGTAAGCACGTGATTATAATAAATATCTATAAGTTCTCACTTTAAAGATGAGACAATCCCTTAAATTACTAAGCGAATTGTCCTTAATATTTTAGTAAAAATAACTTTTGTATCATACTTAAAATACCAATTAAGATTAGTTGAGTTGTAAAGGATTAACCTTGAATTACCAAGTATTAAGCCGCACAACTCTTGACCGGTTATAGAACTCATGTAATAACTACTCAAGAGTTGTTTAAAATATGTTATGTTGCACACTCACTTAACAAGTGCTTAACCAATCTTAGTGGATGAATTTCCAACAATCCGTTTCCACAACATTGTTGATAAGTCCCATTCTAAAATGGTTAATTACTTCTAATAATTAATTTGGTCCACGTTTATATTAGGATTTATGTTTTTTTTCCATTACCAATCTCGTACAAAAATAACAATTCCTCGACTTATCATCAAGCTCGGAACTTGGCATCTCTTTTGAAGATTCTTAATTTATTAACCAAGCCCTTACAAGAGTGGCGGTTCCTCGGCTTATCGTCAAGCTCGGAACATGGTGTCTATTTTTAGGTTCGGCAAGGCCTCACTAGACTAACAATTTCTCATCTTATCATCAAGCTTGGCACTTGGGGTATCTTTTAAGAGTATTTTAACATTACTCATCAAGTGATAGTTGCAACAAAACCGTTACTTATTAATAACCGGTCACATGTTTAACTAATATTATAAACGTCAATTAAGATTTATTATAAACCAAGATAATACTATGAAAGTTTAGTGTTAGTCCACGGTTTTGTCGTCTCGAGTCTTTGTAATCGTTATGTAATTTATTATTATTTTAATGTAAAAGGCAATTTAGTAATTATAAGTCGCATACGTTAAGTTATGGTTCATTCATTAAGGATGTTTAATGAATGAACATTAATCGTTATTATTGCATGTTCATTCGTTAAGGATGTTTAAAGAATGGACCTTATACGTTATGTATTGTATCCATTCGTCATGGAATGTAGACGAATGGGGTATAGCGAATAAGTCTTTCGCTATACCATTTTGGTTATTTATGTAATGAAGACGAATGAAAGTCATTCGTTACGGAATGTATAACGAATGGCCTTCGTCTTCTATATATAGGTTGTTATGCCTCGGATTAATTTAAGTGTTTTATAAAGTTATTCCTCCCTTGCCGTTACTCTGTCCGATTATCCTCTCAATACTTCGTTAATATTATTAAGTCCATTATACATATACATATATCATATAACTAGATCCGGTATCGAATCGATATGACCGATTCAGTTAACTGAAGCTCTAAACTAGTGTTTTATCATTTAGCCATTAATAAACATAATGTTAACCATCAAAGTAATAGATACAAACATGATCAAATCAAAACAATCTAACCAATTTGAATGACTAATTTTTTATGCTAATGACTTATTCCAAGAGCTTAATCTCCTTAACCTTCAAGGGTTGCATGAATGGGATAATTCCCTTATTAATGGTGGTGAAAAGGGGTGGTTGAAGTGGAGTAAATGTGGTTGTAAGGTGCATGGAATGTGGAAGATGAACATTCCATTTATAGGCCAATCAGGTGCCCAAAACACTGTCGTTCTAAGCAAAGCACGGCTATGTGAAATTTTTGTCATCTTGCATTGAATGCTCATGTCAGATTCATGTAGCAAGGGAAAACATGGCCGTTTTAAGCAAAGCACGACCATGGTGAGTCCACAACAGTCCAAATTTTGTCCTTTTCTCTTGTACCAAAGACATGGGTGTGTTTTGGGAAGACACGACCAAGTTTAGCTTCTGAACCTTATATTTTGTATTTTCCTCTTACTCTTGATAACATGGGTGTGTTTAGGTTAACATGGTCATGTTGTGTCTTCCTAAATTTAAACTTTACTTCGTAAAGTCTAGACATGGCCATGTCTTGATTCACAATGGGTCTGTTGAGTCTCCTTTCACTGTTTATCTCCTTTTTTCTTCGCATATCAACGCGTTTTATTCCTTACGGTTATATTTACATATAGATATAAATTATAAACTTTCATAGTTATTTATTCTAATATATTTGCCGAAATCACGCCTATTTGGAGATATTTTAGTGCGAAAAAGATGTATAAATTCTTATACATCAAATCTCCTCACGCTTGAACCTTTGCTTGTCTTCAAGCAAGCTTTGAAAAATTCTTCGAACCGCACATAAACCAAAGTTAAACATCCCAAGAAATTTTAGAAAGTTCCGGTAATCCATAAGAGCAAAACGTGTTAGTATATATAGTGATATTTAAAATTATGGTTTGCTTTTATGAGCTTCTTCTTATGCGAAACGTCACATACTCGCAATGTTCACACACACTCGGTTTATATCTAGACATACTTGTAATGTTGTATTTATAAACACGTTTACCCAAGATACGACTTATAGAAAATATGCTTGTCGAGATATCAGTTCTCCATCCACTTAGTGAAGTGCTACATATGTTAAAAAGATAGTAAATTTCCAAGGGTTTCGGTATGTGGGTGGTCGTTTTTGTCGGGTATTTTAGCGTAGGTGTTTGGATGGGTGCGACTAATCGAGTTGTTTCTTAAAAATATTTATTCCTTTTGTTGCTCTTGCTCCATTCTTTGTCCTAAAATGTGGTGAATAAATTTTTTTACAATCCTAATGACTCTTTTTAAGGTCAGATCGTCAAGTCCGGTTTTGTCCAAGATGTGGATCAGTTTTTCCTCAACCCTGCTCTGAACATAACTTCAACTCTAATGGATCGTTCGACTTTGAGCCTAATAGCCTCCACCCTCATTAGTTTGGTATATTCATATTGGGATTGAGTTTGACGTACTCTACATCTTCTTTTGTGAGACAAATTTTTGTAGCCAAAACATCGTTCAAATCTTTTTTCTCGTCTTTTCATTGCGCTTTTGGAAATTCCACAAAATGGTGGCCTTTGTTCCTCTTCGCGCCACTTTTTCCTCACCTCATTGCTAAAGAGAAAAATTATCTCCCTATATTCCGGAGGCAACCTAGGTTTTGCGAATTGTGGGCAGCAAAGTAAATTGCAATAAAAAGTATGCTTTCCAATTAAGGTCTTTCGGTAAAAGATCAATGCTAAATACTACCGGTAAAAAGTTAATTTGGTAGGATAGGCTTTTGGGTAGGTTAAATGTTCTGGTGATAGGAATAGGGTTTGCTGTTGTGGTTTTTTGGAAATATATTACCTTTCATTTTATGCATCATTTCATCTGGTCTCGAATTGAATTCTCAAGACAAGTTCTAATCTGCAAGAAGTACATGACTCACTCAAAAGTATCTAATATATGAGTAATTTTCTGAATATCTGCATGAAGACTTGATTCTCACAAACAGGAGGATTGGGTGAAACTGCCATGTTTTGTATAAAGTTAATCTCAATTTTACATACCATATTTTTAGTTTTATCACTTTTGAAGTAGATTTATCATGTTCAAATATTTCTCGTTATTTCTTAACCTTCAAGGGTTGGATGAATGAGATAATTCCCTTATTAATGGTGGTGAAAAGAGGTGGTTGAAGTGGAGTAAATGTAAAATTGAGATTAACATTCCATTTTCAGGCTAATCAGGTGCCCAAAACACGGCCGTGCTAAGCAAAGCACGGCCATGGTGAAATTTTTGTCATCTTACATTGAATACCCATGTCAGATTTGTACAGCAAGGGAAAACATGGCCGTGTTAAGCAAAGCACTACCGTGGTGAGTTCACAGCAGTCCAAATTTTATCCTTTTCTCTTGTACCGGCGACATAGGTGTGTTTTGGAAAGGCACAACCATGTTTAGCTTTAGAACATTCTATTTTGTATTTTCCTCTTTTTCTTGATAACATGGGTGTGTGGGTTTTTATTAACCCTAACTATAGTCTTTTGATCACTATTGGGTCTAACTTTATTTTTTATTTTAATGAATATCATGTATATTGATTCATTATCACGTGATATTCATTAAATAAAAATCAAACTATGATAACCCTAGAGAATGCAAAGTAAGTAAAACCCAATAACATAAAAGTCACGTAAAATGATCGTTATCAGTCAGTTAGTTAATCGGGACCAATAGTGACCAAAAGATTAAAGTTGGGATTACTAAAAACCCATACACCTTGAAAAATGCTAGAAATAATTGTTGTTCAAAATTTCATAATAAAAAATAATGCACACAGAGAACTGGATCTGCTCATTTGGCCAAAGACCGCTTGAAAGGTGTGGGCACATACTAGGTGTAAGTCATGCTGGTGGGTTGACCCGAACATGACACGCGTGTTTGCGGGTTAACCCAAACACGACTCGTTTGACTTGAAGTGTTTTATTTTTCTAATATTAAAACTTTAAATTTGCATAAGATATTGACCAATATAATTTATTATTTACAAAATATTTTTTTGAAATAAATAAAAAAACAAATGGGCTAAACGGGCCAACACGTGAACCTGAGGTCCCCGGCATGTCATGACCTCACAATGTTTGGGATTATTATGTCATGGCGAAAAGCATAAATTATTGTATTAGCAATAATTTAGTTAAAAAAATTAACAAAATTTATTATATAGTTTAATGTAGGAAAAAATTCAACAAGAGGCCGAGCTAATGGAAAACGAGTTTGATGATTCATCCTTTGATGATATTGAGTGTATGAAGCGTGTTTTAGGAAAAAGGTGTGGGCACATACGAGGTGTAGGTCATGTTGTGAGAAAGCCCACCCATGATATGCCCTCGATTAAATGCACTCCCACCCCTCAACAATTTTGGAAACAAAGTGTTACGAATGAGGTGAGAGATGACGTTGTAAAACAACTTGAACCACAAGTTCACTCGCAAATGAATGCACAATGGGAAATATTGAAACAACAAATGTGACAGCGGATGCAACAAGATTTTGACCGGCAAATGGAACAAATGCATAAGGGTCTTGAGAAAAAAGATCGTCATCGACGTGGTGGTCTTAGTCGTGATGGAAGTAGTGAGGATGAAGAAAATTAGCTATGTTATTTAGTTTCTAGTGGTTTGTAGTTTGTACTTCTTGATACTTTGGTTTGAATTTGTTTAACTTGGATATATTGGTTTGTATGCATGGTTTAATTTAGGATGATTTGGTTTGTAGTTTTGTTTATAATGTTCAACATGTTTTGTTTTGTTTTAGTGCTGGGTTTTTGTGGTTCAAAACTAGAATTATTAAAAATTAAATAAAGTAAATAAAAAAAATTTAACCCTATAGCAAGGACAAGTCGTCGCTATAGGTCTTTTACAAGTCGTCGCTATATAATTTCCTCATTTATTTAATCGTTATTGTTTATATTTTTTTCCTTATATTTACGTCCGCTTACAACGACAAAATGTCCTTGCTATAGGTAAAACATAAATATTTTTTGGATTAATTTGAAATATTATAAAAAAAGATGTCATTTATTTTAAATTATTTTTTTTACACAAATGTTTCATGGCGACATGTCCTCACTATATGTCCATCAATAACAAGGACCCTTGTAGTGAGGACTCTATGATCCTATTGCAACGAGCCTATAGTGACAAATTTGGTAGTGACGAAATGTCCTTGCTATAGGTGAGAAACGACTTATAGTGAGGACATGTCCTCGATACAAACCTAAATTTTGTCCTTACTGTAAGATTTTATTCTTGTAGTGAAGAAAATATACATGGAATTAGATATGCTATTTCACTTCAGATCATTGCAAAAAATATATGCAAATAAACTAAAATGATTCTAAATAATAAATTAGCCATATTTTTTAACATTTGCATTGGTGACCCATTACAAGATGTTATTATTTAAGGTTTACTTTAATTTTTACTGTATTTAATATATAATATAAATACTAAAGAATATATCTTATAAAGTATATCTTAAAAAATCTAATATTTGTTAAACTGGGTTGAAGTATCGTCTATGTTGGTTCCAATTTCATAAGTTGTTGATGTATTGTTGTTTAAAACTGTCTTACATTGCCATCCCTAAGGTTTATGTACGTGTTCAGGGCCCACGTGTCAATAAGGGGCAGCCGCATGGCAATGCCGGTGCGGTGAATCAAGATATACGACTAATTAATATGGAGCAGGGTATGATAAGCTTGGATAGGATGATATAGTGGCTAGTTCGGGTCATAAGCAGTCTCATTGATGATGATTTGTCATTACATAACCTGCCAGCTTCTCCAAAGGAGACGCAGCCGCAGGAGGAGTCGGGCCTTCATGATGTTGTGATGATGCCGGTGATGGTGATGATGCCGGTGATGAGGATCAAGGTTTATGATGATACCAAGTATGATAACATGCACAATTTAGTTATTATGGTTTATCTTTTGGAGGTTGTCACATGCAAATGTTATCTTTTTTGTTGTATGTGTTGATGATATTATTTTCGGTGGACGTAGTTGTACCTTTTCTTTTGAAACTACTCTTGGGTTTGATGTATGTTGGTACTTATCTTTTTATCTATTTATTATAGAACTATGTGAGACTAGTACTTATGGGTGTTCAAGTCTGTTTTTGATGTTTCTTAGGTCAAACCATGAGCTATACCGTTAGTAAAGATTTTTGGTTGCCGAAACCAAACCGAAGTAACACAAACCACATGGTGAAAGCCAAATATAAACAAATTTATTTATATAGGATATTACAAATTCGAAATGAAGCAAAAAACCAACAAGGTGAGTGGACGCAACGTATTATCTTTAATTTTCTATCTATTGCCAAAAAAAAAACATATAATATAAATATTTAAAAATAAAATATATTTAAATTAAGCGTCCGGATAACAAGTGGAAAAGAAAGTAGAAGTGACATGTGTAGATGTATGTGTTTTATTTATTTATTTTTTTTAAAAGGCAAGATTTAGTTTTATAGTGATAAATAAGGTATACAAATCGTATAAAATAGCATATGATTTGAATAGCATGTACATGTTTCCTAAACGCCTCGTATAACATCCTATACAACTTGTTTATAAACTTTACACAAAAGTGAGAGTACGACTAGTATACACTTTAGATGATCCATATATTATATTATATGAAGTGTATCCATCCTATACGACTCGTTTATCAATTTTAGAAAAAAGTTGAAATATGACTCGTGCATGTTTCAAACGACTTGTATTTTTCTTTATATAAGCTATATGACCTGTATCAAATTACATACTTTGCGTACGACGTCTTAAAAGGTTAAATACGAGATTTCAGTATACGAGTCATACACCGAGCATACGAATCGTATGCTGAATGGTGTGTGATCAAATCCAGATGGTAGACCTAGATGGTGTGTGAGTAAAATTTGCCATAAATTATCGGGAAACAAGTCATCCTTCTATATATCTTCATCTTGTTCTTTGCACAACTACAATTGTAGGTCCGCCTATCGCCACCTCAGTTCCCCGAAAAAAGTGCGATCAAGTAGCTCCAATCTTTTTCTCTTCACTATAAGTAGGTAACTACTCTAACCGAAACGCTAAGAGTGGTTAATGTACAAAAACTAATTTTCGGTACATACCCGTAGTAATGAAATTTTCAGTCGGTAGCACCTTTAGTTTCCTGCCTCTTGTCGGAAGCATGCCCTAAACGTCTGTCGAGCCCTACATGGGGTAAAGGTTGGGTCTGAGGCTGGCCACGACACACATGCAAGCCCGCATGGTTTTGTTATTTTCTTTCCTTTTTGTTTATATTTTTAGTTTTTTTTCATTTAAAGATGCGATAAAAATATAATTTGTTTATTATATTTTGAAGCTTACTTATAAATTTGTTTTGATTGCTATCTTTTTAATAAATATTCATCAATTATAATAACAACAGTTACATTTATCGATACTCTATTCATTTGTTCAACCTTTTTTCTTATGATATTCCAGGCTTTATTATTGTCTTGTCTATTCTAACAACATTATTGTTATCATTGTTTTGTACGTACAAAACTAGTGGCTACAAACCATAGCATTATCTTTATCCAATTCAAACCTTAGTTCCCTTTATAAACCATCAACTAAATAGACAGTTATTTCTACGAAAATAAGAAAAAAAAAAAAGAAGGGAAATGGCAACTGATCATGGATCAAGAAACTCCATCTTCAACTGTGTCATCTTATTACTATCAATCATCTTCATGATGGTCAATCATTGTGAAGGATCTTTATTTTCATCAAGGAAGTTTGCAGATTTGTGCAATGGCACTATGGCTGAGTGTTCAACACTAGTTGAAGAAGATGAAGAGTTTCTTATGGACACCGAAGAACATCGACGGATTCTGGGCCAAACAAACGCTATATCCTATGATGGTCTCCAGAAAAATATTCAAGCTTGTGGCAATCACTGTGAAGGAATTTATAACGTTAAGCATAGGCAGTGCCTTAAGATTTATAATTGCCATGACTAGTTTGGCTTGGATGCAATTATGGAATGCATGCTAGTTGGTAATGTGAAGTGATTCTTGTGTTTGTTTTCTGAAATAAAAAGTATTTTAATTTCTTGCTCTAGATTGTTAGCAATGTGAATTGTACCTTCTCTTTTTCTCCTGAAAGATATATTTCTTGCTATTCTTTTTCATTTATTGAATGATAAAATTCAACTCAATATTTCACCGATGATTCAGGCCATTGAAATCCTACTACGTTGCCTATAGAGGCCCATGCACTAGTGTCCAAGTACGATTAGAATGAAGGTGTAGATCTGCCCGACGTTTCATAAAATAATGTGTAGGGCTCGGTGGTTGAGGAGTCAAATGAGGCATGCAGGACATATGATCCTGGAAGTCTTTAGATTGATGAGTATGGTCAAAAGAATGAGTGATCTTAGGATTAGGAGGAAGTGGTGGTCAATTACTAGAAGAAGGTGAGGAGAAGATTGATGCTGCGTGGTAATACGATAGTGAAGATCGGTTCACATTGATTCAGTGAATACCCGTGATAATCTACCAAAAACCCTAAATCCCACCCAAAGGTCAGGGAAAATGAAGAGAAAATGATTATTATTAAAATTGAAGTCTGACTTTTGCAATTACATAAGAAACATATAAATAAATGTTCAAATACGAAATGGGCCCTAAAAAGGCCATTGGGCCAAACACAAACCCAAAATAAAAAATACAAAAACTGCTGAAAAAACGTAAAAAGGCCCATAACTTTACTTAGTAGGCGTTTTTGGGCTTCGAACAGGGGCAAACCGCCATAGGCGTTTGCCACAATGTGCTCCTCGTCTCAAGCTTCGATTTGACTGATAATGGGCTTGAAACGGAGCTTCGTGGGCCAAGTTATGCTCGGTTTCGTGGGCCACCTTTGGAGGCACGATCCAAATATAGTATGACATGTTCTTCAGTACTTGGGCCTCCATAATAGACACTACTAGAAAACAAGTTATTTTCTTACAAAATTTTCCTAAAAATTTCCTATGACAAGTAGTTCAACATATTTCTAACAAAAAAATAAGGTTCAATTATAGTTTTTGTAGGAAAGTTGTAGGAAGTTTATAACCAATGTTTTCGTAGCAATTTTGTAAGAAAAGTTTTTGAAAAATGGTTAAAAACGATTTTCAAGCATGTGTTTTTCCAACATAACTTATTTGTTGAAAACCGTTAGAAACTGGATTTTCCAACTAATTTTCTACGAATTAAATTGTAGAAAAATATCACGTTTTCTAGTAGTGTGTTGTTGTTATTCAATTTTTGTTATTTTCTTTAGTATTATTGTTATTATATATCCTGTAGGGTGTTCAAAACTAGATATCCAAAGTTTTGGATATCCGAAATTCGGATTTCTGGACCTTTCGGATAGTGGATTTCACTATCCGAATCCGAATCTGAAATTTCGATATCCGAACTTCTAATTTGATATAAAACACGCGTCGATTATCCGATAATTGAAAAAGCTTATCCGAAAATTAGAAAAAGCTTAACAAATATAATCTTTTTATGTTTATTTTTGTGTATTAAAATTCTCTTATTGGGTTTCTTTACCCTTTTTCTTTATTATTACTATTATTATTAGTATTATTATTAGTATTACTACTACGTTTTAACTTGCTACACTTCACGAACCTAGCTGTGTATTTAAATTTGATATAAAACACGCGTCGATTTCTTTTTAGACACTTACCTCTCTATTTATTTGTTAAATTACTACCTTTTTGTAGTTAAATCTAATACTTTTACAGCTTTTTCTTAAATGCATGTTTCCTGATATATCACGCGGGAGAAATAAGTAGTTATTAGTGTGTTACTTTCAACTTCATCTTGAAGATATCTCCTTTTAACTCATGAATCTAAGATGATTGTTCTTAGTAGGTACAACTAATATTTACACAAAGGAAAACATATAAGTTTGATGAGGTATGAAAATTATGTGGGTTTTTTTCTGTATAATCATGTTCTTCATGCCCGTCCCTTAGAATGATAAAAAATAGGCCCCGTGAGAGGTAAAATACGGGCCTTATTCTTATAATATACACTCATCAATTATATATTATATGGCCAGAGAAGAGTGAAAGTAACTCTCAGCCCTAGATTACCCTGGAATTAAATCTCAGCCCTAGAAAATAACTTAAATGGCAGTTACCATGGCAGTTCCACATCCCCTGCAGCAGTTACTTACGGTTCTCATAAAAACAATTGCTTCACTACAGTTCCAGACGGTTTCTCGTCTCTCACATACACTCCCTTCTCCCCTACGGATTCCTGTGTCCACGATCTATAAACCTCCCTCAATGGATAATCAGTTTTCCTCCTATTTCCTCAATTACTGCCGGATTTTTCAACCCGTCTTCAGTTTCGTCATCAATGGCTGGTAATTGAACGAAATTACCTCTCAATTGGCTCAATCGCCTGAAAAGATTAACCGTTGGCTGTTCAAACGGCGTTAGGGTTATTTTGGCGAGAAAATGTCTCCGGAAAGAAAATTGAGTAATTTGTTGAAGGTTTTGAGGTTTTTAGTCGTAGTGATTTGATGTAGTTTGCTGTTTTAAGTTATAACCTAATTTTGAGTTGAATCTGTTTGATCATGCAGTTTTTTGTGATGTGATTGAGCCTCTAGGCTCTAGAGAAGTGTTTAGAGGCTCACTTGCCTTTGATTCAATGTGCTGTGGCTAATGACAAGGATTTGACGAAATCAGAGGTTTGATCTTCGCTGTAGAACATAATTAGGTTATAAATCTTCAATTTGTGCCATGTTAATTGTTGATTAAAAAGAGGCATTGCATTAGTTGCTACATTTTATTGCATGCAGTAGTATATATAGAAGAATTTATTGACACGTAATTATTTATTGACAGTATCTTGAAGCGTTTCTTATGGAGATTAAGAATCCTGGAAGAAGAGAAGCTCTTCATGAGGTCAATTGCGATAATTTTTCATATTAGAATTTTCTAAAATGTTTTAAATTTGTTTAAACTTTATGATTTTTGATATATATATACTCTTACAGATTATACATGACATAAAAGTTGTGTTTACGGAGGAGTTGAAATGGAAGAGATTATGTCCATTTGTCTTAAATGTCGTTTGTTGACTATGGTTCTGTAAAGGTATATATAATATCTTTGTAATGTTCTTCTAATAAGATCCAAGATAATAATGCACTTTTTTTATATTTATTTATTTTTCTATAGTTACCAGAATATTCGAGTGGCGAACTTGTCCAATATCGTTTGTTCTCACATTGTTAAATTAAGGAGTCTCTGGAGCTCATTATGAATTGTTGAAAGCATGAGTATTCACGTTAATCAATTTCATTATAGTGTATTAGTGTTATATTACATTCTAGGACACCAATGGGTCTAATATAGTAATTAATAGTGGTTGTCCTCCAAGATCTGGGTTGCTTAAACCTTTTAGATAGAGAAAATTAAAAAACTGCTATTACCATGATTATATAAGTAGTTAGATAACAACATGCTTAGACAAGGGCATATCATAAAGTGGTGACAGTTATGGGAAAAAGTGGTTTCTTAATTAATTAGTTTTTTAGTCAAAGTTGACTTATTGGCCTGATGATGCTAATCCTGTCGGCCGTGTTAACTTTCTGGTACAGAAAAATCAAGGTTAGTTTTAGTGGGGCATTGAAAGAAACGAATCTTGGAGAGAATGCTAATTGAGTTTTGGTCTAAAAATGGTTTGAAACTTGTGTATTGCGGCATTAGGCTAAAATGAAACGTGAAGTGCTATTAGAAAAACTCAGAAAAGTTATCATTTATCATCTTCATCTGTTATCAGGTATAGGTTTAATTTATAGTTAGCTATATGATATTTATCTAATATATGTTATCCTTATGTGTTAATACTTATTAGTTTTCTGTTGTGTGATCTGTATGTGTTAAGTAATTTGTTACATTGAACTTACTATGTCTAAACAAGCATGTAACGCCACGAACAAACAACAAGCATGTTTATGTCTTTATGACTTTAGATGAAGCTCAAGACCTCTTGGATCGTAAAATTTTCATTCAGGTTTCTTTTCTCTCTCTTTACACAAACTTAGGTTATTCTGTAATTTCTTAGTAACTCTTTGATAATTTTTAATTTTTTTGTCGATTTATTTAAAAAAATATATATGGGTTTATGTCGCATTACTATGTCTTCCATTGGTCTTCCTTAAAATACAAGATTGAAGTAATCTATGTTTGAATATGTAGCTATAGTATCGGGCAACAGACAATCAGGACCTTTAAAGAAGCTGGTGTAATAGTTTTGGAATCATCAACAGGGACCGGGTCTACAATGTTTGTGGTGTTTAAACAGGTTACCATCTTCAAACGTTATGCTCTAAATTTTTTCAGTTTTCATAGCAAGTATTTTATTCCGTTAATAGGTGAGTAGATAGTTCTACACTTATCTCTAACTATGGGAGGAGTTTGTTTCACAGCTGTTGTTTTAACTTTGATATGCAGAATTTATTGACACGAACAAAATATGAGGTTTTTGACGGGTCATGTTTGGGTTACACAAATTTTAAGTGTGAGCGGCGTATGGCTGTTGTTTTTGACACAAACAAAATAGGAGGGTTTCAAGCTGAAGAGTTCAACCCGCTAATCCGACATGATTCGTGTAAAGATCAAACTATATATGAACAATGTAAGGCAGTAATGAGAAGTGAAAACTCTAACCAGAAATGATGCAGTTTGTGTTATGTTTTTAGGATTTGATTACACGACCATTGTTTGAAGTCTAGTATTTTTTTTTTAATAATATATGGTTGTGAATCTTGGCCTGCGTCTGGAAACCTGTTTTTGTACTTAACAAATTGGGTTTCTAATACTGTTATGTCTTCTTCATTAGATAATATTAATGGCGACATCAGCTGAGGAACACATATTCTGCAATTACAGAAGAGGCGAAACACGTGATTTGCATGACAACCTATCACATCACGTCACTAAGCTGTTTTAGGGAACACACTCAGTCAGTTCGGAAATGTCACAAAAGTTCAGTTTATTATTGCCTATGTCACGTCTTGCAGTGTTAGTGCTGCTTTGGTGGAATGAAATCAGATAAACAGGCTGAGGAAATCGTCTGTTTTCACAGGTGATTCTCCATTTATGAGATCTGAGATGCCGAGCCAAAAAGCCCATATTAAAATGTTTGGGGATCGGCCCAAGAAGCATCCAGGAAAGGCTGTAAGTCATTTGATGGACCTGAGTCACTAAAACTTGAGGTTGCTAAGAATATTAAGTTTTGACTAAAAAACAGGCCATTAAATATTTGATGGAAGTAAATAGTATATATTAATTGTTATTCTAGTATTTTGGTTTTAGTTGTGAAATAAGTTTATTTGTGATGTGTAGGTATAACTTGCAAAAGATGAGAAGCTGCATAACCAGCAGTGAGACCTTACAAGAAGTATGAGCTGATTGATGGTGCACAAGCAGATGCAATTGTTAAGCATTTGGCAGCTCATAATAGACAAAACTCAATGACTAGTGATTAAATGCTTTTATTACTCATGACATAGATACTACATATATTTTTGTGCAACAAATGTGTGACTGATGCTTAGGAATATACCATGATTAAATATTAAACAGCTAAAACAATATGTGACATCTCATGTTTTTTTGTGCATAACTATTCAGAAACAGGTTATTTATCATATTTTATAATTAAGCGTCCACATATTCATATATGCATACATACATTCATAGATTTGATGTTAATTATAAATTTCAAATTTACTTTATACATTATGTAAAGAAAATTTATATTTTTGAGAGAATATCTTATCTAATACATATTTTATGATGTCTAACGTTGAGTAAGGCAAAATCATGCAACCCATTCACATACCACGGATTATATATTGAAGCAAAAAACAAACCAAAAAGATACCAGTTAACACTTTAAAATACAACCGTGCTTTACACTTATTGTTCCATATGACCTCAGCATCTCTTCCAAACATGCATTCTGCTCATTCATGTTACTGAATTAATGTAGTCGTCACATTCTCGCGTTGATGTTCCCGTCCACCGGACGGGTAAACTACTAGTTATATATATGTGTATATATATATATATATATATATAACACCACAATACAAGTACAATTGTTATAAAATAATAAAAGAAAAATAGTGTGTCAAAATGATCGAACTTATTTAAGCGAATTTTGAGGCTCTCCTAACCAAACGTTTTGGGAAACAAAGATCTCGATCAAGTCTTTATATTTTACTTTTTTCGTTTTCAATAGATACTATCACGTTAATATTTTCTAGACAAAAATAAAAATATTCAAAGTTTGTAGTTCTGTTTCTTAGCATTGTATGTTTCTTCAATTCCGGCCAAGTCTTTAAGAAACTATGAAAACATAAAATTTCTTCAATGGGAATTTAATTTAGTTACATGATACTTACAAATCTTGACTGTCATATTTGTCATTTATGTATGAACCAGCAGCAAATATTTAGTCAAGTAAATGTATTATTGAGCAAACCATGTTCAAAGGGCAAACCCTAAGTCGATATACATGATTTCTTTTGTGAACTAGAATAGTAGGATGCTAATTATACATAAAAAAAATTCCTAATTTCATACCTGATGGTGTTGATTCAACAACAAAATTCGCAAAACACTAGTTCATGATTTCGCGAGGTCATTCAACAAGGTATGAAATTAGAATCAGTATTTCCCGCAGCCTGCTGCCCTCCAGATCGTGATTACGTGGCCTGTTGATCGCTACACCCCTGGGCCCTTTCCTGATTTCCAATCTATGATAGTGGTGAATCCCGTTGTTTAGGTTTCATATTTTTTGGCCTGCGTATCTGTAAAAGAAAACTGGTTAAACCTTTTGGGCTGCATGGCCCAAAAACCGCCCCTGATGTTCTCTTTAAATTTGAGTTATTGACTTTAAGAAGCTATTTAAACCAACGTCCAATGATCGAAAAATATGTGATTGTGAGAATCAACGTATTTTTTTTATATGAACATTGATATTTGTAAATACTCAAGAACTGATGCATGGGCTCTTTTCAGCTCATTACAACTTGCGTCCCCACGGCTACAGTAGTCGCCAAAATTACCATGTCCGCTTTAGTAGTGCCCCTTTGGCAGTAATGTCTTCTTCTGGGTCATATCCATACATCATTTCTAAAAACTCACACACCCTATATACGATCGTATAGGAGCTATATGATCGTATGGAATAAAAGTACAACAAAAGTACACCTGCACGCTTAGTTTACGGAGTTATGACTCCCATACGATCGTATGGAAACAAAAAACAAAAACCAAAATTCATTGAGTTAGCCGTGTATGTTAAAAACAAAATGTGACGATACATGGACATAAATGCTACATGAAATTTGATGTATGTTGGGTTGAGTAAGTATTTCAAGGACCAAGAAATCGTATTGAGATTCAATTAGGAAACAAGGACAAAGTGATCGAATAAATTTGATGTATGTTGGGTTGAGTAAGTATTTCAAGGACCAAGAAATCGTATTGAGATTCAATTAGGAAACAAGGACAAAGTGATCGAATGATCAGAAGGCAATCGAATGCATATTTTATTGGAAGACAACCCGACATAAAATCAGCCAAGTGCCATGTAATCTAATGGCTATTCGATTAGCTAAAGAACTTTTCAGGAAATGTCAAAGTCAAAAGTGATCGAATCACCATTCGATTAAAAGAAGCATGAGACTAAATATTAACAAGGACAATGTGATCGAATTGAGACCTAATAAAGAATTCTAATAAAATTAAAATTGTAATTGAATCGAATCAAAAAACTAATCTAATCGAATTTCCATTCGATTAGATTAGAATCTGATTCGATTAGATTACAACTTTGTATTCGATTAGATAAAAGTTAAAATGTTTTCACACCTGGACTTTAATCTACTCCTCTCACATTTCAGTCTAATCGAATTGATATTCGATTAGATTAATATATGATTCGATTAGATTAAATCTCTATTCAATTCGATCACCCTATACTTAAAAGGTTTTGAAAACCACAGTTTCCTTCAAATTATTTTTCCTCACCATTCGATTCGATTACTTGTGACTTGTACAAAATATAATGTAGCATTATGTCATTCGATTAGATGAATCAACCCTTACATAGTTTTCATAGCTCAACTTCAAACAGCTTTATCCTAAATTTTGTAAAGTTTTATTTTTTATTTTTTAATTTTTTTCTTTTTATTATTGTTTTCATTTTATCTTTCTTTTCCATTTTTTGTCTTGATATATTAGTTTAGTTTTTATTTAAAACTCAATCATCAACACCAATGTTCTTATTTGTATGTATTGTAGAATCACAACAACTCTTGTCCCTTACGCCCTATTCTTGAGTTTTTTTTTTAAATGAAGGAAAAGAAAGAAAAACTAAGGATAGTTAAAAAAAATGGGTGTTCTTGAGTTTTTTTAGGATGGAAAGGAAAGGATTAGCAGGAGTTAGGAATGATTAAATTAATGTATTTTCCCAATAAGTTATCGTCCCAAAAATTGGATGATTACTAACGATAACTATTTTTTAACATAGTTATCCTTTCTTTTCCTCTAATTTCCTTCCAACTCAAGAACACACCTAATTAAAAAAAAATTCTTTCCCCTTTCCTTCCCTTTCTTATCCTTCCCTCTCCTTTCCTTTTCTTTTCTTTCCTTGGATAAAAAACTCAAGAACAAGGCGTTAGAGATCCCAAAGAAAAGAAAGTAAAAGGTGTTTATTTCTATGATCAAGGGACTACGAGAGTGCCCATTGTCTTATGCTATAGCTGTTGATCTTAAAGTTCATAGATCCTGGGTTGAACAATTTTGGGTGAATGCCAAAACAAAGAAGAAGGGGACAAGGATCAGTTCAAAGGTGGCTGAACAGGAGATAGTGATAAATAAGGAAGTGATTCGGAGAGCCTTAAAATCATAGACAATGCTGCAGATCCGTTCACTACGTTTCCAAAAGAAGATATTGCGGGATACCTTGAAGAAATTGGTTATGATGTAAAAGGGAGCACTTGTGAGAAGACGCATCTTCCCGTATAGTGGAAGCTTCCCTTTCACATTGTTGTTAACTGTTTATTTTCACAAAAAGGGGGTTTTGACAAGTTGAATGCAGACTAGGTTGGAGTAATGTTGTGCTTGACACACAACAAGAAGTACAGCTACTCATGGCTGTTCTTAAAGTACATGCAACTTAATGTGCTTGCCAAGAATAGAGGAATGATATATCCAAGATTTGTATAATTTATTTTGGATGACCTGCTTCCCAATATTCCCAAGCCAGTATACATGGATGAAGTTGATGGTGAAGGAAATGTTGTTGAACCATCCGAGCCTCATCAAGTGAAGATGGTTGGCAATCTGCATTAAAGGCTATCCTTGAGCCTACTGGGAGGAGTCTATACAAGTATAAAGGTACTGAGCCTGGAGTCAAGATTGGCCAGTTCCCTGAGACGGAAACGGACAATGAGGAGACAGAATTTGAGGAGGAAGGAGATAGCGGTGATGATGATGATCATGATGATGATGGAGGAGATGAACAGATGGGCCTATTGATGAGCCTGAGACTGCTGAGGCTGAACCCGAAATGGATGTGGAGGGTGAAAACCGATCCAAAGGGAAACATGATAAAAGGAAAGGGAAAACCGGTGAGTCATCGAAGAAGCCTGTTGCTGCTGACATAGAGGAAGAGGAGCCAGAGCGTCCGTTGAAAAGATTAGAGCATACAAAGGACTCCGAGAAGCCTAAGTTTGCCAAAGTGCCTACCCTAAAGGTACGTTTTCCTTCGACTGCAGCTATGATTAGTGAATCACTAGCTTCCTTACCCTTGACCACACCACAAACCACCACCATAGCCTACCCTCACATAGGATCACCCACCTCCCTAGCCAAAACCATAGAAAGACTTCAAGCCAAACAAATTAAGTTCACCAAAACCCAAACCACAACCTCACCAAAAACCCAAACCCAAACCAAAACCAAATCAAAATCCCATCCAAAACCCAACCTAAGACCAAACCCAGAATCATACTCAAACCCAACCCCAAATCAAAAACTCCAACACTTAGAGACGAACCTATCACACCACCTGAAACCTCACCTAGCAAACTAGACGAACCCCTACCATCAATTTTAGAAAACCTACCCTTGATTACCCAAGCCGAGACCGAACCAATAACCCAAACTATATCACCACCTAGGACCTCAATACACGTTACCTCTCCCACATATCAATTCACTTCACCAATTAAAGGAACAACCTTTTGGACCTCCACATGCACATCATTCATCCAATCACAAACCACCACATCAACCTTAGTAACCATAACCGAGCCAATTAGCCTACCCCTAGCCTTAACAACTTCCTTCCCAACTCAAAACTTAACCATGCCTATCCCAACCACACCACATTCAACCAAATCAACCACACCACCCTCAACCATAAAAAGCCCTATCGTAGTAGCCACTCCTCTCTCGAGTGGCAAGTCGAAGAATTCGCAAGTGTATCGAGATCCTATCCTCGATAGGATTAAGGCACTGGAAGAAGCAAATAAGAATAGAGCTAAACATGAGCTCTTGTTGATCAAGTTCGTTAAAGATCAACAAGTAATCAATGAAGAAGTAATAAGACAACGTGATGCTTTAGTTTCATGAGTGGTTGAACTACAAGAGCAGAGAGACTTGGATCATGCTTCAATTGTGAGTCAACGAGAATGGATCCAGACCTTGCAACAAAGAATCAACAATCAACAAAAGTTGATTAATCAAAACTCCCAGCAAAATGTTGAGCAGCATGTTGATATTGAGATGCTTCTGTCAAAGATCTCCAGGTTAGAGTCTGATCTTCCCTCCTCCTAAAACTTTGCAAATAACTTTAGGAGGGAGTTAGACTCTGAAATTGACCAAGTGTGGATAACCTTTGAGCGTCTGAGCTCAAGATTCGTATTGTTGGAAAGTGGGTACAGTTCCTCTAGGGACGTTGATAGATTGATGGGTGAAAGTGTGAGGTTGCAGAACATGATTGAGCAGCTTGAGGCAAAGGTTGAAGATCAACACGATTACAACAACAATCAGAATCGTGAAAATGAGTCCTTAGTCAATCGTTACCTTGCAGTTATGGAGGTAACGAGACTAACTGATGAAGATGTAAGCAATTTAAAGACTCATTTGATGGACACTTTCTGTGGTTCCTGCGTGTAAATGAGTCGAGGACTGAGCATAGCGATGAAAGAAGAATAGCTCTTGCAAATCTAGTCGTTGATGCCGAGAGGGTCAGAGCTCAAGGAAAGCTACATGGTTTCCTATACAGTGGTGAAACCAGGAAAGATGAGGGTGAAGGTACCTCTGGTGTGAGAACCAGTGATGATGAGCCATTGAAGGTTGTTGGGACCATAGTGAGCACCGAACTTGTAGTTACTACTGCCACAACAACTGGGCAGGTCATTTCTACAAGTTCCCCGGTTTTTGTACCTTATACAGGTGAGCAAGTTAGTGATCCTGTTACATATGCTATGGTTCCCATTGTTACACTACAACCTTTAGCTCAGGGAGGTGATGAAGGAAATGTTGATGGTGAGGATGATGATGAAACCGATGATGAAGCCGGTGATGGTGATAATGAAGAGAATGAGAATGAACATGATAATGGCGATGAACACGAGTACGATAGCTTTGATGAAACTCGTGATGGTGATGGAGATGGTGATGGAAGTGGTGATGATAGTGGCAATGGTAATGCCACATGTGAAAATAATACGGATGAAGAGGAGCCGCCAAATGAGGCTCAGAAACACGTGAGACCAATGCCGCAGTAGAGGCCGAAATAGCCTATGTTTTTAATGTTTATTGTTTTGCAGAATTTAGCTCACTTTTTCAAGAAGCCTATGAAGGAAATAAAGATGATAGTAACGACGGAATCAACTACTCACCTAATTCGGACACTCCGGAAAGGGTGACTGAATACCTGCAGTTCAAGAACCGGCTATCACTCCAGCTGCCATACCTGCTAGAAGAAAGTCAAGGAAGTGTATCAAGTACTATAGTGTTAGCAGAATGGCGAGCATGATGTAACATTCGTTACTTTTCAAATCCAAAACCCAACCCGTTTATTTTCTTTTGCCTCATTTATTATTCGAACGGTCGTTACTAAATAAATTCCCGCCCTCGTTTAAGGATATATTTTTCGTTTATTTATTTATTAACAATATACTATAATACCCCCTAACTAACTTATTACGACTTTTGGATCCACACCTATAGAGCAGGGACTAAATTGCAAAATCATCCAAACCCTTTTCCCTCTCTCCCTTCCTTCCCGTCGACGTCCAAGACCCCCCCCCCCTCCTCCTTTGCTTGTTCCTCAATCTTCGGCGAAATTAACCTTTCCAAATCCTTTGTTAACTAAAAACGCGTTGTACCGACACTCTATACATGGTAAACTATAACAATTTGACAGCTATTGACTCGTTTTTAAAAGCTTTAACAACCTGCGGACCAAACTAACACTAAAACGCTATAAATACACAATCTTAATTCAATTAAACCCGTCCACACCATCCTTACTACATCGCGACCTAAACCCCTAAGCCAATTAACCCCTACACTACTGTACAGTTGACTTCGCATTCAAACTTGAGCCGCAAACCCTAGCTCGTCGATCTCCTTTAATCCGTAATCAATTCTGGTAATTAATTTATAAAATTAGGTCGTTTTTAGTCAATAATTGTTAACCCTAACTCAATTTGATTCAACGATAAACAATTAAACGGTTTAAGTTCTAGGGTTTTAAATTGGGGAAGAACATCAACCAGATATTATGCTTATAAATAATTGTTTCTGTGTATTGAACAAGTCAAGGCACTGGCCTGATGACCCGTGCATGTTACTCTAAGGTTAAGAACCGGCCTGGGGCGCGAGTTCGAATACTCCAGGCCCGGTTTTATGTTTTTTGTAATTGTTTATTTTATTTACTTTTAATCAAAGATTATGATGACAATACATGTATATATTCTAAATATGCATTTTCTTCATAAAATGAACTCCGAAATTTATTGTTTTCGTGTCTTTGGACTTGTATTAATCTTGTAATATTCATATTCATATATATATATATATATATGTGTCAGTGTGTGTGTGTGTGTGTTGTGCATGTAATAAATAAAATCACAATAAATCCTTTTTTTACCAATCGCTTAAATGAGACGTCTTGTTATCTTAACAATGCTCAAATATTTTATCTCGTATCTTTCCGTTAATATATTATTGTATATAATATTTATTTTATTTATTAAAATCAATAATAATAATAATACTAATAACAATAATAATAATAATAATAATAATAAAATGGACATCAAATATAAATATAATAATAACCCTTATAATAAACGAAAGTGTATCTATTAATATTTTAATATTTCATACAACCATATCGAATCTCAAAATCCGTCATAAATCTTTGTAAATCGCTATGATCATATTTAATTCTTGTTATCATTAACAACTAGGAATATTTGGCGGTGAACCTCGAGGAGCTTGACCATTTTCATCCTAATTCTTTTATTATCTCATCATCACCTAATCCACACGTTAAGGTGAGTTTACATACCCCTTTTTCATCTTTAATATTTTGGGGGTGACATGTATACCCTATTTAAATTACTCATTTTTATTTTCACATCTATTCAAAACGTAATTCAATATATGTTTATGTGTGATTATTACATGCTCTATGATAATACTCTATGTGCTTAATTATTTACTTTATGTTTGGTGGTTGGTATCTCATCCTCATCTATCCTCGTCTAGTATGATCATACACTTACCTAAGTACTTTGATTTCGTATCAATAAGAGCGGGTCCACATCTATTTAGTTGTTTACATTTTCAAAAGAATTGTAATACTCATCATTTACATATGAATTGTGATTTATCTCTTTCTTTCTTTCTCTCTCTCTATATATATATATATAACTTATGTATTCTCACCAACATTCGTGTTGACAAACTCTATTTTCATACATGTTACAGGTACAAGTAGTTGATATTATTCAAGTTGGAAGACAATAGTTTGACCTTAGGATATTATTCAACATACAAGAATATGATGTAATTGTTATATTTATTGAACTTGTGTACGTGTTTAATGTTAATAATGAAATTAAATATTTATTGTCGCTTTAATTAGTGTCTTTTGAGATACTGTCCAATCAATACGTTACGCCCCGTCATGTTCCGCCGCCTGGGTGTGACACATGAGATGGAGATCGAAGCCGTACCATGGCTCAGCTCCAATCCTCTACGCTAAGTGGCACCAAGACAGCAAAATTTGGGTTGTCCGAAGAGCAAACGGCGACCTTACATATCTCACTTACAGAGATATGCATACTCTATCTAATGATATGAACTACTTCAGATTGACGATGGGTCGAGGCGAAGAGGAACACACCTTGGAGGGATGGTTCAAGCGATTCTTGAGTCATGGGTGGATGAACGACTACCCAAACTTTACTCTGTATCCGGGTAGATCAAGTCAAAGGAAGTCAACCCGTATACCAAGAAGCGGACTACGGGATTGTCACACCCTCCAATTTCAACTAACAGAGTCTATCCACACGGCGTGTGACATACCAGGATCTAGCTAATTTGTTATACCAAACATCCAATTAAAATATTCAAAACATTATTTAAGTCTTATTCAGATATGAGAAAACCAAAACCAAACCAAACAGTTTAAAGTTTTGCGAAAGCGTAAGGTAAATGGTTTAAAATAATAAACCACGTGCTCAAACATGCACAACCCATCAAATGAATACAATGTGATATAAAAGTTCATGCGACAACTGTGACTCCTAACATATGCAATGCAGCCCGCTCCATAGCACATCTTGCAACCTGGGCAAGTCAACACGAGGTTGGTGAGTTCATAAGTTGTAGTAAAAAGTATTTATATAGTATAGATAGTATACGTAGTGTCACACCCCATTTAAGGCCTAGGAGTGTGATCCAATAGTTGGTACCACAAGTGTAAATAAAACAGAGTAGCATTCATTTAGCGGAAGACTTGTAAAACTTGTGGATTTAAGTTGTAAATATTTATAATACAAAAGTCGGGATTATAAAAGATTCCCGAATTATTTCAAAAGGTTAATTGTTATACATTACAAAACCACCATTTTTTATATATTTAAGTTTTAACAAAAGATCCGAGCCATCGGATATTCAAAGCACTTCGTCACTCCAAGTGCTAAACTTGTTCACCTGCAAAATATAAGAAAATACGTCAGCAACGAATGCTGGTGACACGCTGACGCAAAATAACTTCTTTTACTTTATTACCCCTTGAGGCTACGCCTGCCTCGGCCCAACGTGGCTTAGGAATAACAAAGTCAAATAACACATTATAAACTAGAGCCTCTACACTAGGTCACCTCAGCAAACATCGCAGTGTTCGACTTAGTTAAGTACCCGTATATATACACATAAGGTCGTACTCCCTGCAGGAGAGCATCCTACGACCAAAGGGTGGTGCGATCATGCCCATACATCACATAGTACCACCTATGTAAGGATCCAGACATACGTATACCACAGCCTAAGGGCTAGGTTCATACCCATAGTTATAACGGTTTTAGGAACACATAGTTCCTTGTAAACAATTTCATATAACAAGTTTGACTCATTTGAAAACAAGTTTAAAAGTTTGGGGGCGTATTCACCTTGTCTCTTTAGGATCGGCTTCACTCACCGTCCAAGGTTCTTTTCTTTTCTTTATCTCGAACCTATAGTTACGAGTATAAATATTTGTTAGTCTTATATCTCAATCCTCGATTGAACCTTTAGTTCAATTCTTATTTACTTGAAAACCTTTAGTTTAAAAGTAAATTTATAAACCTTTAGTTTATATGAAAATCCGACGTTTCTTTTTCTCTAAGAAACGTAATCTTTTCTTTTATTATTTAAGAATACTCTTTATTCATTAAATAATATTTTCATAACAAAGAATATAATCATATATACTTACACACATATATATGTATCACAATATTCAACATTTATCCTTTCATTCATTTCTTTGTTATGTTTTCTTTTCTTTTCTTTTATCGAGGTATCAAGTATAACCTCGACTTTAGGGCTTAAGCCTTAATATAATATTGAATTATATTGAATTCATTATTACGCCTAACCTTAGTGGCGTATAAAATTCTAGGGACTTGAGCAGCACTCCAACGCCGCTTCACTTTTCTCGACACGCTTGTAACAACGCGATTTTTCCAAATTATCTTACCCGACCCGCTTTTATGTTTGGGTTATTTTATCAAATAAAACACCGCATTTATCGAGTTAAATTAATTGAATAATATTATTTTAATTATTTATTTAAAACATATTTACAACTTTCAGTTTATAATAAATATAACCCCCTACATAAGTTTTAACCCATTTTGAATCCACGTTCAATCTTGAGGGATCAAATAGCAAATCTGATCCAAATTATATTATAATCCTCTCACCCTTTTACCCAAACACATATTTGACCCGTTTTTGCCCAACCCGAGACCCGTTTAACAATCTTGGAGCACAATACTCGTTTTATATTTGGAAATCAAAATCATTGACTTTTTATTCTTACCTAACACGGCCTAACCGACATTCAATTAAGTTAATGAGATCAACGAATTTGTTTTCTTAATTTGTTCTTAGCCGTCTTTAAACCCGTTTGTGATTATACAATGAAACGATTATCATAATTCAATTAAACGCACAGAGAGTACCCTTATGGCAGCGCAAACAGTAACCCCATATCTAATTTCTTTATAAAGATCTGCTGCATCGTGTTCTTATTCTCCCTCGCGTCGTCTGCAAGTGTTCCAATTAACCAGTTCATATTCAGCGTAATAGGTAATAATTTATGTAGTTCTGCTCGTCTTTGATCTCTTCTCAATAACCCTAACATTAATCAAGTTAACAACAAGCTAAGTGACCGATTGCAGATCTAGGGTTTATGAACCAGTTTGGGTTTCTATCAATATACTACTTAAATTTATGGTTTGATATCTACTTACCAGACACCACAGCTCAGCTGGTTGGGGTGTGCGTATTTATAGTTTGGCCCTGCCAGGGACGAGGGTTCGAATCCCCTGGACGTGGATTTATATTTTTGTTATTCTTAATTGTTTTATAGATTCATTTATAATATATATTATACATTAAATAAACATCATCTTATCAAAAACGTCACCATTAAGTTTATGTTTTTTTTTTCAAAATCTCGTTATATATATAAAGTATATTTTTAATAATAATAAATCATCGTTACCTTATTAAAACCCGACACTAATATTGATGTTTTCTCGTCGTTGAACGTCTTTATAAAAACTTGTATTTATTTTGTATGCATATCTATTATTTATTAACTAAATGTATTAAACATATTTTCCTTACAAGATTCAACCCAAGTATTTATTTATATATTACTACATATTATAACTAAATAATTACCCATTATCATTATGACTATTTATTTAAATATTTATATATTTGTGTTTTATTTATTTGAATAACTATAAGTATATTTTACATTAAAATTATTTATTATAATTATTACTTTATAAATTTGATGTTATATTTATCATATTAAGTAATCAAGGGTAACTTTATAAATAATAAAAATAATGATTCTATGAGTATAATAGACAATAATATTAATCTTTGCAATAATAATTATTATTGGAATCAATCGTTCAATCAATAACCATCTTAATCCCAAACTTAATTTAATCACATCGAAATCTTAATTCATCAAATCATGTTATATATTTATAATTAATTCATATTACCATTATTTAATTAGGAATCCTTGTCGGTGAATCCTGAAGGGGTTTAACTGCTCTCATCATCACTTATATTTCGTTCATTCGATCAGGTGAGTAATCACTCCCCTTTTTACTTATTTTAACCTTTTTGGGGACATATGCGTATCGTATCATATTTATCTATTATCTAGTATTCAAAACCGCAACTATTTAATCCTTGGGTGTATATCAGTTTATGCCTAACTTGCTATTTACTTAATTCCTTTATTTGAACCGCATTCGGAGAGGTCCAACATATTCTCAGTCTAGTATGATCATACGACCTTCGTAGTGGCCGACGTCCGACGCATTGACAATGGTTTAACCGACACCTCAATTTTGGTAACCAATGCCCATTCGCATGGCAACGGTTTAGCCCTTTCTTTATGTTTGATTGTTTGTGTATGTGCTATGGTTTAACTGTTTATGTCACGGGAACAGTTTGCATCTTTCTTTTATATATTATATATACTATTACTGTTGTGTCTTAAACTGGTGTTCTAGTCACTCAACATGTGTTGTTGACAAAAAAAATATATTTTATACGCATTTGCAGGTTATCAGCTTGGTTGTTTAGCAAGATGAAGATCACGTAGAGATGTTTTTTAGGATACAAACTTAATTAATCATTGTTGTAATTTCGTTATACTTGATGTACTTAATTGTAATTGTTTTATTTGAAATTATTAAATAGATATTGAAACTTATAATGTTGCATGATAGTAACCTTGTGAGCTGTGACAATCATGTCGCGCCCCGGCATTTCCGCCGTAGGTTGGGGTGTGACAAATTGGTATCAGAGCCGAAGGTTTAATATAGGTCGTTAGTGGTGCCTTAGTAACATGCTTAGGAGCCTCATACGTGCTTATTTGTTTACTTGATGTGTTCTATTTGATTGTTTATAGCTTACGTATTTGTCTTGCTAGATTAGTACTTATTTCACTGTTTAATTAAGTGTTTATTTTATTTGTCATGCTCACACACACAACTCCGAAGCTATGTTTCATTCTCAAAATGTTTTATTACTCCGAGACTATGTCTCATTCTCAAAATATTTTTTTGTAACTCTGAGGCGCCTCAATCTTAAAATATTTATATTAAATTTTATTAGATTGTCTTTTCTTGTCGGAAATTTCCTTGCGAATTTCCTAGTTTTGTTTTTGCTCTTTTTAACTTAAAACTAGGGAGTGTGACAATATCCCCGCCATAGTAGAAATTGTCATGCGACCAACACTTTAAGCGTTTAACGTAATCGGCCAAACGATTACACCCTTTATTGTGTTTTATTATTTTTTTTAAAATGTCTAGTCGGGTGTAAAACCCATGGGACGCCATGGACACACCAACTTCACATTTGCACAATTTGTTATATTTGCGATATTTTGTTGGAACATTATCATCCGTGGTGATACACGAGATGTTTCAACTACTTATACTTGACTTCGTTTATTCGTTATTTAGTTTGGTCGGTCAAATCACCATGTAACGCTCATGGGCCGACAAACTCAATTGATTCGTTGATTCGTTAATTAAGTTGGGCCATTCAAATTGCCATGTAATGCTCATGGGAGGCCGACTAACACATTTGTTTTGGTTTTAGTATGCTAATAAGTTGGGGAAACAAAATGCCATGGAAAGCTCATGGGAAACCCAACACGTCGAAGAACATTCACTATTTGTTTATTTGATTTTATACGAAAAGATTTATGATTTGATTTAATTATTTTAATTATTCTATTATTATATTATTTACTTATTAAATCATTTTGGAATCAAGATCTATTGATTCTAACTATTCATGAACTCAAAATATTTTTATTCACCTGATCGGATACAAATTCTTTATTCATTAAGAGTCGGTTATCACAAGCCAATCAAAACAATTTACACCATATCGGTGTTCACCTATTCATCTTATCACGTTATTATAATATCAATACCTCAAGTGATTTAAATAGTATAGCACAGTTTAATAGTCATGATATCATATACATAAACTATTAAACATATTTCATGTATTCAACCTTAAATTTTAATTTGTTAAAACATATCAAACTTTGATAAAACTTATTCACTCATCAAATTAACTCACTGATTTTCAATTTAGATTATAACTTATCCTTAAGTTATGAATAAACATCAGCATAATACATTTAAGTTTCGTTTTACGCAATAACTCATATGGACTCTACATTACTATCAAATCTTCTCATTAAATCACATCTTTATTAATCATAGAATGTCTTCTCAACATCAAACAGCATCAATCATTTATTTTCTATAACCGTCTCATGACCACATGTTTAGTCAAGGAGATAGCTCCTGCGATCTATAAAATATAAACTCAATTTCCAAAACATAAATACAATCGACTAAATCTTGTTCATTAAACCAATTGTTGGTAATTTTAATTCATTCACCCCTACTTATTCTCACAATAACAATAATAAAAAATGCAACTCCTAACATCAACTATATGCCATTAATTAAATTGATAATCAATCTCGGCCAAATCATAGCGCCTCAAACAAGAAACTTTACGTCAAAATTCACACGTTACGCTTCACTTTCCACTATCACTATTCAATTCAATCCTCATATCATTTTGTATCTCATGTAATTGTTCGGTTATCTTGGAAATACTTGTCACGTACCACAAGACGTTACGCAACGGTCTATGCCGTCTAATTCTAAAACCCATACTACGACGTTTGCTCAAATTTTATACCCTGCTACAACAATGAAAATCTTAATCACCTACGCCATGCGTGTCTTGATTCAATCATGTTCTTCAATTTCCAAACTTTTTCTATTAAACCCAACTTTGCAACCTAATCAAAATACTTCAATTCAATCAAATTCAAATATTCAAGTTTTTATAAATCTAATTAATCAAGTTATTTTAAATCAGATGAATCATATTAATCATAATTGAGTTTATCAAAGAAGATATTTTTGACATTTTTATCTAAACATATTTTATTTTTCACAATCATACATCATAACGAACCTTTATTCGATTTTTGGATTTAAACAATTTCAGTTTCAAGTGATTATGCTCATACAATAAAATTTATATTTTCAAAAGACAACTTCCTATAATATTGTACTCTTAGTTTATCTCTTAACCTCATTCATCTCAATTAGTTTCAATTTTAAACCTAAGGAATCCTTTCCTTTTCAAACTTCCAAAAATTATCAAAAGACGTTTTAGAAACTTTAATATTTTATTTAATCAACCCGAGGATTCAACTCATTTTTTTAGCAATATTTTACACAATGACTATTTCTTATTTATAACCAAAATATATTAAAATTCTTGTTCTCTCTAAAAATCACGTATTTTCAAATATTTTGTAACACACACGATGGGACGAGTTATGTGGATCATCCGACGATCTAAGTAATTACGGGTCGTAATTACCAAAGTCCTCGCATGGAAATCATAATCCGGATAATTGCGTGTCATAATATAGAATCGTAAGTAGTAGAAATAACGGTACAAATGTAGAGATGATAATGACATGGTGGATACGCCGCGGGTACATCCTATATATAAGTGCATTATCGGATTTTCATTTGGAGCGTTGTTTTAACTATTCAAAATTCTGTATTATGATAAATTTTAAAAGTTATATTTAAAACTTTCTTTTCCTCAAATTTATTGTCTTTGTTATGTCATTCTTTAATTTTGGGACAAAATTCCCTAAAGTAGGGGAGACTGTAACAACGCGATTTTTCCAAATTATTTTACCGGAACCACTTTTATGTTTGGGTTATTTTATCAAATAAAACACCGCATTTATCGAGTTAAATTAATTGAATAATATTATTTTAATTATTTATTTAAAACATATTTACAACATTCAGTTTATAATAAATATAACCCCCTACATAAGTTTTAACCCATTTTGAATCCATGTTCAATCTTGAGGGATCAAATAGCAAATCTGATCCAAATTATATTATAATCCTCTCACCCTTTTACCCAAACCCATATTTGACCCGTTTTTGCCTAACCCGAGACCCGTTTAACAATCTTGGAGCACAATACTTGTTTTATATTTGGAAATCAAAATCATTGACTTTTTATTCTTACCTAACACGGCCTAACCGACATTCATTTAAGTTAATGAGATCAACGAATTTGTTTTCTTAATTTGTTCTTAGCCGTCTTTAAACCCGTTTGTGATTATACAATGAAACGATAATCATAATTCAATTAAACGCACAGAGAGTACCCTTATGGCAGCGCAAACAGTAACCCCATATCTAATTTCATTATAAAGATCTGTTGCATCGTGTTCTTAATCTCCCTCGCGTCGTCTGCAAGTGTTCCAATTAGCCAGTTCATATTCAGCGTAATAGGTAATAATTTATGTAGTTCTGCTCGTCTTTGATCTCTTCTCAATAACCCTAACATTAATCAAGTTAACAACAAGCTAAGTGACCGATTTCATATCTAGGGTTTATGAACCAGTTTGGGTTTCTATCAATATACTACTTAAATTTATGGTTTGATATTCTACCTATCAGACACCCCAGCTCAGCTGGTTGGGGTGTGCGTGTTTATAGTTTGGCCCGGCTAGGACGAGGGTTCGAACCCCCTGGACGCGGATTTATATTTTTGTTATTCTTAATTGTCTTTTTGGCTTAATTGATTTATACTTAATTGATTTATAGATTCATTTATAATATATATTATACATTAAATAAACATCATCTTATCAAAAACGTCACCATTAAGTTTATGTTTTTTTTTTCAAAATCTCGTTATATATATATAAAGTATATTTTTAATAATAATAAATCATCGTTACAGGATTCACAGACTTTTTTTTCAAACTCACATATCTTTACCTTGGTGTAATAATACTTTTGCAGCTGGCGCTTGTAATTTTGTTCTCGTATTGCTGCCTACTCTCGACGTTCTTCGAGAAGCATTAAGTCTAACCGTCTTTCCGCATCGTTGTCATTTGGTAATGTGACTCTTGGAGAAGGAACGCCGACTTCGGCGGGGATCATTGCTTCAGTACCATACGTTAGGCTGAACGGCGTTTCTACATTACTTGTGTTTTTCTGTGCGTACTTATGGCCCATAGTACGTGAGGTAACTGGTTGACCCGTCCTGATTTTTGGTTTGCTAACCTTTTCTTAATTCCGCCCACGATTGTTCTGTTGGCGCGTTCCACTTCGCCATTCCCTTGCGGATGAGCAACAGAGGTGAATGTCTGCGTGACATTGAGCTCTTTTAACCATTTTTGGATATGTTGGTCAGCAAACTGTGTTCCATTGTCGCTGACCAAATTCATGGGTAATCCAAAACCACAAATTATGAATTCCCAAATAAACTTTTTGATGCTGGTTGCGTTGATTGTTGCGACCGGCTTTGCTTCGATCCACTTTGTGAAGTAATCGAACGCCACGATCAAAAATTTCACCCGGCCCGGCGCCTCTGGAAATGGTACAGTTATATCAATCACCCATCTCTGGAATGGCCAAGAGGCTGTTACCGGTATCATGGCATTTTTCGGGCGCAGGGTGTTTGGCGTGTGGCGTTGATAAGCGCTGCATTTTCTCAATTCTTTCTCGGCGTCAACATACATGCCTGGAAAATAATATCCTGTATTCATGATTTTTGCGACCACCATCCTTGGTCCTGCATGTACGCCACATATTCCCTCATGAACTTCTCTAAGCAGATAATTTGCGTCTTGTGGGTCCACGCATCAAAGGAGTGGCCCCAAGTATGATCGCCTATAGAGAATATCTTCTCGGATTGTGTAATTCAACGCTTTGTGGCGAATCTTCCGCGCTTCTGCTTTCTTTTCTGGCAGAATACCTCTTGCGAGGTAGTTGATGATTGTTGTCATCCAACTGTTTTCTGCTTCTGAAAAACGATAATTTCTTTGTTCATTACTGAAGGTGTTGCTAGGACTTCGATGCGGACTTCTTTTGCTAGGTGTTCAAAACCAACGGCTGCAAGTTTGCTTAAGGCGTCATCCTGTTTGTTCTCACTTCTCTTGATGTGTTTCACCTTGCATGTGGCAAAAGTTGCCATTAGCGTTTTAGCTTGCGCTAGGTATGATGCCATCTTATCGTCTTTTGCGTCGTACGATCCTTCAATTTGATTTGCCACTAACTTGGAATCAACATGTGCTTCCAAGTGGCATGCCCCTAGCTTTTTAGCTATTCTCAACCCTGCCAACAAAGCTTCATACTCCACCTCATTGTTTGTGCTTTTGAATTCTAGGCGTAATGCGTACGTGAAGTGTTGCCCTTCTGGGTTGGTTATCTTTAGGACCGCTCCAGCGCCTTCATCGTTGGAAGCTCCGTCTGTGAACATCTTCCAGACTTCATTTTTCGCTTGATCTACAGGGGTTTCGATCTCTCTTTTGCATTCTTCCTTCTTTTCTTGAGGGATTTCTGCGATGAAGTCGGCCAAAACCTGGCCCTTGAATGTTGGCCTTGGTTTGTATTCGATGGCATGTTCTCCCAATTCTATTGCCCATTTTGCGAGCCTTCCAGACAATTCCGGCTTGCTTAGCACATTTTGTAAGCGAAAGTTGGTGAGAACATGTATCGGATGGCCTTGGAAGTATCTTCTCAATCGCCGCGCTGTCTGGACCAAGGATAAGACTAACTTTTCCAAGGTGGAGTATCTTGTTTCTGCGTCTGCCAGAGTGAGGCTTGTGTAATAAATAGGCATTTGAACGCCATTTCTCTCCACCATCAAGACTGCGCTGACTGTTCTTTCTGATGCTGCTAAGTACACTATTAACGGTTCCCAGCTTTTGGGGCTGTAAGTGTTGGTAATTCTTCTAAGCGTGACTTAATTTCTTGGAACGCTGTTTCTGCTTCTTTCGTCCATCAGAATTGAGATTTCTTGAGGCAGTTTCTCAGGGTTGAGATGAACGGGAATGATCTTTCCGCATGACTAGATAAAAATCTATTCAATGCGACTAATCGGCCGTTAAGCGTTTGTACTTGTTTGATCGATTTTGGCGACGGAATTTTCCGCACGGCTTTCAATTTTTCTGGGTTGGCTTTGAAGCTACCATTTACTCTCAGGAATTTTCCTTCCTCCATGCCGAATGAGCATTTTCCTTCTCCATGCCGAATGAGCATTTTCCTGGGTTAAGCTTCATGCTAATTGACCTTAGAGTTCCGAAGGTCTCCTCGATATCCTTTAACATGGCTCCTTTCGTCTTGCTTTTGATGACCAAGTCGTCCATGTAGACTTCCAAATTTCTTCCAATCTGAGGTTTGAACTCTCTGTGCATCAGCCATTGGTAAGTAGACCCGGCATTCTTAAGACCAAATGGCATCATTTTGTAACAATATGTTCCGCTGTTCGTTCTGAACGCCGTTTTGTCTTGATCTTTTGCCGCCATGTTGATCTGGTTATACCCTTTGTACGCGTCTAAAAAGCATTTGAACTGAAAGGGTACTAGCGTGTCAACTTTAAGGTCGATCTCTGGCAGTGGATAACAATCTTTTGGACAGGCTTTGTTAAGATCTTTGAAGTCTATACACATGCGCCATTAACCATTTTCCTTGGGTACCATTACTGGGTTGGCTACCCATGTTTGGTACTGGATTTCTCTGATTATACCCGCATCAATCAATTGATGAACTTGTTCATCACATGCTTTTGCCTGTTCTGGTCCCAGTTTCCTTCGCTTCTATACCACCGGAACGAAGGTTTGGTTAACCTTTAACTCGTGTTCCGCTTTGCTTCTCGGGACCCCGTCATATATGCCGGAGTCTAGGCGAAGACATCAATGTTTTTGACTAACAGGCTTTTGAGTGCCGCCCGTGCTTCCTCGGAGATGGTTGGTCCAATGGTTATGCTTTGTTCCGGGAATTTTTTGTTGAGTATCCATTTTTCCACTTCTCCGGTTTTACCGAGTTTAAGCGTCTTTTGTGGAAGTGTTTTTCTCTCCACCATGTTACACTCTTTGTTGGCGTGGATCATTGCTATCCCGGTCGGGGTTGGTACCCCTACTATCCCATGTGCTGTTGACGGGGTAGCATTGAAATCACCAATGGCCTCTCTTCCCAAGATTATATCATATTGTGGGTGGGGGGTCTCCATTACTAGGAAGTCGACGTCTTCCGTTCGCGAATGGAGCCCATCACTTAGCTCGACTGGGAAGTCTTCCCCAGCGGATATGCAATACTTTGGTTGAACCCCATGATTGGAGCGTTAACTGCTGTCAACCGGCGTTTGTCTTCTTTGTCTACCAAGTCGAAACACTAACGGTACATGATGTTGGACGTTGCCCCCGTGTCAACAAAGAAACGCGGTGTCCTGTAGTTACCGAAGACGGCTGTGATCACTAAGGGTGCTTTCTTGTTCGCCCCTCCTCTTATTCTTGGGAAAATGACTTGTTCTTCTTTCCATGGCGCCCAATCTATTTTTCTTTTCTTGTTTTGAACATTGCTTAAGATCATATTGGCGTGTAGATCTTTGATATTCTTTTCCGGTTTTCCACCATCTCTTGGGGGTGGGCGTCTGTACTTCCCTCGTATGTTTCTGACAAGGTGATCCAATTTGCCATTTTTGACGCATTCTTCGATCGCGTCTTTTAAGTTGATACACTGGTTTGTAGAATGGCCATGTTGCTCATGAAAGTCGCAATAACTTTTCATATCTGTTCCCGGTCCCTTTTTAACCGGTGCCGGTTTTTTCAGTTGGATCCCTTCGTTGTACATTATATGGGCTGGACTTTTTGTCAGCGGAGTCCACCTGGATGCGTTCGTTTGGGGCGTACTCGACTGACCCTTTTGTCTTGTTTTGGACGGGTCGAAGGTAGACTCTCTGTCGCTGTTCAACCTTGACCACATGGAGGACATTCTTTTGCCCTGGCGGGCCTTGTTAATGTCGTTCCTGGCGTCATTCTTTGCCAGTTCTTTTCCCAAGCTTTTTTCCATCCGCGCGTACCTTTTGGCCGCGGTCATAACATCGTCCCATCGCTGCGGCATGCCATCTCTGCCCGTAAGGTTACGTATAAGATCGTCACACTTTACGTTTTGGCGAAAGGCTGCCCGCAGAAGTTCTTCACTTACGCCGCCGATGTTCAGGCCTTCTTGGTTAAATCTTGTGATGAAATCTTCAAGCGTTTCGTTGTCTTTTCTAACGACGTTCAAAATGTCCGCTGGGTCACTGATGTGTCGCCGTTGCTGGCTAAACTGTTGAGTGAACTTTTTTGCTAGGACTTCCTAGCTTGTAATTTGGCCATCTGGCAACCTTTCAAACCATGCTCTAGCAGCTCCCACTAGGGTTAGCGTAAATATGTGGCACCATAACGGCATGGTCCACCCTGATACTAATCCCGCAGCCGTGAAGGTTTGCAAGTGATCATCTGGATCTGAGATACCATAATATTGGCCCACCGTTGGCGGGATTTTGGGATTTTCTGGTAGCTCTGCTTCGGCTATTCTTGCTACAAACTTTGATTTTCCTGCCGATGTTGTTGGCCGGTATGGTTTGGAAAAATCAACGGCCGCTTCTGGATGATATTTTACGAATTTTATGGCGTCTGGCCCTTTCCAGCTCTCTTCATAGTCTGGGTCATCTAGGCGTGAGTTTGCCTTTAGATTTGACCGCTGTGACTTGTCTCCTGCTTTGCTGGTTTGCTTAGCAGGAGATGTTTTGGTGAAAGGCGTTTTCGCACAAGCCGGTGTTGATTTTTCTTCAGATTCCTCTTCTTCGCTGCTACTAGAAGCTGTATCAAACAGTGATCTAGGTTTCACAACGGACGCCATTTTTTCTTGTACTTTGCCTCTTAGCTTTTGTTGTTCTGCCTCGAGCCACGCCATGATATCTGGCGGCATGGTTGCTTTGGAACGTGTCTTCGCTTTTTGTTTATCCGTGATAGTAGGATGAACGGTGGAGGTGTTTAGAAGACCTCCGCCTATATCCTCTACGTCCAGATTTTCAACGTTTCCTTCTAGGTTGGCTTTTTGGCCAACCTCCTTTGGTGTAGTCTTGCCACTCATCTGAGTCAAGAACGGAGTGAGTTACTGTTCTAGCTATATGCACGGATGGCGCAAATGAAGAAACACGAATCCACCTCTCAAGGTCTATCTTGTTAGTCCGAGGGTTATGGTTAAGTATTCTACACGAGGGGTTATAAAACCTTATTGGCACAGACAAGTGTAACCTGTAAAACAGAAACACCGTGAGTTCGTTACGAGGAATGGGGGGATTCTCTCGTAACCACCCTCCGGCGTGAGAATCAGTACTCGATAGTACGAAGTAGTATAATTTGATAGTGATAGTAGGAGAAAGTATATCCTTTACCATTTGGAGGTTTATTGGTATTTATAGCCGGAGGAGAGAGAGTGTGACCAACCACCTTGCCAGGTTTTCCACCAATAATATTCTCCATTCGTGCAGTCGTGGTGGTTGGTAGAAGTTGTTGGGCATCATGGCCTTTTGACAAGGACGTGGTTGTACTGTTTGTACCGTCCTTTATGTGTTGTCTAATCCCCATTGGTTTGGTGTTTATCCCTATGTGGGTTACCATCTTTTTGTCCCATGCTGGTGGGACCTTTGTATTACCATTCCCGAGGTGCCATGGGAAGTAATATTGGACTACACTCTTCGCGCCATGCACTACGCCCGGCGCTAGTGATATTCTGGCGCCTAGTGTTCCGCCCAGTGTTATGCAGTTAGTGATATTTTGTCAAATGGTGGGTTTCATACCCTACCTCTACAGGTATTGTCTTTGAAATCACATGTTACCCGTTTTAGCTAAAATCATTATTTATTATAGAGCTTCGTGCACTTTTACAAACGGGTTATTTTAGTCTACGCCAAATCAAATCTGCAACTCGTAACTTTGATCCTGCTAATAAGATTGGTGAAGGAGGCTTTGGACCCGTTTACAAGGTGAAAAAATAAAAAATAAAAATCACTCCTGATTATAATATTATGTTTACTTGTATATTTAAGATAATTATATTAAAGTTTTTCGTATAATTTTAGGGTGTACTCACAGATGGTTCTAAGATTGCCGTAAAGCAATTGTCCGCCAGATCAAAACAAGGGAATCGTGAATTTGTCACTGAAATTGGCATGATATCCGCTTTACAACATACAAATCTGGTAAAACTTTTTGGGTGTTGCATTGAAGGAAAGGAATTACTATCGGTATATGAATACTTAAAAAATAACAGTCTTGCACGTGCCCTTTTCGGTAAATACTTTACCATCCTAATGATTTAATGTTTAATACTTTTATTAAGGGTGTAAAGCTTGGTTTGTTTATTATTTATTTATATAAATATATAGTTATATTTATCATTATTATATATTAATAATATTTAATGTAATATATTTATTATACTTTTGTGAAAATATATTGTATTTGTATAGCTAAAAGGTTCATTTAAGCTCTGTTCGATTTAAAGATTTAGCGAGCCGATCTTGAGTAGCTTATAAACAACTCTGCTGGTTTACACTCATATTTTATACCTATTAGAGGAAACAACTAGCTAATAATAAATTGTTATAGGTGACGAGGACCAAAAACTTAATTTAGACTGGGCTACAAGAAAGAAGATATGTATGGGAATAGCACGGGGCTTAGCTTATCTACATGAAGAATCAAGATTAAAAATAGTTCACAGAGACATAAAAGCCACCAATGTTCTTCTTGACAAGGATCTTAATGCTAAAATATCGGATTTTGGTTTAGCAAAATTGGATGAAGAAGAGAACACTCATATCAGCACACGAATTGCTGGAACGATGTAAGTTTCACCTTCTTTGTTTTTCTTTTACATTTTACAAGAATTGGTAGAATGATTCAAAATCTGGAGATGAAGTTGGGGTCTCCCTTATAACGTCATATCTATCATAAAGATCTGGTTGCTTACATCCCATAACTTTATTTTGAAGTAGTTTTTTTTAAGGTTTCTAGCCAAATCGCTTCGGGGGTGGGGGGTAGGGGGGGTGTTGGCATTTATTAATCGCCCATACCAAATGCTATGACCCCATTTGTTATTTAAAATAACCCAGCCCCATGTGATTACTGATTAGATACCTTAATAGAAACTCTACTTAAAATAAAACAAAACAAACTTAAATATCCCCATATCCTAAACTCTATAAGTAGTCTTGTTATGGTGTGATTTTAGTGGATATGGTTATTGTATTTAAATATGGAAATATTTGTTGGTGTATATTTATAGAGGGTATATGGCCCCCGAATATGTGATGAGGGGGTATTTGACAGACAAGGCAGACGTTTACAGCTTTGGAGTTGTTGCATTGTTGATTGTTAGCGGGAAAAGCAATACAAATTACAGACCAAAGGAAGACTTTGTCTACCTTCTCGACTGGGTACATTCAATATTTTATACCATTATATTATTTTCTTAAATTTCAGAACGGGTTGGGTTGAAATGAGTCATGAATGTCTTTTTCCTTGCTCCATAATATTTACCTTTATTGGTGGTATAACCCCTAAACTCGTTTTGTAGTCATTTAATCTTTACATAGAATTGAAGATTCGCTAAAATTCGTTAGTTAACCCTTTTTAACAAGTCAAAGAAGTTAATAGTTAATACTGTTAAAAAGGTTGCAAGTGTTAAACTAGGGGCGAGTATGGGCTGATTCGGTTTGCTAAATAAGTCCAAACCGAGCCTATACATGTAATCCAATTTTTAGATACATAACTGATCGTTTCATCTATAAATGGTTTGTTTAATTCAGTTCTTGAAAATGATGGTTCGTTTAATTAATGGTTAACCATGGGCATTGGATGTTGTTAGGTTCAAACTAATTTTAATTAATAAGTTCAAATATATCATGAGTAAAATAGATATTAACTAATATTTTATTTAGACAAGAAGTTATGCCAACACGTTTTGGACATATACATTAGTATTTATAAAGGACATATAAAGGTTTGTTTTAACGTGAGCTCAACTTGGCTTATTTGGTGTTTTTGTACACATGTCTTCTTGTTCAAACGGCGAAGATAACCTTTATTAAAATAAAACTTCTAGCAAGATGCTAGAAGGCAACATCAAACCATTATTACATATTAGTTACACACATATGATTAACCGACCATTAAAAAAAAATCATAACTGAACCTTTGCCTTTTCAACCAGTTCAGTTATTTAACTATTCAATTTCAATTTTTCTATTCTTATTAAATTATTCAGTTTTCTTATTCACGCCAAGGTTAAAATATAAAATTGTTAAAAGTTGATTTATTTTTGACATTGTTGACCCTCTTACATATACTTAATTTGTTAACTATAGTTAAAAAAACAAATATATACTTTAGATGATTTTAATGCGTTTGATGCCTTTTCATTTAAGCTCTTTTATCTCATTGAAATATTTTTGATATAAAAAATAAAACAAGAGCTAATTATTCATTTTCCTTGTTTAGGCTTGTGTGCTACAAGAGCAAGGGAATCTTTTGGAACTAGTAGACCCTAGTCTCGGAAAATACTCAAAACAAGAGGCCATGATGATGATTAATTTGGCTCTTCTATGCACAAATGCATCTCCCTCCCTAAGACCACTCATGTCAGCAGTGGTCAAAATGTTGGAAGGCAAGATGCCGGTTCAACCCCCAATAGTCAAAAGAGATGCGGGGAACCCGGACATGAGGTTCAAAGCCTTTGACTTGATATTACATGATAGTCAAACTCAACTCTCCACCATTTTAATTGGTATTTATGACCATATATAAACAAATGAGTTAATGTCGTTGGAACCCTTTTCTAATATAAGTGTCAATCATTGAGGTCATCGGAGCCCTAAAACCATCACCGAAATCGGTTGGGGTGCTCAAGTGGTGGTGGCTGGATGGTGGTGGTGTTGGTGTTCAGGTTGAGTTTTCCGGCCAAAAGTGTTTTTTCGACGACCTGTAACTAACAACGTTAGCATTTCGTTAGTTTTGGACCATTGGGAACAAATATGAGAAAATGTGGGATCTATTACGGACAGAAACCATTGCAATGTATGAGACTTGTTCCACTCGGTTGTGTAGTTGTGTAGGCAACTGATGTGGGGTTCAAAAGCAAAATAGGTCCCCTCACCCATCAGACTAGTCTTTTGGGTTGAATTCTTCTGTTTGGCTTGTAACATTAGTATTAGAGCCAACTTCGGAGTTGTGGCCAGGAGGAAGCCAGTCGTGACCAACAAGGACTCGAAGTGGTGGCCCACGGAGTGGTGGCTTGGTGTGAGCCAGCCGTTACCAACGTGGCTGTGACCAATAAGGACTCGGAGTTGTGCCCTAGAGTGAGCCATCTGTGACCAACTAGGACGTTGGCGTTTAAGGATGGTCTATTGTTACGGACTTGTTCCACATCGGTTGTGTGGGCAACTAATGTGGGGTTTATAAGACAAATGGGTTCCCTTACCCATAAGAATAGTCTTTTGGGTTGAGTTCTTATGTTTGGCTTGTAACATAAATCACCTTCTCGTGCTCCTTGACAAACTTGTCAAGATCATGATTACGAGTGTCCGTCATGGTAGCAACTAGCATGTGACTCTGAGGAGATCGCCTAGAAATTACTCCGATACCCTTGATAGGGTTTGAGGCTTGAGGGAAAAGATATCTAAGAATTAGGGGAAGATAATGAATCAATATTCTGGATGAGCTCCAAATTATAACATAATATTCATTAAATAGAAATAAAATCACAAACTATATCCCAAACAACTGAAAAAGTAAACTATGATAACCCTACAGAATGCAAAGTAAATAAAATCCAAATAAACATAAAAAGTCATGTAACAATACTCCCTCCTTAACCCTATTTTTCCACAAAAAGTGATTCAAGGAACCTTGTTTTCATCTTCTACAACAAACCGTTTTGATGCTTGATCTTTTCATCAACTATCACTTGGAGTATGTAAAGCTGCCTTTTCTTACACTTGTGGCCAGAAAAAACTTTTCGTTACGCAAGAAACATTCCCCATTTGCCATTTTTAACTCAAGTTCATCGCTCGTCAAACGCCTCGAGCTAAGCATTCCCGATTTAGAAGCCGGTGACACAGTTGTTAGACTCGGTAGCAAGGGATGTTTTGAATCATTAACCAAAGGAGTAAGTTTGGCATCTTCGTGTTGTGAACCATCCTCCACATCTTTAAGTCGATTCATCAAGATTGTGTTCTTGATAGTTTGAAGTCTCGCTAACCCATACGCCTCATGTAACATTTTAGGCTTGAACGTTTTTACTGTCCCTTTTATTCTTGACTTCAATCCTTTCACATATAGGCTAACGACATATGGTTTACAAATGGTAACCTTGTTAAACAAGTTATCGATACCTGAATTCTTTCTTGTAGGCCATCAATGTCATAGTGATTTGAATAAGAGATGTTATGTCTTTCATTACATCTTCAAACATGGTGTTATAGAAATGAGCCGAAATAGCCAAAGCATAATCTTCCCATGGTAGTTCAGCCACGATAAGCCCTCTTGTTTTCATATACGATTGATTCCATTCAATCGCATCCCCCTCAATGTGTATAATCGCATGCCTTAGTTTGAGATTTTCCGGTGTCCCGTCGATGGTGAACAAGTATCGATCCACGGACACACTTGTTCGATTTTTACTACTAAACCGTTTTATTTGTTTTAACCGGAAGTAAACATCATAGTGGTTTTAGTCTACTAAGTAAGTTTTAAAGAGAAATTTAAAAGCATAAATTAAAGACAACATTTTTGTATTTTTAAGATAGAAGATTGAGGATAAAAGTGTATCATCTTGGTTCAAACTCCTCTTAATTTGGTTTAACAATTAGTTAGTAAGCATGTGATGTGAGCTTTCTATGGTGATTAAATGTGGGAATAAGAATTATTCCATGATAATTAAAGATAAAGATATGTATAGCTTTATCATCTCCACAAAAACATCATTTTATGTAAGCACGTGATTATAATAAATATCTATAAGTTCTCACTTTAAAGATGAGACAATCCCTTAAATTACTAAGCAAATTGTCCTTAATATTTTAGTAAAAATAACTTTTGTATCATACTTAAAATACCAATTAAGATTAGTTGAGTTGTAAAGGATTAACCTTGAATTACCAAGTATTAAGCCGCACAACTCTTGACCGGTTATAGAACTCATGTAATAACTACTCAAGAGTTGTTTAAAATATGTTATGTTGCACACTCACTTAACAAGTGCTTAACCAATCTTAGTGGATGAATTTCCAACAATCCGTTTCCACAACATTGTTGATAAGTCCCATTCTAAAATGGTTAATTACTTCTAATAATTAATTTGGTCCACGTTTATATTAGGATTTATGTTTTTTTTTCCATTACCAATCTCGTACAAAAATAACAATTCCTCGACTTATCATCAAGCTCGGAACTTGGCATCTCTTTTGAAGATTCTTAATTTATTAACCAAGCCCTTACAAGAGTGGCGGTTCCTCGGCTTATCGTCAAGCTCGGAACATGGTGTCTATTTTTAGGTTCGGCAAGGCCTCACTAGACTAACAATTTCTCATCTTATCATCAAGCTTGGCACTTGGGGTATCTTTTAAGAGTATTTTAACATTACTCATCAAGTGATAGTTGCAACATAACCGTTACTTATTAATAACCGGTCACATGTTTAACTAATATTATAAACGTCAATTAAGATTTATTATAAACCAAGATAATACTATGAAAGTTTAGTGTTAGTCCACGGTATTGTCGTCTCGAGTCTTTGTAATCGTTATGTAATTTATTATTATTTTAATGTAAAAGGCAATTTAGTAATTATAAGTCGCATACGTTAAGTTATGGTTCATTCATTAAGGATGTTTAATGAATGAACATTAATCGTTATTATTGCATGTTCATTCGTTAAGGATGTTTAAAGAATGGACCTTATACGTTATGTATTGTATCCATTCGTCATGGAATGTAGACGAATGGGGTATAGCGAATAAGTCTTTCGCTATACCATTTTGGTTATTTATGTAATGAAGACGAATGAAAGTCATTCGTTACGGAATGTATAACGAATGGCCTTCGTCTTCTATATATAGGTTGTTATGCCTCGGATTAATTTAAGTGTTTTATAAAGTTATTCCTCCCTTGCTGTTACTCTGTCCGATTATCCTCTCAACACTTCGTTAATATTATTAAGTCCATTATACATATACATATATCATATAACTAGATCCGGTATCGAATCGATATGACCGATTCAGTTAACTGAAGCTCTAAACTAGTGTTTTATCATTTAGCCATTAATAAACATAATGTTAACCATCAAAGTAATAGATACAAACATGATCAAATCAAAACAATCTAACCAATTTGAATGACTAATTTTTTATGCTAATGACTTATTCCAAGAGCTTAATCTCCTTAACCTTCAAGGGTTGCATGAATGGGATAATTCCCTTATTAATGGTGGTGAAAAGGGGTGGTTGAAGTGGAGTAAATGTGGTTGTAAGGTGCATGGAATGTGGAAGATGAACATTCCATTTATAGGCTAATCAGGTGCCCAAAACACTGTCGTTCTAAGCAAAGCATGGCTATGTGAAATTTTTGTCATCTTGCATTGAATGCTCATGTCAGATTCATGTAGCAAGGGAAAACATGGCCGTTTTAAGCAAAGCACGACCATGGTGAGTCCACAACAGTCCAAATTTTGTCCTTTTCTCTTGTACCAAAGACATGGGTGTGTTTTGGGAAGACACGACCAAGTTTAGCTTCTAAACCTTATATTTTGTATTTTCCTCTTACTCTTGATAACATGGGTGTGTTTAGGTTAACATGGTCATGTTGTGTCTTCCTAAATTTAAACTTTACTTCGTAAAGTCTAGACATGGCCATGTCTTGATTCACCATGGGGTCTGTTGAGTCTCCTTTCACTGTTTATCTCCTTTTTTCTTCGCATATCAACGCGTTTTATTCCTTACGGTTATATTTACATATAGATATAAATTATAAAATTTCATAGTTATTTATTCTAATATATTTGCCGAAATCACACCTATTTGGAGATATTTTAGTGCGAAAAAGATGTATAAATTCTTATACATCAAATCTCCTCACGCTTGAACCTTTGCTTGTCTTCAAGCAAGCTTTGAACAAATTCTTCGAACCGCACATAAACCAAAGTTAAACATCCCAAGAAATTTTAGAAAGTTCCGGTAATCCATAAGAGCAAAACGTGTTAGTATATATAGTGATATTTAAAATTATGGTTTGCTTTTATGAGCTTCTTCTTATGCGAAACGTCACATACTCGCAATGTTCACACACACTCGGTTTATATCTAGACATACTTGTAATGTTGTATTTATAAACACGTTTACCCAAGATACGACTTATAGAAAATATGCTTGTCGAGATATCAGTTCTCCATCCACTTAGTGAAGTGCTACATATGTTAAAAAGATAGTAAATTTCCAAGGGTTTCGGTATGTGGGTGGTCGTTTTTGTCGGGTATTTTGGCGTAGGTGTTTGGATGGGTGCGACTAATCGAGTTGTTTCTTAAAAATATTTATTCCTTTTGTTGCTCTTGCTCCATTCTTTGTCCTAAAATGTGGTGAATAAATTTTTTTACAATCCTAATGACTCTTTTTAAGGTCAGATCGTCAAGTCCGGTTTTGTCCAAGATGTGGATCAGTTCTTCCTCAACCCTGAACATAACTTCAACTCTAATGGATCGTTCGACTTTGAGCCTAATAGCCTCCACCCTCATTAGTTTGGTATATTCATATTGGGATTGAGTTTGACGTACTCTACATCTTCTTTTGTGAGACAAATTTTTGTAGCCAAAACATCGTTCAAATCTTTTTTCTCGTCTTTTCATTGCGCTTTTGGAAATTCCACAAAATGGTGGCCTTTGTTCCTCTTCGCACCACTTTTTCCTCACCTCATTGCTAAAGAGAAAAATTATCTCCCTAAGTTCCGGAGGCAACCTAGGTTTTGCGAATTGTGGGCAGCAAAGTAAATTGCAATAAAAAGTATGCATTCCAATTAAGGTCTTTCGGTAAAAGATCAATGCTAAATACTACCGGTAAAAAGTTAATTTGGTAGGATAGGCTTTTGGGTAGGTTAAATGTTCTGGTGATAGGAATAGGGTTTGCTGTTGTGGTTTTTTGGAAATATATTACCTTTCATTTTATGCATCATTTCATCTGGTCTCGAATTGAATTCTCAAGACAATTTCTAATCTGCAAGAAGTACATGACTCACTCAAAAGTATCTAATATATGAGTAATTTTCTGAATATCTGCATGAAGACTTGATTCTCACAAACAGGAGGATTGGGTGAAACTGCCATGTTTTGTATAAAGTTAATCTCAATTTTACATACCATATTTTTAGTTTTATCACTTTTGAAGTAGATTTATCATGTTCAAATATTTCTCGTTATTTCTTAACCATCAAGGGTTGGATGAATGAGATAATTCCCTTATTAATGGTGGTGAAAAGAGGTGGTTGAAGTGGAGTAAATGTAAAATTGAGATTAACATTCCATTTTCAGGCTAATCAGGTGCCCAAAACACGGCCGTGCTAAGCAAAGCATGGCCATGGTGAAATTTTTGTCATCTTGCATTGAATACCCATGTCAGATTTGTACAGCAAGGGAAAACATGGCCGTGTTAAGCAAAGCACTACCGTGGTGAGTTCACATCAGTCCAAATTTTATCCTTTTCTCTTGTACCGGCGACATAGGTGTGTTTTAGAAAGGCACAACCATGTTTAGCTTTAGAACATTCTATTTTGTATTTTCCTCTTTTTCTTGATAACATGGGTGTGTGGGTTTTTATTAACCCTAACTATAGTCTTTTGATCACTATTGGGTCTAACTTTATTTTTTATTTTAATGAATATCATGTATATTGATTCATTATCACGTGATATTCATTAAATAAAAATCAAACTATGATAACCCTAGAGAATGCAAAGTAAGTAAAACCCAATAACATAAAAGTCACGTAAAATGATCGTTATCAGTCAGTTAGTTAATCGGGACCAATAGTGACCAAAAGATTAAAGTTGGGATTACAAAAACCCATACACCTTGAAAAATGCTAGAAATAATTGTTGTTCAAAATTTCATAATAAAAAATAATGCACACAGAGAACTGGATCTGCTCATTTGGTCAAAGACCGCTTGAAAGGCGTGGGCACATACTAGGTGTAAGTCATGCTGGTGGGTTGACCCGAACATGACACGCGTGTTTGCGGGTTAACCCAAACACGACTCGTTTGACTTGAAGTGTTTTATTTTTCTAATATTAAAACTTTAAATTTGCACAAGATATTGACCAATATAATTTATTATTTACAAAATATTTTTTTAAAATAAATAAAAAAACAAATGGGCTAAACGGGCCAACACGTGAACCTGAGGTCCCGGGCATGTCATGACCTCACAATGTTTGGGATTATTATGTCATGGCGAAAAGCATAAATTATTGTATTAGCAATAATTTAGTTAAAAAAATTAACATAAATTTATTATATAGTTTAATGTAGGAAAAAATTCAACAAGAGGCCGAGCTAATGGAAAACGAGTCTGATGATTCATCCTTTGATGATATTGAGTGTATGAAGCGTGTTTTAGGAAAAAGGTGTGGGCACATACGAGGTGTAGGTCATGTTGTGAGAAAGCCCACCCATGATATGCCCTCGATTAAATGCACTCCCACCCCTCGACAATTTTGGAAACAAAGTGTTACGAATGAGGTGATAGATGACGTTGTAAAACAACTTGAACCACAAGTTCAATCGCAAATGAATGCACAATGGGAAATATTGAAACAACAAATGTGACAGCGGATGCAACAAGATTTTGACCGGCAAATGGAACAAATGCATAAGGGTCTTGAGAAAAAATATCGTCATCGACGTGGTGGTCTTAGTCGTGATGGTAGTAGTGAGGATGAAGAAAATTAGCTATGTTATTTAGTTTCTAGTGGTTTGTAGTTTGTACTTCTTGATACTTTGGTTTGAATTTGTTTAACTTGGATATTTTGGTTTGTATGCATGGTTTAATTTAGGATGATTTGGTTTGTAGTTTTGTTTATAATGTTCAACATGTTTTGTTTTGTTTTGTTTTAGTGCTGGGTTTTTGTGGTTCAAAACTAGAATTATTAAAAATTAAATAAAGTAAATAAAAAAAATTTAACCCTATAGCAAGGACAAGTCGTCGCTATAGGTCTTTTACAAGTCGTCGCTATATAATTTCCTCATTTATTTAATCGTTATTGTTTATATTTTTTTCCTTATATTTACGTCCGCTTACAACGACAAAATGTCCTTGCTATAGGTAAAACATAAATATTTTTTGGATTAATTTGAAATATTATAAAAAAAGATGTCATTTATTTTAAATTATTTTTTTTACACAAATGTTTCATGGCGACATGTCCTCACTATATGTCCATCAATAACGAGGACCCTTGTAGTGAGGAGTCTATGATCCTATTGAGACGAGCCTATAGTGACAAATTTGGTAGTGACGAAATGTCCTTGCTATAGGTGAGAAACGACTTATAGTGAGGACATGTCCTCGATACAAACCTAAATTTTGTCCTTACTGTAAGATTTTATTCTTGTAGTGAAGAAAATATACATGGAATTAGATATGCTATTTCACTTCAGATCATTGCAAAAAATATATGCAAATAAACTAAAATGATTCTAAATAATAAATTAGCCATATTTTTTAACATTTGCATTGGTGACCCATTACAAGATGTTATTATTTAAGGTTTACTTTAATTTTTACTATATTTAATATATAATATAAATACTAAAGAATATATCTTATAAAGTATATCTTAAAAAATCTAATATTTGTTAAACTGGGTTGAAGTATCGTCTATGTTGGTTCCAATTTCATAAGTTGTTGATGTATTGTTGTTTAAAACTGTCTTACATTGCCATCCCTAAGGTTTATGTACGTGTTCAGGGCCCACGTGTCAATAAGGGGCAGCCGCATGGCAATGCCGGTGCGGTGAATCAAGATATACGACTAATTAATATGGAGCAGGGTATGATAAGCTTGGATAGGATGATATAGTGGCTAGTTCGGGTCATAAGCGGTCTCATTGATGATGATTTGTCATTACATAACCTGCCACCTTCTCCAAAGGAGACGCAGCCGCAGGAGGAGTCGGGCCTTCATGATGTTGTGATGATGCCGGTGATGGTGATGATGCCGGTGATGAGGATCAAGGTTTATGATGATACCAAGTATGATAACATGCACAATTTAGTTATTATGGTTTATCTTTTGGAGGTTGTCACATGCAAATGTTATCTTTTTTGTTGTATGTGTTGATGATATTATTTTGGGTGGACGTAGTAGTACCTTTTCTTTTGAAACTACTCTTGGGTTTGATGTATGTTGGTACTTATCTTTTTATCTATTTATTATAGAACTATGTGAGACTAGTACTTATGGGTGTTCACAGTCTGGTTTTGATGTTTCTTAGGTCAAACCATGAGCTATACCGTTAGTAAAGATTTTTGGTTGCCGAAACCAAACCGAAGTAACACAAACCACATGGTGAAAGCCAAATATAAACAAATTTATTTATATAGGATATTACAAATTCGAAATGAAGCAAAAAACCAACAAGGTGAGTGGACGCAACGTATTATCTTTAATTTTCTATCTATTGCCAAAAAAACATATAATATAAATATTTAAAAATAAAATATATTTAAATTAAGCGTCCGGATAACAAGTGGAAAAGAAAGTAGAAGTGATATGTGTAGATGTATGTGTTTTATTTATTTATTTTTTTAAAAAGGCAAGATTTAGTTTTATAGTGATAAATAAGGTATACAAATCGTATAAAATAGCATATGATTTGAATAGCATGTACATGTTTCCTAAACGCCTCGTATAACATCCTATACAACTTGTTTATAAACTTTACACAAAAGTGAGAGTACGACTAGTATACACTTTAGATGATCCATATATTATATTATATGAAGTGTATCCATCCTATACGACTCGTTTATCAATTTTAGAAAAAAGTTGAAATATGACTCGTGCATGTTTCAAACGACTTGTATTTTTCTTTATATAAGCTATATGACCTGTATCAAATTACATACTATGCGTACGACGTCTTAAAAGGTTAAATACGAGATTTCAGTATACGAGTCATATACCGAGCATACGAATCGTATGCTGAATGGTGTGTGATCAAATCCAGATGGTAGACCTAGATGGTGTGTGAGTAAAATGTGCCATAAATTATCGGGAAACAAGTCATCCTTCTATATATCTTCATCTTGTTCTTTGCACAACTACAATTGTAGGTCCGCCTATCGCCACCTCAGTTCCCCGAAAAAAGTGCGATCAAGTAGCTCCAATCTTTTTCTCTTCACTATAAGTAGGTAACTACTCTAACCGAAACGCTAAGAGTGGTTAATGTACAAAAACTAATTTTCGGTACATACCCGTAGTAATGAAATTTTCAGTCGGTAGCACCTTTAGTTTCCTGCCTCTTGTCGGAAGCATGCCCTAAACGTCTGTCGAGCCCTACATGGGGTAAAGGTTGGGTCTGAGGCTGGCCACGACACACATGCAAGCCCGCATGGTTTTGTTATTTTCTTTCCTTTTTGTTTATATTTTTAGTTTTTTTTCATTTAAAGATGCGATAAAAATATAATTTGTTTATTATATTTTGAAGCTTACTTATAAATTTGTTTTGATTGCTATCTTTTTAATAAATATTCATCAATTATAATAACAACAGTTACATTTATCGATACTCTATTCATTTGTTCAACCTTTTTTCTTATGATATTCCAGGCTTTATTATTGTCTTGTCTATTCTAACAACATTATTGTTATCATTGTTTTGTACGTACAAAACTAGTGGCTACAAACCATAGCATTATCTTTATCCAATTCAAACCTTAGTTCCCTTTATAAACCATCAACTAAATAGACAGTTATTTCTACGAAAATAAGAAAAAAAAAAGAAGGGAAATGGCAACTGATCATGGATCAAGAAACTCCATCTTCAACTGTGTCATCTTATTACTATCAATCATCTTCATGATGGTCAATCATTGTGAAGGATCTTTATTTTCATCAAGGAAGTTTGCAGATTTGTGCAATGGCACTATGGCTGAGTGTTCAACACTAGTTGAAGAAGATGAAGAGTTTCTTATGGACACCGAAGAACATCGACGGATTCTGGGCCAAACAAACGCTATATCCTATGATGGTCTCCAGAAAAATATTCAAGCTTGTGGCAATCACTGTGAAGGAATTTATAACGTTAAGCATAGGCAGTGCCTTAAGATTTATAATTGCCATGACTAGTTTGGCTTGGATGCAATTATGGAATGCATGCTAGTTGGTAATGTGAAGTGATTCTTGTGTTTGTTTTCTGAAATAAAAAGTATTTTAATTTCTTGCTCTAGATTGTTAGCAATGTGAATTGTACCTTCTCTTTTTCTCCTGAAAGATATATTTCTTGCTATTCTTTTTCATTTATTGAATGATAAAATTCAACTCAATATTTCACTGATGATTCAGGCCATCGAAATCCTACTACGTTGCCTATAGAGGCCCATGCACTAGTGTCCAAGTACGATTAGAATGAAGGTGTAGATCTGCCCGACGTTTCATAAAATAATGTGTAGGGCTCGGTGGTTGAGGAGTCAAATGAGGCATGCAGGACATATGATCCTGGAAGTCTTTAGATTGATGAGTATGGTCAAAAGAATGAGTGATCTTAGGATTAGGAGGAAGTGGTGGTCAATTACTAGAAGAAGGTGAGGAGAAGATTGATGCTGCGTGGTAATACGATAGTGAAGATCGGTTCACATTGATTCAGTGAATACCCGTGATAATCTACCAAAAACCCTAAATCCCACCCAAAGGTCAGGGAAAATGAAGAGAAAATGATTATTATTAAAATTGAAGTCTGACTTTTGCAATTACATAAGAAACATATAAATAAATGTTCAAATACGAAATGGGCCCTAAAAAGGCCATGGGCCAAACACAAACCCAAAATAAAAAATACAAAAACTGCTGAAAAAACGTAAAAAGGCCTATAACTTTACTTAGTAGGCGTTTTTGGGCTTCGAACAGGGGCAAACCGCCATAGGCGTTTGCCACAATGTGCTCCTCGTCTCAAGCTTCGATTTGACTGATAATGGGCTTGAAACGGAGCTTCGTGGGCCAAGTTATGCTCGGTTTCGTGGGCCACCTTTGGAGGCACGATCATGGGCCTCCAAATATAGTATGACATGTTCTTCAGTACTTGGGCCTCCATCAAAGACACTACTAGAAAACAAGTTATTTTCTTACAAAATTTTCCTAAAAATTTCCTATGACAAGTAGTTCCAACATATTTCTAACAAAAAAATAAGGTTCAATTATAGTTTTTGTAGGAAAGTTGTAGGAAGTTTATAACCAATGTTTTCGTAGCAATTTTGTAAGAAAAGTTTTTGAAAAATGGTTAAAAACGATTTTCAAGCATGTGTTTTTCCAACATAACTTATTTGTTGAAAACCGTTAGAAACTGGATTTTCCAACTAATTTTCTACGAATTAAATTGTAGAAAAATATCACGTTTTCTAGTAGTGTGTTGTTGTTATTCAATTTTTGTTTTTTTCTTTAGTATTATTGTTATTATATATCCTGTAGGGTGTTCAAAACTAGATATCCAAAGTTTTGGATATCCGAAATTCGGATTTCTGGATCTTTCGGATAGTGGATTTCACTATCCGAATCCGAATCTGAAATTTCGATATCCGAACTTCTAATTTGATATAAAACACGCGTCGATTATCCGATAATTGAAAAAGCTTATCCGAAAATTAGAAAAAGCTTAACAAATATAATCTTTTTATGTTTATTTTTGTGTATTAAAATTCTCTTATTGGGTTTCTTTACCCTTTTTCTTTATTATTACTATTATTATTAGTATTATTATTAGTATTACTACTACGTTTTAACTTGCTACACTTCACGAACCTAGCTGTGTATTTAAATTTGATATAAAACACGCGTCGATTTCTTTTTAGACACTTACCTCTCTATTTATTTGTTAAATTACTACCTTTTTGTAGTTAAATCTAATACTTTTACAGCTTTTTCTTAAATGCATGTTTCCTGATATATCACGCGGGAGAAATAAGTAGTTATTAGTGTGTTACTTTCAACTTCATCTTGAAGATATCTCCTTTTAACTCATGAATCTAAGATGATTGTTCTTAGTAGGTACAACTAATATTTACACAAAGGAAAACATATAAGTTTGATGAGGTATGAAAATTATGTGGGTTTTTTTCTGTATAATCATGTTCTTCATGCCCGTCCCTTAGAATGATAAAAAATAGGCCCCGTGAGAGGTAAAATACGGGCCTTATTCTTATAATAAACACTCATCAATTATATATTATATGGCCAGAGAAGAGTGAAAGTAACTCTCAGCCCTAGATTACCCTGGAATTAAATCTCAGCCCTAGAAAATAACTTAAATGGCAGTTACCATGGCAGTTCCACATCCCCTGCAGCAGTTACTTACGGTTCTCATAAAAACAATTGCTTCACTACAGTTCCAGACGGTTTCTCGTCTCTCACATACACTCCCTTCTCCCCTACGGATTCCTGTGTCCACGATCTATAAACCTCCCTCAATGGATAATCAGTTTTCCTCCTATTTCCTCAATTACTGCCGGATTTTTCAACCCGTCTTCAGTTTCGTCATCAATGGCTGGTAATTGAACGAAATTACCTCTCAATTGGCTCAATCGCCTGAAAAGATTAACCGTTGGCTGTTCAAACGGCGTTAGGGTTATTTTGGCGAGAAAATGTCTCCGGAAAGAAAATTGAGTAATTTGTTGAAGGTTTTGAGGTTTTTAGTCGTAGTGATTTGATGTAGTTTGCTGTTTTAAGTTATAACCTAATTTTGAGTTGAATCTGTTTGATCATGCAGTTTTTTGTGATGTGATTGAGCCTCTAGGCTCTAGAGAAGTGTTTAGAGGCTCACTTGCCTTTGATTCAATGTGCTGTGGCTAATGACAAGGATTTGACGAAATCAGAGGTTTGATCTTCGCTGTAGAACATAATTAGGTTATAAATCTTCAATTTGTGCCATGTTAATTGTTGATTAAAAAGAGGCATTGCATTAGTTGCTACATTTTATTGCATGCAGTAGTATATATAGAAGAATTTATTGACACGTAATTATTTATTGACAGTATCTTGAAGCGTTTCTTATGGAGATTAAGAATCCTGGAAGAAGAGAAGCTCTTCATGAGGTCAATTGCGATAATTTTTCATATTAGAATTTTCTAAAATGTTTTAAATTTGTTTAAACTTTATGATTTTTGATATATATATACTCTTACAGATTATACATGACATAAAAGTTGTGTTTACGGAGGAGTTGAAATGGAAGAGATTATGTCCATTTGTCTTAAATGTCGTTTGTTGACTATGGTTCTGTAAAGGTATATATAATATCTTTGTAATGTTCTTCTAATAAGATCCAAGATAATAATGCACTTTTTTTATATTTATTTATTTTTCTATAGTTACCAGAATATTCGAGTGGCGAACTTGTCCAATATCGTTTGTTCTCACATTGTTAAATTAAGGAGTCTCTGGAGCTCATTATGAATTGTTGAAAGCATGAGTATTCACGTTAATCAATTTCATTATAGTGTATTAGTGTTATATTACATTCTAGGACACCAATGGGTCTAATATAGTAATTAATAGTGGTTGTCCTCCAAGATCTGAGTTGCTTAAACCTTTTAGATAGAGAAAATTAAAAAACTGCTATTACCATGATTATATAAGTAGTTAGATAACAACATGCTTAGACAAGGGCATATCATAAAGTGGTGACAGTTATGGGAAAAAGTGGTTTCTTAATTAATTAGTTTTTTAGTCAAAGTTGACTTATTGGCCTGATGATGCTAATCCTGTCGGCCGTGTTAACTTTCTGGTACAGAAAAATCAAGGTTAGTTTTAGTGGGGCATTGAAAGAAACGAATCTTGGAGAGAATGCTAATTGAGTTTTGGTCTAAAAATGGTTTGAAACTTGTGTATTGCGGCATTAGGCTAAAATGAAACGTGAAGTGCTATTAGAAAAACTCAGAAAAGTTATCATTTATCATCTTCATCTGTTATCAGGTATAGGTTTAATTTATAGTTAGCTATATGATATTTATCTAATATATGTTATCCTTATGTGTTAATACTTATTAGTTTTCTGTTGTGTGATCTGTATGTGTTAAGTAATTTGTTACATTGAACTTACTATGTCTAAACAAGCATGTAACGCCACGAACAAACAACAAGCATGTTTATGTCTTTATGACTTTAGATGAAGCTCAAGACCTCTTGGATCGTAAAATTTTCATTCAGGTTTCTTTTCTCTCTCTTTACACAAACTTAGGTTATTCTGTAATTTCTTAGTAACTCTTTGATAATTTTTAATTTTTTTGTCGATTTATTTAAAAAAATATATATGGGTTTATGTCGCATTACTATGTCTTCCATTGGTCTTCCTTAAAATACAAGATTGAAGTAATCTATGTTTGAATATGTAGCTATAGTATCGGGCAACAGACAATCAGGACCTTTAAAGAAGCTGGTGTAATAGTTTTGGAATCATCAACAGGGACCGGGTCTACAATGTTTGTGGTGTTTAAACAGGTTACCATCTTCAAACGTTATGCTCTAAATTTTTTCAGTTTTCATAGCAAGTATTTTATTCCGTTAATAGGTGAGTAGATAGTTCTACACTTATCTCTAACTATGGGAGGAGTTTGTTTCACAGCTGTTGTTTTAACTTTGATATGCAGAATTTATTGACACGAACAAAATATGAGGTTTTTGACGGGTCATGTTTGGGTTACACAAATTTTAAGTGTGAGCGGCGTATGGCTGTTGTTTTTGACACAAACAAAATAGGAGGGTTTCAAGCTGAAGAGTTCAACCCGCTAATCCGACATGATTCGTGTAAAGATCAAACTATATATGAACAATGTAAGGCAGTAATGAGAAGTGAAAACTCTAACCAGAAATGATGCAGTTTGTGTTATGTTTTTAGGATTTGATTACACGACCATTGTTTGAAGTCTAGTATTTTTTTTTTAATAATATATGGTTGTGAATCTTGGCCTGCGTCTGGAAACCTGTTTTTGTACTTAACAAATTGGGTTTCTAATACTGTTATGTCTTCTTCATTAGATAATATTAATGGCGACATCAGCTGAGGAACACATATTCTGCAATTACAGAAGAGGCGAAACACGTGATTTGCATGACAACCTATCACATCACGTCACTAAGCTGTTTTAGGGAACACACTCAGTCAGTTCGGAAATGTCACAAAAGTTCAGTTTATTATTGCCTATGTCACGTCTTGCAGTGTTAGTGCTGCTTTGGTGGAATGAAATCAGATAAACAGGCTGAGGAAATCGTCTGTTTTCACAGGTGATTCTCCATTTATGAGATCTGAGATGCCGAGCCAAAAAGCCCATATTAAAATGTTTGGGGATCGGCCCAAGAAGCATCCAGGAAAGGCTGTAAGTCATTTGATGGACCTGAGTCACTAAAACTTGAGGTTGCTAAGAATATTAAGTTTTGACTAAAAAACAGGCCATTAAATATTTGATGGAAGTAAATAGTATATATTAATTGTTATTCTAGTATTTTGGTTTTAGTTGTGAAATAAGTTTATTTGTGATGTGTAGGTATAACTTGCAAAAGATGAGAAGCTGCATAACCAGCAGTGAGACCTTACAAGAAGTATGAGCTGATTGATGGTGCACAAGCAGATGCAATTGTTAAGCATTTGGCAGCTCATAATAGACAAAACTCAATGACTAGTGATTAAATGCTTTTATTATTCATGACATAGATACTACATATATTTTTGTGCAACAAATGTGTGACTGATGCTTAGGAATATACCATGATTAAATATTAAACAGCTAAAACAATATGTGAGATCTCATGTTTTTTTGTGCATAACTATTCAGAAACAGGTTATTTATCATATTTTATAATTAAGCGTCCACATATTCATATATGCATACATACATTCATAGATTTGATGTTAATTATAAATTTCAAATTTACTTTATACATTATGAAAAGAAAATTTATATTTTTGAGAGAATATCTTATCTAATACATATTTTATGATGTCTAACGTTGAGTAAGGCAAAATCATGCAACCCATTCACATACCACGGATTATATATTGAAGCAAAAAACAAACCAAAAAGATACCAGTTAACACTTTAAAATACAACCGTGCTTTACACTTATTGTTCCATATGACCTCAGCATCTCTTCCAAACATGCATTCTGCTCATTCATGTTACTGAATTAATGTAGTCGTCACATTCTCGCGTTGATGTTCCCGTCCACCGGACGGGTAAACTACTAGTTATATATATGTGTATATATATATATATATATATATATAACACCACAATACAAGTACAATTGTTATAAAATAATAAAAGAAAAATAGTGTGTCAAAATGATCGAACTTATTTAAGCGAATTTTGAGGCTCTCCTAACCAAACGTTTTGGGAAACAAAGATCTCGATCAAGTCTTTATATTTTACTTTTTTCGTTTTCAATAGATACTATCACGTTAATATTTTCTAGACAAAAATAAAAATATTCAAAGTTTGTAGTTCTGTTTCTTAGCATTGTATGTTTCTTCAATTCCGGCCAAGTCTTTAAGAAACTATGAAAACATAAAATTTCTTCAATGGGAATTTAATTTAGTTACATGATACTTACAAATCTTGACTGTCATATTTGTCATTTATGTATGAACCAGCAGCAAATATTTAGTCAAGTAAATGTATTATTGAGCAAACCATGTTCAAAGGGCAAACCCTAAGTCGATATACATGATTTCTTTTGTGAACTAGAATAGTAGGATGCTAATTATACATAAAAAAAATTCCTAATTTCATACCTGATGGTGTTGATTCAACAACAAAATTCGCAAAACACTAGTTCATGATTTCGCGAGGTCATTCAACAAGGTATGAAATTAGAATCAGTATTTCCCGCAGCCTGCTGCCCTCCAGATCGTGATTACGTGGCCTGTTGATCGCTACACCCCTGGGCCCTTTCCTGATTTCCAATCTATGATAGTGGTGAATCCCGTTGTTTAGGTTTCATATTTTTTGGCCTGCGTATCTGTAAAAGAAAACTGGTTAAACCTTTTGGGCTGCATGGCCCAAAAACCGCCCCTGATGTTCTCTTTAAATTTGAGTTATTGACTTTAAGAAGCTATTTAAACCAACGTCCAATGATCGAAAAATATGTGATTGTGAGAATCAACGTATTTTTTTTATATGAACATTGATATTTGTAAATACTCAAGAACTGATGCATGGGCTCTTTTCAGCTCATTACAACTTGCGTCCCCACGGCTACAGTAGTCGCCAAAATTACCATGTCCGCTTTAGTAGTGCCCATTTGGCAGTAATGTCTTCTTCTGGGTCATATCCATACATCATTTCTAAAAACTCACACACCCTATATACGATCGTATAGGAGCTATATGATCGTATGGAATAAAAGTACAACAAAAGTACACCTGCACGCTTAGTTTACGGAGTTATGACTCCCATACGATCGTATGGAAACAAAAAACAAAAACCAAAATTCATTGAGTTAGCCGTGTATGTTAAAAACAAAATGTGACGATACATGGACATAAATGCTACATGAAATTTGATGTATGTTGGGTTGAGTAAGTATTTCAAGGACCAAGAAATCATATTGAGATTCAATTAGGAAACAAGGACAAAGTGATCGAATGATCAGAAGGCAATCGAATGCATATTCTATTGGAAGACAACCCGACATAAAATCAGCCAAGTGCCATGTAATCTAATGGCTATTCGATTAGCTAAAGAACTTTTCAGGAAATGTCAAAGTCAAAAGTGATCGAATCACCATTCGATTAAAAGAAGCATGAGACTAAATATTAACAAGGACAATGTGATCGAATTGAGACCTAATAAAGAATTCTAATCGAATTAAAATTGTAATTGAATCGAATCAAAAAACTAATCTAATCGAATTTCCATTCGATTAGATGAATCTGATTCGATTAGATAAAAGTTAAAATGTTTTCACACCTGGACTTTAATCTACTCCTCTCACATTTCAGTCTAATCGAATTGATATTCGATTAGATTAATATATGATTCGATTAGATTAAATCTCTATTCAATTCGATCACCCTATACTTAAAAGGTTTTGAAAACCACAGTTTCCTTCAAATTATTTTTCCTCACCATTCGATTCGATTACTTGTGACTTGTACAAAATATAATGTAGCATTATGTCATTCGATTAGATGAATCAACCCTTGCATAGTTTTCATAGCTCAACTTCAAACAGCATTATCCTAAATTTTGTAAAGTTTTATTTTTTATTTTTTAATTTTTTTCTTTTTATTATTGTTTTCATTTTATCTTTCTTTTCCATTTTTTGTCTTGATAAATTAGTTTAGTTTTTATTTAAAACTCAATCATCAACACCAATGTTCTTATTTGTATGTATTGTAGAATCACAACAACTCCTGTCCCTTACGTCCTATTCTTGAGTTTTTTTTAAATGAAGGAAAAGAAAGAAAAACTAAGGATAGTTAAAAAAAATGGGTGTTCTTGAGTTTTTTTAGGATGGAAAGGAAAGGAGTAGCAGGAGTTAGGAATGATTAAATTAATGTATTTTCCCAATAAGTTATCGTCCCGAAAATTGGATGATTACTAACGATAACTATTTTTTAACATAGTTATCCTTTCTTTTCCTCTAATTTCCTTCCAACTCAAGAACACACCTAATTAAAAAAAAAATTCTTTCCCCTTTCCTTCCCTTTCTTATCCTTCCCTCTCCTTTCCTTTTCTTTTCTTTCCTTGGATAAAAAACTCAAGAACAAGGCGTTAGAGATCCCAAAGAAAAGAAAGTAAAACGTGTTTATTTCTATGATCAAGGGACTACGAGAGTGCCCATTGTCTTATGCTATAGCTGTTGATCTTAAAGTTCATAGATCCTGGGTTGAACAATTTTGGGTGAATGCCAAAACAAAGAAGAAGGGGACAAGGATCAGTTCAAAGGTGGCTGAACAGGAGATAGTGATAAATAAGGAAGTGATTCGGAGAGCCTTACAAATCATAGACAATGCTGCAGATCCGTTCACTACGTTTCCAAAAGAAGATATTGCGGGATACCTTGAAGAAATTGGTTATGATGTAAAATGGAGCACTTGTGAGAAGACGCATCTTCCCGTATAGTGGAAGCTTCCCTTTCACATTGTTGTTAACTGTTTATTTTCACAAAAAGGGGGTTTTGACAAGTTGAATGCAGACTAGGTTGGAGTAATGTTGTGCTTGACACACAACAAGAAGTACAACTACTCATGGCTGTTCTTAAAGTACATGCAACTTAATGTGCTTGCCAAGAATAGAGGAATGATATATCCAAGATTTGTATAATTTATTTTGGATGACCTGCTTCCCAATATTCCCAAGCCAGTATACATGGATGAAGTTGATGGTGAAGGAAATGTTGTTGAACCATCCGAGCCTCATCAAGTGAAGATGGTTGGCAATCTGCATTAAAGGCTATCCTTGAGCCTACTGGGAGGAGTCTATACAAGTATAAAGGTACTGAGCCTGGAGTCAAGATTGGCCAGTTCCCTGAGACGGAAACGGACAATGAGGAGACAGAATTTGAGGAGGAAGGTGATAGCGGTGATGATGATGATCATGATGATGATGGAGGAGATGAACAGATGGGCCTATTGATGAGCCTGAGACTGCTGAGGCTGAACCCGAAATGGATGTGGAGGGTGAAAACCGATCCAAAGGGAACCATGATAAAAGGAAAGGGAAAACCGGTGAGTCATCGAAGAAGCCTGTTGCTGCTGACATAGAGGAAGAGGAGCCAGAGCGTCCGTTGAAAAGATTAGAGCATACAAAGGACTCCTTGAAGCCTAAGTTTGCCAAAGTGCCTACCCTAAAGGTACGTTTTCCTTCGACTGCAGCTATGATTAGTGAATCACTAGCTTCCTTACCCTTGACCACACCACAAACCACCACCATAGCCTACCCTCACATAGGATCACCCACCTCCCTAGCCAAAACCATAGAAAGACTTCAAGCCAAACAAATTAAGTTCACCAAAACCCAAACCACAACCTCACCAAAAACCCAAACCCAAACCAAAACCAAAACCAAATCAAAATCCCATCCAAAACCCAACCTAAGACCAAACCCAGAATCATACTCAAACCCAACCCCAAATCAAAAACTCCAACACTTAGAGACGAACCTATCACACCACCTGAAACCTCACCTAGCAAACCAGACGAACCCCTACCATCAATTTTAGAAAACCTACCCTTGATTAGCCAAGCCGAGACCGAACCAATAACCCAAACTATATCACCACCTAGGACCTCAATACACGTTACCTCTCCCACATATCAATTCACTTCACCAATTAAAGGAACAACCTTTTGGACCTCCACATGCACATCATTCATCCAATCACAAACCACCACATCAACCTTAGTAACCATAACCGAGCCAATTAGCCTACCCCTAGCCTTAACAACTTCCTTCCCAACTCAAAACTTAACCATGCCTATCCCAACCACACCACATTCAACCAAATCAACTACACCACCCTCAACCATAAAAAGCCCTATCGTAGTAGCCACTCCTCTCTCGAGTGGCAAGTCGAAGAATTCGCAAGTGTATCGAGATCCTATCCTCGATAGGATTAAGGCACTGGAAGAAGCAAATAAGAATAGAGCTAAACATGAGCTCTTGTTGATCAAGTTCGTTAAAGATCAACAAGTAATCAATGAAGAAGAAATAAGACAACGTGATGCTTTAGTTTCATGAGTGGTTGAACTACAAGAGCAGAGAGACTTGGATCATGCTTCAATTGTGAGTCAACGAGAATGGATCCAGACCTTGCAACAAAGAATCAACAATCAACAAAAGTTGATTAATCAAAACTCCCTGCAAAATGTTGAGCAGCATGTTGATATTGAGATGCTTCAGTCAAAGATCTCCAGGTTAGAGTCTGATCTTCCCTCCTCCTAAAACTTTGCAAATAACTTTAGGAGGGAGTTAGACTCTGAAATTGACCAAGTGTGGATAACCTTTGAGCGTCTGAGCTCAAGATTCGTATTGTTGGAAAGTGGGTACAGTTCCTCTAGGGACGTTGATAGATTGATGGGTGAAAGTGTGAGGTTGCAGAACATGATTGAGCAGCTTGAGGCAAAGGTTGAAGATCAACATGATTACAACAACAATCAGAATCGTGAAAATGAGTCCTTAGTCAATCGTTACCTTGCAGTTATGGAGGTAACGAGACTAACTGATGAAGATGTAAGCAATTTAAAGACTCATTTGATGGACACTTTCTGTGGTTCCTGCGTGTAAATGAGTCGAGGACTGAGCATAGCGATGAAAGAAGAATAGCTCTTGCAAATCTAGTCGTTGATGCCGAGAGGGTCAGAGCTCAAGGAAAGCTACATGGTTTCCTATACAGTGGTGAAACCAGGAAAGATGAGGGTGAAGGTACCTCTGGTGTGAGAACCAGTGATGATGAGCCATTGAAGGTTGTTGGGACCATAGTGAGCACCGAACTTGTAGTTACTACTGCCACAACAACTGGGCAGGTCATTTCTACAAGTTCCCCGGTTTTTGTACCTTATACAGGTGAGCAAGTCAGTGATCCTGTTACATATGCTATGGTTCCCATTGTTACACTACAACCTTTAGCTCAGGGAGGTGATGAAGGAAATGTTGATGGTGAGGATGATGATGAAACCGATGATGAAGCCGGTGATGGTGATAATGAAGAGAATGAGAATGAACATGATAATGGCGATGAACACGAGTACGATAGCTTTGATGAAACTCGTGATGGTGATGGAGATGGTGATGGAAGTGGTGATGATAGTGGCAATGGTAATGCCACATGTGAAAATAATACGGATGAAGAGGAGCCGCCAAATGAGGCTCAGAAACACGCGAGACCAATGCCGCAGTAGAGGCCGAAATAGCCTATGTTTTTAATGTTTATTGTTTTGCAGAATTTAGCTCACTTTTTCAAGAAGCCTATGAAGGAAATAAAGATGATAGTAACGACGGAATCAACTACTCACCTAATTCGGACACTCCGGAAAGGGTGACTGAATACCTGCAGTTCAAGAACCGGCTATCACTCCAGCTGCCATACCTGCTAGAAGAAAGTCAAGGAAGTGTATCAAGTACTATAGTGTTAGCAGAATGGCGAGCATGATGTAACATTCGTTACTTTTCAAATCCAAAACCCAACCCGTTTATTTTCTTTTGCCTCATTTATTATTCGAATGGTCGTTACTAAATAAATTCCCGCCCTCGTTTAAGGATATATTTTTCGTTTATTTATTTATTAACAATATACTATAATACCCCTAACTAACTTATTACGACTTTTGGATCCACACCTATAGAGCAGGGACTAAATTGCAAAATCATCCAAACCCTTTTCCCTCTCTCCTTTCCTTCCCGTCGACGTCCAAGACCCCCCCCCCCTCCTCCTTTGCTTGTTCCTCAATCTTCGGCGAAATTAACCTTTCCAAATCCTTTGTTAACTAAAAACGCGTTGTACCGACACTCTATACATGGTAAACTATAACAATTTGACAGCTATTGACTCGTTTTTAAAAGCTTTAACAACCTGCGGACCAAACTAACACTAAAACGCTATAAATACACAATCTTAATTCAATTAAACCCGTCCACACCATCCTTACTACATCGCGACCTAAACCCCTAAGCCAATTAACCCCTACACTACTGTACAGTTGACTTCGCATTCAAACTTGAGCCGCAAACCCTAGCTCGTCGATCTCCTTTAATCCGTAATCAATTCTGGGTAATTAATTTATAAAATTAGGTCGTTTTTAGTCAATAATTGTTAACCCTAACTCAATTTGATTCAACGATAAACAATTAACGGTTTAAGTTCTAGGGTTTTAAATTGGGGAAGAACATCAACCAGATATTATGCTTATAAATAATTGTTTCTGTGTATTGAACAAGTCAAGGCACTGGCCTGATGGCCCGTGCATGTTACTCTAAGGTTAAGAACCGGCCTGGGGCGCGAGTTCGAATACTCCAGGCCCGGTTTTATGTTTTTTGTAATTGTTTATTTTATTTACTTTTAATCAAAGATTATGATGACAATACATGTATATATTCTAAATATGCATTTTCTTCATAAAATGAACTCCGAAATTTATTGTTTTCGTGTCTTTGGATTTGTATTAATCTTGTAATATTCATATTCATATATATATATATATATGTGTGTGTGTGTGTGTGTGTGTGTGTGTGTGTGTTGTGCATGTAATAAATAAAATCACAATAAATCCTTTTTTACCAATCGCTTAAATGAGACGTCTTGTTATCTTAACAATGCTCAAATATTTTATCTCGTATCTTTCCGTTAATATATTATTGTATATAATATTTATTTTATTTATTAAAATCAATAATAATAATAATAATAATACTAATAACAATAATAATAATAATAATAATAATAATAATAAAATGGACATCAAATATAAATATAATAATAACCCTTATAATAAACGAAAGTGTATCTATTAATATTTTAATATTTCATACAACCATATCGAATCTCAAAATCCGTCATAAATCTTTGTAAATCGCTATGATCGTATTTAATTCTTGTTATCATTAACAACTAGGAATATTTGGTGGTGAACCTCGAGGAGCTTGACCATTTTCATCCTAATTCTTTTATTATCTCATCATCACCTAATCCACACGTTAAGGTGAGTTTACATACCCCTTTTTCATCTTTAATATTTTGGGGGTGACATGTATACCCTATTTAAATTACTCATTTTTATTTTCACATCTATTCAAAACGCAATTGAATATATGTTTATGTGTGATTATTGCATGCTCTATGATAATGCTCTATGTGCTTAATTATTTACTTTATGTTTGGTGGTTGGTATCTCATCCTCATCTATCCTCGTCTAGTATGATCATACACTTACCAAAGTACTTTGATTTCGTATCAATAAGAGCGGGTCCACATCTATTTAGTTGTTTACATTTTCAAAAGAATTGTAATACTCATCATTTACATATGAATTGTGATTTATCTCTTTCTTTCTTTCTCTCTCTATATATATATATATATATAACTTATGTATTCTCACCAACATTCGTGTTGACAAACTCTATTTTCATACATGTTACAGGTACAAGTAGTTGATATTATTCAAGTTGGAAGACAATAGTTTGACCTTAGGATATTATTCAACATACAAGAATATGATGTAATTGTTATATTTATTGAACTTGTGTACGTGTTTAATGTTAATAATGAAATTAAATATTTATTGTCGCTTTAATTAGTGTCTTTTGAGATACTGTCCAATCAATACGTTACGCCCCGTCATGTTCCGCCGCCTTTGGTCTGGGTGTGACACATGAGATGGAGATCGAAGCCGTACCATGGCTCAGCTCCAATCCTCTACGCTAAGTGGCACCAAGACAGCAAAATTTGGGTTGTTCGAAGAGCGAACGGCGACCTTACATATCTCACTTACAGAGATATGCATACTCTATCTAATGATATGAACTACTTCAGATTGACGATGGGTCGAGGCGAAGAGGAACACACCTTGGAGGGATGGTTCAAGCGATTCTTGAGTCATGGGAGGATGAACGACTACCCAAACTTTACTCTGTATCCGGGTAGATCAAGTCAAAGGAAGTTAACCCGTATACCAAGAAGCGGACTACGGGATTGTCACACCCTCCAATTTCGACTAACAGAGTCTATCCACACGGCGTGTGACATACCAGGATCTAGCTAATTTGTTATACCAAACATCCAATTAAAATATTCAAAACATTATTTAAGTCTCATTCGGATATGAGAAAACCAAAACCAAACCAAACAGTTTAAAGTTTTGCGAAAGCGTAAGGTAAATGGTTTAAAATAATAAACCACGTGCTCAAACATGCACAACCCATCAAATGAATACAATGTGATATAAAAGTTCATGCGACAACTGTGACTCCTAACATATGCAATGCAGCCCGCTCCATAGCACATCTTGCAACCTGGGCAAGTCAACACGAGGTTGGTGAGTTCATAAGTTATAGTAAAAAGTATTTATATAGTATAGATAGTATACGTAGTGTCACACCCCATTTAAGGCCTAGGAGTGTGATCCAATAGTTGGTACCACAAGTGTAAATAAAACAGAGTAGCATTCATTTAGCGGAAGACTTGTAAAACTTGTGGATTTAAGTTGTAAATATTTATAATACAAAAGTCGGGATTATAAAAGATTCCCGAATTATTTCAAAAGGTTAATTGTTATACATTACAAAACCACCATTTTTTATATATTTAAGTTTTAACAAAAGATCCGAGCCATCGGATATTCAAATCATTTCGTCACTCCAAGTGCTAAACTTGTTCACCTGCAAAATGTAAGAAAATACGTCAGCAACGAATGCTGGTGACACGCTGACGCAAAATAACTTCTTTTACTTTATTACCCCTTGAGGCTACGCCTGCCTCGGCCCAACGTGGCTTAGGAATAACAAAGTCAAATAACACATTATAAACTAGAGCCTCTACACTAGGTCACCTCAGCAAACATCGCAGTGTTCGACTTAGTTAAGTACCCGTATATATACACATAAGGTCGTACTCCCTGCAGGAGAGCATCCTACGACCAAGGGTGGTGCGATCATGCCCATACATCACATAGTACCACCTATGTAAGGATCCAGACATACGTATACCACAGCCTGAGGGCTAGGTTCATACCATAGTTATAACGGTTTTAGGAACACATAGTTCCTTATAAACAATTTCATATAACAAGTTTGACTCATTTGAAAACAAGTTTAAAAGTTTGGGGGCGTATTCACCTTGTCTCTTTAGGATCGGCTTCACTCACCGTCCAAGGTTCTTTCCCTTTCTTTATCTCGAACCTATAGTTACGAGTATAAATATTTGTTAGTCTTATATCTCAATCCTCGATTGAACCTTTAGTTCAATTCTTATTTACTTGAAAACCTTTAGTTTAAAAGTAAATTTATAAACCTTTAGTTTATATGAAAACCCGACGTTTCTTTTTCTCTAAGAAACGTAATCTTTTCTTTTATTATTTAAGAATACTCTTTATTCATTAAATAATATTTTCATAACAAAGAATATAATCATATATACTTACACACATATATATGTATCACAATATTCAACATTTATCCTTTCATTCATTTCTTTGTTATGTTTTCTTTTCTTTTCTTTTATCGAACCTCGACTTTATGGCTTAAGCCTTAATATAATATTGAATTATATTGAATTCATTATTACGCCTAACCTTAGTGGCGTATAAAATTCTAGGGACTTGAGCAGCACTCCAACGCCGCTTCACTTTTCTCGACACGCTTGTAACAACGCGATTTTTCCAAATTATCTTACCCGACCCGCTTTTATGTTTGGGTTATTTTATCAAATAAAACACCGCATTTATCGAGTTAAATTAATTGAATAATATTATTTTAATTATTTATTTAAAACATATTTACAACTTTCAGTTTATAATAAATATAACCCCCTACATAAGTTTTAACCCATTTTGAATCCACGTTCAATCTTGAGGGATCAAATAGCAAATCGGATCCAAATTATATTATAATCCTCTCACCCTTTTACCCAAACCCATATTTGACCCGTTTTTGCCCAACCCGAGACCCGTTTAACAATCTTGGAGCACAATACTCGTTTTATATTTGGAAATCAAAATCATTGACTTTTTATTCTTACCTAACACGGCCTAACCGACATTCAATTAAGTTAATGAGATCAACGAATTTGTTTTCTTAATTTGTTCTTAGCCGTCTTTAAACCCGTTTGTGATTATACAATGAAACGATTATCATAATTCAATTAAACGCACAGAGAGTACCCTTATGGCAGCGCAAACAGTAACCCCATATCTAATTTCTTTATAAAAATCTGCTGCATCGTGTTCTTATTCTCCCTCGCGTCGTCTGCAAGTGTTCCAATTAACCAGTTCATATTCAGCGTAATAGGTAATAATTTATGTAGTTCTGCTCGTCTTTGATCTCTTCTCAATAACCCTAACATTAATCAAGTTAACAACAAGCTAAGTGACCGATTGCAGATCTAGGGTTTATGAACCAGTTTGGGTTTCTATCAATATACTACTTAAATTTATGGTTTGATATTCTACTTATCAGACACCCCAGCTCAGCTGGTTGGGGTGTGCGTATTTATAGTGTGGCCCGGCCAGGGACGAGGGTTCGAATCTCCTCGACGCGGATTTATATTTTTGTTATTCTTAATTGTCTTTTTGGCTTAATTGATTTATACGTAATTGTTTTATAGATTCATTTATAATATATATTATACATTAAATAAACATCATCTTATCAAAAACGTCACCATTAAGTTTATGTTTTTTTTTTCAAAATCTCGTTATATATATAAAGTATATTTTTAATAATAATAAATCATCGTTACCTTATTAAAACCCGACACTAATATTGATGTTTTCTCGTCGTTGAACGTCTTTATAAAAACTTGTATTTATTTTGTATGCATATCTATTATTTATTAACTAAATGTATTAAACATATTTTCCTTAAAGATTCAACCCAATTATTTATTTATATATTACTACATATTATAACTAAATAATTACCCATTATCATTATGACTATTTATTTAAATATTTATATATTTGTGTTTTATTTATTTGAATAACTATAAGTATATTTTACATTAAAATTATTTATTATAATTATTACTTTATAAATTTGATGTTATATTTATCATATTAAGTAATCAAGGGTAACTTTATAAATAATAAAAAATAATGATTCTATGAGTATAATAGACAATAATATTAATCTTTGCAATAATAATTATTATTGGAATCAATCGTTCAATCAATAACCATCTTAATTCCAAACTTAATTTAATCACATCGAAATCTTAATTCATCAAATCATGTTATATCTTTATAATTAATTCATATTATCATTATTTAATTAGGAATCCTTGTCGGTGAATTCTGAAGGGGTTTAACTGCTCTCATCATCACTTATATTTCGTTCATCCGATCAGGTGAGTAATCACTCCCCTTTTTACTTATTTTAACCTTTTTGGGGACATATGCGTATCGTATCATATTTATCTATTATCTAGTATTCAAAACCGCAACTATTTAATCCTTGGGTGTATATCAGTTTATGCCTAACTTGCTATTTACTTAATTCCTTTATTTGAACCGCATTCGGAGAGGTCCAACATATTCTCAGTCTAGTATGATCATACGACCTTCGTAGTGGCCGACGTCCGACGCATTGACAATGGTTTAACCGACACCTCAATTTTGGTAACCAATGCCCATTCGCATGGCAACGGTTTAGCCCTTTCTTTATGTTTGATTGTTTGTGTATGTGCTATGGTTTAACTGTTTATGTCACGGGAACAGTTTGCATCTTTCTTTTATATATTATATATACTATTACTGTTGTGTCTTAAACTGGTGTTCTAGTCACTCAACATGTGTTGTTGACAAAAAAAATATATTTTATATGCATTTGCAGGTTATCAGCTTGGTTGTTTAGCAAGATGAAGATCACGTAGAGATGTTTTTTAGGATACAAACTTAATTAATCATTGTTGTAATTTCGTTATACTTGATGTACTTAATTGTAATTGTTTTATTTGAAATTATTAAATAGATATTGAAACACCGTGAGTTCGTTACGAGGAATGGGGGGATTCTCTCGTAACCACCCTCCGGCGTGAGAATCAGTACTCGATAGTACGAAGTAGTATAATTTGATAGTGATAGTAGGAGAAAGTATATCCTTTACCATTTGGAGGTTTATTGGTATTTATAGCCGGAGGAGAGAGAGTGTGACCAACCACCTTGCCAGGTTTTCCACCAATAATATTCTCCATTCGTGCAGTCGTGGTGGTTGGTAGAAGTTGTTGGGCATCATGGCCTTTTGACAAGGACGTGGTTGTACTGTTTGTACCGTCCTTTATGTGTTGTCTAATCCCCATTGGTTTGGTGTTTATCCCTATGTGGGTTACCATCTTTTTGTCCCATGCTGGTGGGACCTTTGTATTACCATTCCCGAGGTGCCATGGGAAGTAATATTGGACTACACTCTTCGCGCCATGCACTACGCCCGGCGCTAGTGATATTCTGGCGCCTAGTGTTCCGCCCAGTGTTATGCAGTTAGTGATATTTTGTCAAATGGTGGGTTTCATACCCTACCTCTACAGGTATTGTCTTTGAAATCACATGTTACCCGTTTTAGCTAAAATCATTATTTATTATAGAGCTTCGTGCACTTTTACAAACGGGTTATTTTAGTCTACGCCAAATCAAATCTGCAACTCGTAACTTTGATCCTGCTAATAAGATTGGTGAAGGAGGCTTTGGACCCGTTTACAAGGTGAAAAAATAAAAAATAAAAATCACTCCTAATTATAATATTATGTTTACTTGTATATTTAAGATAATTATATTAAAGTTTTTCGTATAATTTTAGGGTGTACTCACAGATGGTTTTAAGATTGCCGTAAAGCAATTGTCCGCCAGATCAAAACAAGGGAATCGTGAATTTGTCACTGAAATTGGCATGATATCCGCTTTACAACATACAAATCTGGTAAAACTTTTTGGGTGTTGCATTGAAGGAAAGGAATTACTATCGGTATATGAATACTTAAAAAATAACAGTCTTGCACGTGCCCTTTTCGGTAAATACTTTACCATCCTAATGATTTAATGTTTAATACTTTTATTAAGGGTGTAAAGCTTGGTTTGTTTATTATTTATTTATATAAATATATAGTTATATTTATCATTATTATATATTAATAATATTTAATGTAATATATTTATTATACTTTTGTGAAAATATATTGTATTTGTATAGCTAAAAGGTTCATTTAAGCTCTGTTCGATTTAAAGATTTAGCGAGCCGATCTTGAGTAGCTTATAAACAACTCTGCTGGTTTACACTCATATTTTATACCTATTAGAGGAAACAACTAGCTAATAATAAATTGTTATAGGTGACGAGGACCAAAAACTTAATTTAGACTGGGCTACAAGAAAGAAGATATGTATGGGAATAGCACGGGGCTTAGCTTATCTACATGAAGAATCAAGATTAAAAATAGTTCACAGAGACATAAAAGCCACCAATGTTCTTCTTGACAAGGATCTTAATGCTAAAATATCGGATTTTGGTTTAGCAAAATTGGATGAAGAAGAGAACACTCATATCAGCACACGAATTGCTGGAACGATGTAAGTTTCACCTTCTTTGTTTTTCTTTTACATTTTACAAGAATTGGTAGAATGATTCAAAATCTGGAGATGAAGTTGGGGTCTCCCTTATAACGTCATATCTATCATAAAGATCTGGTTGCTTACATCCCATAACTTTATTTTGAAGTAGTTTTTTTTAAGGTTTCTAGCCAAATCGCTTCGGGGGTGGGGGTAGGGGGGGTGTTGGCATTTATTAATCGCCCATACCAAATGCTATGACCCCATTTGTTATTTAAAATAACCCAGCCCCATGTGATTACTGATTAGATACCTTAATAGAAACTCTACTTAAAATAAAACAAAACAAACTTAAATATCCCCATATCCTAAACTCTATAAGTAGTCTTGTTATGGTGTGATTTTAGTGGATATGGTTATTGTATTTAAATATGGAAATATTTGTTGGTGTATATTTATAGAGGGTATATGGCCCCCGAATATGTGATGAGGGGGTATTTGACAGACAAGGCAGACGTTTACAGCTTTGGAGTTGTTGCATTGTTGATTGTTAGCGGGAAAAGCAATACAAATTACAGACCAAAGGAAGACTTTGTCTACCTTCTCGACTGGGTACATTCAATATTTTATACCATTATATTATTTTCTTAAATTTCAGAACGGGTTGGGTTGAAATGAGTCATGAATGTCTTTTTCCTTGCTCCATAATATTTACCTTTATTGGTGGTATAACCCCTAAACTCGTTTTGTAGTCATTTAATCTTTACATAGAATTGAAGATTCGCTAAAATTCGTTAGTTAACCCTTTTTAACAAGTCAAAGAAGTTAATAGTTAATACTGTTAAAAAGGTTGCAAGTGTTAAACTAGGGGCGAGTATGGGCTGATTCGGTTTGCTAAATAAGTCCAAACCGAGCCTATACATGTAATCCAATTTTTAGATACATAACTGATCGTTTCATCTATAAATGGTTTGTTTAATTCAGTTCTTGAAAATGATGGTTCGTTTAATTAATGGTTAACCATGGGCATTGGATGTTGTTAGGTTCAAACTAATTTTAATTAATAAGTTCAAATATATCATGAGTAAAATAGATATTAACTAATATTTTATTTAGACAAGAAGTTATGCCAACACGTTTTGGACATATACATTAGTATTTATAAAGGACATATAAAGGTTTGTTTTAACGTGAGCTCAACTTGGCTTATTTGGTGTTTTTGTACACATGTCTTCTTGTTCAAACGGCGAAGATAACCTTTATTAAAATAAAACTTCTAGCAAGATGCTAGAAGGCAACATCAAACCATTATTACATATTAGTTACACACATATGATTAACCGACCATTAAAAAAAAATCATAACTGAACCTTTGCCTTTTCAACCAGTTCAGTTATTTAACTATTCAATTTCAATTTTTCTATTCTTATTAAATTATTCAGTTTTCTTATTCACGCCAAGGTTAAAATATAAAATTGTTAAAAGTTGATTTATTTTTGACATTGTTGACCCTCTTACATATACTTAATTTGTTAACTATAGTTAAAAAAACAAATATATACTTTAGATGATTTTAATGCGTTTGATGCCTTTTCATTTAAGCTCTTTTATCTCATTGAAATATTTTTGATATAAAAAATAAAACAAGAGCTAATTATTCATTTTCCTTGTTTAGGCTTGTGTGCTACAAGAGCAAGGGAATCTTTTGGAACTAGTAGACCCTAGTCTCGGAAAATACTCAAAACAAGAGGCCATGATGATGATTAATTTGGCTCTTCTATGCACAAATGCATCTCCCTCCCTAAGACCACCCATGTCAGCAGTGGTCAAAATGTTGGAAGGCAAGATGCCGGTTCAACCCCCAATAGTCAAAAGAGATGCGGGGAACCCGGACATGAGGTTCAAAGCCTTTGACTTGATATTACATGATAGTCAAACTCAACTCTCCACCATTTTAATTGGTATTTATGACCATATATAAACAAATGAGTTAATGTCGTTGGAACCCTTTTCTAATATAAGTGTCAATCATTGAGGTCATCGGAGCCCTAAAACCATCACCGAAATCGGTTGGGGTGCTCAAGTGGTGGTGGCTGGATGGTGGTGGTGTTGGTGTTCAGGTTGAGTTTTCCGGCCAAAAGTGTTTTTTCGACGACCTGTAACTAACAACGTTAGCATTTCGTTAGTTTTGGACCATTGGGAACAAATATGAGAAAATGTGGGATCTATTACGGACAGAAACCATTGCAATGTATGAGACTTGTTCCACTCGGTTGTGTAGTTGTGTAGGCAACTGATGTGGGGTTCAAAAGCAAAATAGGTCCCCTCACCCATCAGACTAGTCTTTTGGGTTGAATTCTTCTGTTTGGCTTGTAACATTAGTATTAGAGCCAACTTCGGAGTTGTGGCCAGGAGGAAGCCAGTCGTGACCAACAAGGACTCGAAGTGGTGGCCCACGGAGTGGTGGCTTGGTGTGAGCCAGCCGTTACCAACGTGGCTGTGACCAATAAGGACTCGGAGTTGTGCCCTAGAGTGAGCCATCTGTGACCAACTAGGACGTTGGCGTTTAAGGATGGTCTATTGTTACGGACTTGTTCCACATCGGTTGTGTGGGCAACTAATGTGGGGTTTATAAGACAAATGGGTTCCCTTACCCATAAGAATAGTCTTTTGGGTTGAGTTCTTATGTTTGGCTTGTAACATAAATCACCTTCTCGTGCTCCTTGACAAACTTGTCAAGATCATGATTACGAGTGTCCGTCATGGTAGCAACTAGCATGTGACTCTGAGGAGATCGCCTAGAAATTACTCCGATACCCTTGATAGGGTTTGAGGCTTGAGGGAAAAGATATCTAAGAATTAGGGGAAGATAATGAATCAATATTCTGGATGAGCTCCAAATTATAACATAATATTCATTAAATAGAAATAAAATCACAAACTATATCCCAAACAACTGAAAAAGTAAACTATGATAACCCTACAGAATGCAAAGTAAATAAAATCCAAATAAACATAAAAAGTCATGTAACAATACTCCCTCCTTAACCCTATTTTTCCACAAAAAGTGATTCAAGGAACCTTGTTTTCATCTTCTACAACAAACCGTTTTGATGCTTGATCTTTTCATCAACTATCACTTGGAGTATGTAAAGCTGCCTTTTCTTACACTTGTGGCCAGAAAAAACTTTTCGTTACGCAAGAAACATTCCCCATTTGCCATTTTTAACTCAAGTTCATCGCTCGTCAAACGCCTCGAGCTAAGCATTCCCGGTTTAGAAGCCGGTGACACAGTTGTTAGACTCGGTAGCAAGGGATGTTTTGAATCATTAACCAAAGGAGTAAGTTTGGCATCTTCGTGTTGTGAACCATCCTCCACATCTTTAAGTCGATTCATCAAGATTGTGTTCTTGATAGTTTGAAGTCTCGCTAACCCATACGCCTCATGTAACATTTTAGGCTTGAACGTTTTTACTGTCCCTTTTATTCTTGACTTCAATCCTTTCACATATAGGCTAACGACATATGGTTTACAAATGGTAACCTTGTTAAACAAGTTATCGATACCTGAATTCTTTCTTGTAGGCCATCAATGTCATAGTGATTTGAATAAGAGATGTTATGTCTTTCATTACATCTTCAAACATGGTGTTATAGAAATGAGCCGAAATAGCCAAAGCATAATCTTCCCATGGTAGTTCAGCCACGATAAGCCCTCTTGTTTTCATATACGATTGATTCCATTCAATCGCATCCCCCTCAATGTGTATAATCGCATGCCTTAGTTTGAGATTTTCCGGTGTCCCGTCGATGGTGAACAAGTATCGATCCACGGACACACTTGTTCGATTTTTACTACTAAACCGTTTTATTTGTTTTAACCGGAAGTAAACATCATAGTGGTTTTAGTCTACTAAGTAAGTTTTAAAGAGAAATTTAAAAGCATAAATTAAAGACAACATTTTTGTATTTTTAAGATAGAAGATTGAGGATAAAAGTGTATCATCTTGGTTCAAACTCCTCTTAATTTGGTTTAACAATTAGTTAGTAAGCATGTGATGTGAGCTTTCTATGGTGATTAAATGTGGGAATAAGAATTATTCCATGATAATTAAAGATAAAGATATGTATAGCTTTATCATCTCCACAAAAACATCATTTTATGTAAGCACGTGATTATAATAAATATCTATAAGTTCTCACTTTAAAGATGAGACAATCCCTTAAATTACTAAGCAAATTGTCCTTAATATTTTAGTAAAAATAACTTTTGTATCATACTTAAAATACCAATTAAGATTAGTTGAGTTGTAAAGGATTAACCTTGAATTACCAAGTATTAAGCCGCACAACTCTTGACCGGTTATAGAACTCATGTAATAACTACTCAAGAGTTGTTTAAAATATGTTATGTTGCACACTCACTTAACAAGTGCTTAACCAATCTTAGTGGATGAATTTCCAACAATCCGTTTCCACAACATTGTTGATAAGTCCCATTCTAAAATGGTTAATTACTTCTAATAATTAATTTGGTCCACGTTTATATTAGGATTTATGTTTTTTTTTCCATTACCAATCTCGTACAAAAATAACAATTCCTCGACTTATCATCAAGCTCGGAACTTGGCATCTCTTTTGAAGATTCTTAATTTATTAACCAAGCCCTTACAAGAGTGGCGGTTCCTCGGCTTATCGTCAAGCTCGGAACATGGTGTCTATTTTTAGGTTCGGCAAGGCCTCACTAGACTAACAATTTCTCATCTTATCATCAAGCTTGGCACTTGGGGTATCTTTTAAGAGTATTTTAACATTACTCATCAAGTGATAGTTGCAACATAACCGTTACTTATTAATAACAGGTCACATGTTTAACTAATATTATAAACGTCAATTAAGATTTATTATAAACCAAGATAATACTATGAAAGTTTAGTGTTAGTCCACGGTATTGTCGTCTCGAGTCTTTGTAATCGTTATGTAATTTATTATTATTTTAATGTAAAAGGCAATTTAGTAATTATAAGTCGCATACGTTAAGTTATGGTTCATTCATTAAGGATGTTTAATGAATGAACATTAATCGTTATTATTGCATGTTCATTCGTTAAGGATGTTTAAAGAATGGACCTTATACGTTATGTATTGTATCCATTCGTCATGGAATGTAGACGAATGGGGTATAGCGAATAAGTCTTTCGCTATACCATTTTGGTTATTTATGTAATGAAGACGAATGAAAGTCATTCGTTACGGAATGTATAACGAATGGCCTTCGTCTTCTATATATAGGTTGTTATGCCTCGGATTAATTTAAGTGTTTTATAAAGTTATTCCTCCCTTGCTGTTACTCTGTCCGATTATCCTCTCAACACTTCGTTAATATTATTAAGTCCATTATACATATACATATATCATATAACTAGATCCGGTATCGAATCGATATGACCGATTCAGTTAACTGAAGCTCTAAACTAGTGTTTTATCATTTAGCCATTAATAAACATAATGTTAACCATCAAAGTAATAGATACAAACATGATCAAATCAAAACAATCTAACCAATTTGAATGACTAATTTTTTATGCTAATGACTTATTCCAAGAGCTTAATCTCCTTAACCTTCAAGGGTTGCATGAATGGGATAATTCCCTTATTAATGGTGGTGAAAAGGGGTGGTTGAAGTGGAGTAAATGTGGTTGTAAGGTGCATGGAATGTGGAAGATGAACATTCCATTTATAGGCTAATCAGGTGCCCAAAACACTGTCGTTCTAAGCAAAGCATGGCTATGTGAAATTTTTGTCATCTTGCATTGAATGCTCATGTCAGATTCATGTAGCAAGGGAAAACATGGCCGTTTTAAGCAAAGCACGACCATGGTGAGTCCACAACAGTCCAAATTTTGTCCTTTTCTCTTGTACCAAAGACATGGGTGTGTTTTGGGAAGACACGACCAAGTTTAGCTTCTAAACCTTATATTTTGTATTTTCCTCTTACTCTTGATAACATGGGTGTGTTTAGGTTAACATGGTCATGTTGTGTCTTCCTAAATTTAAACTTTACTTCGTAAAGTCTAGACATGGCCATGTCTTGATTCACCATGGGGTCTGTTGAGTCTCCTTTCACTGTTTATCTCCTTTTTTCTTCGCATATCAACGCGTTTTATTCCTTACGGTTATATTTACATATAGATATAAATTATAAAATTTCATAGTTATTTATTCTAATATATTTGCCGAAATCACACCTATTTGGAGATATTTTAGTGCGAAAAAGATGTATAAATTCTTATACATCAAATCTCCTCACGCTTGAACCTTTGCTTGTCTTCAAGCAAGCTTTGAACAAATTCTTCGAACCGCACATAAACCAAAGTTAAACATCCCAAGAAATTTTAGAAAGTTCCGGTAATCCATAAGAGCAAAACGTGTTAGTATATATAGTGATATTTAAAATTATGGTTTGCTTTTATGAGCTTCTTCTTATGCGAAACGTCACATACTCGCAATGTTCACACACACTCGGTTTATATCTAGACATACTTGTAATGTTGTATTTATAAACACGTTTACCCAAGATACGACTTATAGAAAATATGCTTGTCGAGATATCAGTTCTCCATCCACTTAGTGAAGTGCTACATATGTTAAAAAGATAGTAAATTTCCAAGGGTTTCGGTATGTGGGTGGTCGTTTTTGTCGGGTATTTTGGCGTAGGTGTTTGGATGGGTGCGACTAATCGAGTTGTTTCTTAAAAATATTTATTCCTTTTGTTGCTCTTGCTCCATTCTTTGTCCTAAAATGTGGTGAATAAATTTTTTTACAATCCTAATGACTCTTTTTAAGGTCAGATCGTCAAGTCCGGTTTTGTCCAAGATGTGGATCAGTTCTTCCTCAACCCTGAACATAACTTCAACTCTAATGGATCGTTCGACTTTGAGCCTAATAGCCTCCACCCTCATTAGTTTGGTATATTCATATTGGGATTGAGTTTGACGTACTCTACATCTTCTTTTGTGAGACAAATTTTTGTAGCCAAAACATCGTTCAAATCTTTTTTCTCGTCTTTTCATTGCGCTTTTGGAAATTCCACAAAATGGTGGCCTTTGTTCCTCTTCGCACCACTTTTTCCTCACCTCATTGCTAAAGAGAAAAATTATCTCCCTAAGTTCCGGAAGCAACCTAGGTTTTGCGAATTGTGGGCAGCAAAGTAAATTGCAATAAAAAGTATGCATTCCAATTAAGGTCTTTCGGTAAAAGATCAATGCTAAATACTACCGGTAAAAAGTTAATTTGGTAGGATAGGCTTTTGGGTAGGTTAAATGTTCTGGTGATAGGAATAGGGTTTGCTGTTGTGGTTTTTTGGAAATATATTACCTTTCATTTTATGCATCATTTCATCTGGTCTCGAATTGAATTCTCAAGACAATTTCTAATCTGCAAGAAGTACATGACTCACTCAAAAGTATCTAATATATGAGTAATTTTCTGAATATCTGCATGAAGACTTGATTCTCACAAACAGGAGGATTGGGTGAAACTGCCATGTTTTGTATAAAGTTAATCTCAATTTTACATACCATATTTTTAGTTTTATCACTTTAGAAGTAGATTTATCATGTTCAAATATTTCTCGTTATTTCTTAACCATCAAGGGTTGGATGAATGAGATAATTCCCTTATTAATGGTGGTGAAAAGAGGTGGTTGAAGTGGAGTAAATGTAAAATTGAGATTAACATTCCATTTTCAGGCTAATCAGGTGCCCAAAACACGGCCGTGCTAAGCAAAGCATGGCCATGGTGAAATTTTTGTCATCTTGCATTGAATACCCATGTCAGATTTGTACAGCAAGGGAAAACATGGCCGTGTTAAGCAAAGCACTACCGTGGTGAGTTCACATCAGTCCAAATTTTATCCTTTTCTCTTGTACCGGCGACATAGGTGTGTTTTAGAAAGGCACAACCATGTTTAGCTTTAGAACATTCTATTTTGTATTTTCCTCTTTTTCTTGATAACATGGGTGTGTGGGTTTTTATTAACCCTAACTATAGTCTTTTGATCACTATTGGGTCTAACTTTATTTTTTATTTTAATGAATATCATGTATATTGATTCATTATCACGTGATATTCATTAAATAAAAATCAAACTATGATAACCCTAGAGAATGCAAAGTAAGTAAAACCCAATAACATAAAAGTCACGTAAAATGATCGTTATCAGTCAGTTAGTTAATCGGGACCAATAGTGACCAAAAGATTAAAGTTGGGATTACAAAAACCCATACACCTTGAAAAATGCTAGAAATAATTGTTGTTCAAAATTTCATAATAAAAAATAATGCACACAGAGAACTGGATCTGCTCATTTGGCCAAAGACCGCTTGAAAGGCGTGGGCACATACTAGGTGTAAGTCATGCTGGTGGGTTGACCCGAACATGACACGCGTGTTTGCGGGTTAACCCAAACACGACTCGTTTGACTTGAAGTGTTTTATTTTTCTAATATTAAAACTTTAAATTTGCACAAGATATTGACCAATATAATTTATTATTTACAAAATATTTTTTTAAAATAAATAAAAAAACAAATGGGCTAAACGGGCCAACACGTGAACCTGAGGTCCCGGGCATGTCATGACCTCACAATGTTTGGGATTATTATGTCATGGCGAAAAGCATAAATTATTGTATTAGCAATAATTTAGTTAAAAAAATTAACATAAATTTATTATATAGTTTAATGTAGGAAAAAATTCAACAAGAGGCCGAGCTAATGGAAAACGAGTCTGATGATTCATCCTTTGATGATATTGAGTGTATGAAGCGTGTTTTAGGAAAAAGGTGTGGGCACATACGAGGTGTAGGTCATGTTGTGAGAAAGCCCACCCATGATATGCCCTCGATTAAATGCACTCCCACCCCTCGACAATTTTGGAAACAAAGTGTTACGAATGAGGTGATAGATGACGTTGTAAAACAACTTGAACCACAAGTTCAATCGCAAATGAATGCACAATGGGAAATATTGAAACAACAAATGTGACAGCGGATGCAACAAGATTTTGACCGGCAAATGGAACAAATGCATAAGGGTCTTGAGAAAAAATATCGTCATCGACGTGGTGGTCTTAGTCGTGATGGTAGTAGTGAGGATGAAGAAAATTAGCTATGTTATTTAGTTTCTAGTGGTTTGTAGTTTGTACTTCTTGATACTTTGGTTTGAATTTGTTTAACTTGGATATTTTGGTTTGTATGCATGGTTTAATTTAGGATGATTTGGTTTGTAGTTTTGTTTATAATGTTCAACATGTTTTGTTTTGTTTTGTTTTAGTGCTGGGTTTTTGTGGTTCAAAACTAGAATTATTAAAAATTAAATAAAGTAAATAAAAAAAATTTAACCCTATAGCAAGGACAAGTCGTCGCTATAGGTCTTTTACAAGTCGTCGCTATATAATTTCCTCATTTATTTAATCGTTATTGTTTATATTTTTTTCCTTATATTTACGTCCGCTTACAACGACAAAATGTCCTTGCTATAGGTAAAACATAAATATTTTTTGGATTAATTTGAAATATTATAAAAAAAGATGTCATTTATTTTAAATTATTTTTTTTACACAAATGTTTCATGGCGACATGTCCTCACTATATGTCCATCAATAACGAGGACCCTTGTAGTGAGGAGTCTATGATCCTATTGAGACGAGCCTATAGTGACAAATTTGGTAGTGACGAAATGTCCTTGCTATAGGTGAGAAACGACTTATAGTGAGGACATGTCCTCGATACAAACCTAAATTTTGTCCTTACTGTAAGATTTTATTCTTGTAGTGAAGAAAATATACATGGAATTAGATATGCTATTTCACTTCAGATCATTGCAAAAAATATATGCAAATAAACTAAAATGATTCTAAATAATAAATTAGCCATATTTTTTAACATTTGCATTGGTGACCCATTACAAGATGTTATTATTTAAGGTTTACTTTAATTTTTACTATATTTAATATATAATATAAATACTAAAGAATATATCTTATAAAGTATATCTTAAAAAATCTAATATTTGTTAAACTGGGTTGAAGTATCGTCTATGTTGGTTCCAATTTCATAAGTTGTTGATGTATTGTTGTTTAAAACTGTCTTACATTGCCATCCCTAAGGTTTATGTACGTGTTCAGGGCCCACGTGTCAATAAGGGGCAGCCGCATGGCAATGCCGGTGCGGTGAATCAAGATATACGACTAATTAATATGGAGCAGGGTATGATAAGCTTGGATAGGATGATATAGTGGCTAGTTCGGGTCATAAGCGGTCTCATTGATGATGATTTGTCATTACATAACCTGCCACCTTCTCCAAAGGAGACGCAGCCGCAGGAGGAGTCGGGCCTTCATGATGTTGTGATGATGCCGGTGATGGTGATGATGCCGGTGATGAGGATCAAGGTTTATGATGATACCAAGTATGATAACATGCACAATTTAGTTATTATGGTTTATCTTTTGGAGGTTGTCACATGCAAATGTTATCTTTTTTGTTGTATGTGTTGATGATATTATTTTGGGTGGACGTAGTAGTACCTTTTCTTTTGAAACTACTCTTGGGTTTGATGTATGTTGGTACTTATCTTTTTATCTATTTATTATAGAACTATGTGAGACTAGTACTTATGGGTGTTCACAGTCTGGTTTTGATGTTTCTTAGGTCAAACCATGAGCTATACCGTTAGTAAAGATTTTTGGTTGCCGAAACCAAACCGAAGTAACACAAACCACATGGTGAAAGCCAAATATAAACAAATTTATTTATATAGGATATTACAAATTCGAAATGAAGCAAAAAACCAACAAGGTGAGTGGACGCAACGTATTATCTTTAATTTTCTATCTATTGCCAAAAAAACATATAATATAAATATTTAAAAATAAAATATATTTAAATTAAGCGTCCGGATAACAAGTGGAAAAGAAAGTAGAAGTGATATGTGTAGATGTATGTGTTTTATTTATTTATTTTTTTAAAAAGGCAAGATTTAGTTTTATAGTGATAAATAAGGTATACAAATCGTATAAAATAGCATATGATTTGAATAGCATGTACATGTTTCCTAAACGCCTCGTATAACATCCTATACAACTTGTTTATAAACTTTACACAAAAGTGAGAGTACGACTAGTATACACTTTAGATGATCCATATATTATATTATATGAAGTGTATCCATCCTATACGACTCGTTTATCAATTTTAGAAAAAAGTTGAAATATGACTCGTGCATGTTTCAAACGACTTGTATTTTTCTTTATATAAGCTATATGACCTGTATCAAATTACATACTATGCGTACGACGTCTTAAAAGGTTAAATACGAGATTTCAGTATACGAGTCATATACCGAGCATACGAATCGTATGCTGAATGGTGTGTGATCAAATCCAGATGGTAGACCTAGATGGTGTGTGAGTAAAATGTGCCATAAATTATCGGGAAACAAGTCATCCTTCTATATATCTTCATCTTGTTCTTTGCACAACTACAATTGTAGGTCCGCCTATCGCCACCTCAGTTCCCCGAAAAAAGTGCGATCAAGTAGCTCCAATCTTTTTCTCTTCACTATAAGTAGGTAACTACTCTAACCGAAACGCTAAGAGTGGTTAATGTACAAAAACTAATTTTCGGTACATACCCGTAGTAATGAAATTTTCAGTCGGTAGCACCTTTAGTTTCCTGCCTCTTGTCGGAAGCATGCCCTAAACGTCTGTCGAGCCCTACATGGGGTAAAGGTTGGGTCTGAGGCTGGCCACGACACACATGCAAGCCCGCATGGTTTTGTTATTTTCTTTCCTTTTTGTTTATATTTTTAGTTTTTTTTCATTTAAAGATGCGATAAAAATATAATTTGTTTATTATATTTTGAAGCTTACTTATAAATTTGTTTTGATTGCTATCTTTTTAATAAATATTCATCAATTATAATAACAACAGTTACATTTATCGATACTCTATTCATTTGTTCAACCTTTTTTCTTATGATATTCCAGGCTTTATTATTGTCTTGTCTATTCTAACAACATTATTGTTATCATTGTTTTGTACGTACAAAACTAGTGGCTACAAACCATAGCATTATCTTTATCCAATTCAAACCTTAGTTCCCTTTATAAACCATCAACTAAATAGACAGTTATTTCTACGAAAATAAGAAAAAAAAAGAAGGGAAATGGCAACTGATCATGGATCAAGAAACTCCATCTTCAACTGTGTCATCTTATTACTATCAATCATCTTCATGATGGTCAATCATTGTGAAGGATCTTTATTTTCATCAAGGAAGTTTGCAGATTTGTGCAATGGCACTATGGCTGAGTGTTCAACACTAGTTGAAGAAGATGAAGAGTTTCTTATGGACACCGAAGAACATCGACGGATTCTGGGCCAAACAAACGCTATATCCTATGATGGTCTCCAGAAAAATATTCAAGCTTGTGGCAATCACTGTGAAGGAATTTATAACGTTAAGCATAGGCAGTGCCTTAAGATTTATAATTGCCATGACTAGTTTGGCTTGGATGCAATTATGGAATGCATGCTAGTTGGTAATGTGAAGTGATTCTTGTGTTTGTTTTCTGAAATAAAAAGTATTTTAATTTCTTGCTCTAGATTGTTAGCAATGTGAATTGTACCTTCTCTTTTTCTCCTGAAAGATATATTTCTTGCTATTCTTTTTCATTTATTGAATGATAAAATTCAACTCAATATTTCACTGATGATTCAGGCCATCGAAATCCTACTACGTTGCCTATAGAGGCCCATGCACTAGTGTCCAAGTACGATTAGAATGAAGGTGTAGATCTGCCCGACGTTTCATAAAATAATGTGTAGGGCTCGGTGGTTGAGGAGTCAAATGAGGCATGCAGGACATATGATCCTGGAAGTCTTTAGATTGATGAGTATGGTCAAAAGAATGAGTGATCTTAGGATTAGGAGGAAGTGGTGGTCAATTACTAGAAGAAGGTGAGGAGAAGATTGATGCTGCGTGGTAATACGATAGTGAAGATCGGTTCACATTGATTCAGTGAATACCCGTGATAATCTACCAAAAACCCTAAATCCCACCCAAAGGTCAGGGAAAATGAAGAGAAAATGATTATTATTAAAATTGAAGTCTGACTTTTGCAATTACATAAGAAACATATAAATAAATGTTCAAATACGAAATGGGCCCTAAAAAGGCCATGGGCCAAACACAAACCCAAAATAAAAAATACAAAAACTGCTGAAAAAACGTAAAAAGGCCTATAACTTTACTTAGTAGGCGTTTTTGGGCTTCGAACAGGGGCAAACCGCCATAGGCGTTTGCCACAATGTGCTCCTCGTCTCAAGCTTCGATTTGACTGATAATGGGCTTGAAACGGAGCTTCGTGGGCCAAGTTATGCTCGGTTTCGTGGGCCACCTTTGGAGGCACGATCATGGGCCTCCAAATATAGTATGACATGTTCTTCAGTACTTGGGCCTCCATCAAAGACACTACTAGAAAACAAGTTATTTTCTTACAAAATTTTCCTAAAAATTTCCTATGACAAGTAGTTCCAACATATTTCTAACAAAAAAATAAGGTTCAATTATAGTTTTTGTAGGAAAGTTGTAGGAAGTTTATAACCAATGTTTTCGTAGCAATTTTGTAAGAAAAGTTTTTGAAAAATGGTTAAAAACGATTTTCAAGTATGTGTTTTTCCAACATAACTTATTTGTTGAAAACCGTTAGAAACTGGATTTTCCAACTAATTTTCTACGAATTAAATTGTAGAAAAATATCACGTTTTCTAGTAGTGTGTTGTTGTTATTCAATTTTTGTTATTTTCTTTAGTATTATTGTTATTATATATCCTGTAGGGTGTTCAAAACTAGATATCCAAAGTTTTGGATATCCGAAATTCGGATTTCTGGACCTTTCGGATAGTGGATTTCACTATCCTAATCCGAATCTGAAATTTCGATATCCGAACTTCTAATTTGATATAAAACACGCGTCGATTATCCGATAATTGAAAAGGCTTATCCGAAAATTAGAAAAAGCTTAACAAATATAATCTTTTTATGTTTATTTTTGTGTATTAAAATTCTCTTATAGGGTTTCTTTACCCTTTTTCTTTATTATTAGTATTATTATTAGTATTACTACTACGTTTTAACTTGCTACACTTCACGAACCTAGCTGTGTATTTAAATTTGATATAAAACACGCGTCGATTTCTTTTTAGACACTTACCTCTCTATTTATTTGTTAAATTACTACCTTTTTGTAGTTAAATCTAATACTTTTACAGCTTTTTCTTAAATGCATGTTTCCTGATATATCACGCGGGAGAAATAAGTAGTTATTAGTGTGTTACTTTCAACTTCATCTTGAAGATATCTCCTTTTAACTCATGAATCTAAGATGATTGTTCTTAGTAGGTACAACTAATATTTACACAAAGGAAAACATATAAGTTTGATGAGGTATGAAAATTATGTGGGTTTTTTTTCTGTATAATCATGTTCTTCATGCCCGTCCCTTAGAATGATAAAAAATAGGCCCCGTGAGAGGTAAAATACGGGCCTTATTCTTATAATATACACTCATCAATTATATATTATATGGCCAGAGAAGAGTGAAAGTAACTCTCAGACCTAGATTACCCTGGAATTAAATCTCAGCCCTAGAAAATAACTTAAATGGCAGTTACCATGGCAGTTCCACATCCCCTGCAGCAGTTACTTACGGTTCTCATAAAAACAATTGCTTCACTACAGTTCCAGACGGTTTCTCGTCTCTCACATACACTCCCTTCTCCCCTACGGATTCCTGTGTCCACGATCTATAAACCTCCCTCAATGGATAATCAGTTTTCCTCCTATTTCCTCAATTACTGCCGGATTTTTCAACCCGTCTTCAGTTTCGTCATCAATGGCTGGTAATTGAACGAAATTACCTCTCAATTGGCTCAATCGCCTGAAAAGATTAACCGTTGGCTGTTCAAACGGCGTTAGGGTTATTTTGGCGAGAAAATGTCTCCGGAAAGAAAATTGAGTAATTTGTTGAAGGTTTTGAGGTTTTTAGTCGTAGTGATTTGATGTAGTTTGCTGTTTTAAGTTATAACCTAATTTTGAGTTGAATCTGTTTGATCATGCAGTTTTTTGTGATGTGATTGAGCCTCTAGGCTCTAGAGAAGTGTTTAGAGGCTCACTTGCCTTTGATTCAATGTGCTGTGGCTAATGACAAGGATTTGACGAAATCAGAGGTTTGATCTTCGCTGTAGAACATAATTAGGTTATAAATCTTCAATTTGTGCCATGTTAATTGTTGATTAAAAAGAGGCATTGCATTAGTTGCTACATTTTATTGCATGCAGTAGTATATATAGAAGAATTTATTGACACGTAATTATTTATTGACAGTATCTTGAAGCGTTTCTTATGGAGATTAAGAATCCTGGAAGAAGAGAAGCTCTTCATGAGGTCAATTGCGATAATTTTTCATATTAGAATTTTCTAAAATGTTTTAAATTTGTTTAAACTTTATGATTTTTGATATATATATACTCTTACAGATTATACATGACATAAAAGTTGTGTTTACGGAGGAGCTGAAATGGAAGAGATTATGTCCATTTGTCTTAAATGTCGTTTGTTGACTATGGTTCTGTAAAGGTATATATAATATCTTTGTAATGTTCTTCTAATAAGATCCAAGATAATAATGCACTTTTTTTATATTTATTTATTTTTCTATAGTTACCAGAATATTCGAGTGGCGAACTTGTCCAATATCGTTTGTTCTCACATTGTTAAATTAAGGAGTCTCTGGAGCTCATTATGAATTGTTGAAAGCATGAGTATTCACGTTAATCAATTTCATTATAGTGTATTAGTGTTATATTACATTCTAGGACACCAATGGGTCTAATATAGTAATTAATAGTGGTTGTCCTCCAAGATCTGAGTTGCTTAAACCTTTTAGATAGAGAAAATTAAAAAACTGCTATTACCATGATTATATAAGTAGTTAGATAACAACATGCTTAGACAAGGGCATATCATAAAGTGGTGACAGTTATGGGAAAAAGTGGTTTCTTAATTAATTAGTTTTTTAGTCAAAGTTGACTTATTGGCCTGATGATGCTAATCCTGTCGGCCGTGTTAACTTTCTGGTACAGAAAAATCAAGGTTAGTTTTAGTGGGGCATTGAAAGAAACGAATCTTGGAGAGAATGCTAATTGAGTTTTGGTCTAAAAATGGTTTGAAACTTGTGTATTGCGGCATTAGGCTAAAATGAAACGTGAAGTGCTATTAGAAAAACTCAGAAAAGTTATCATTTATCATCTTCATCTGTTATCAGGTATAGGTTTAATTTATAGTTAGCTATATGATATTTATCTAATATATGTTATCCTTATGTGTTAATACTTATTAGTTTTCTGTTGTGTGATCTGTATGTGTTAAGTAATTTGTTACATTGAACTTACTATGTCTAAACAAGCATGTAACGCCACGAACAAACAACAAGCATGTTTATGTCTTTATGACTTTAGATGAAGCTCAAGACCTCTTGGATCGTAAAATTTTCATTCAGGTTTCTTTTCTCTCTCTTTACACAAACTTAGGTTATTCTGTAATTTCTTAGTAACTCTTTGATAATTTTTAATTTTTTTGTCGATTTATTTAAAAAAATATATATGGGTTTATGTCGCATTACTATGTCTTCCATTGGTCTTCCTTAAAATACAAGATTGAAGTAATCTATGTTTGAATATGTAGCTATAGTATCGGGCAACAGACAATCAGGACCTTTAAAGAAGCTGGTGTAATAGTTTTGGAATCATCAACAGGGACCGGGTCTACAATGTTTGTGGTGTTTAAACAGGTTACCATCTTCAAACGTTATGCTCTAAATTTTTTCAGTTTTCATAGCAAGTATTTTATTCCGTTAATAGGTGAGTAGATAGTTCTACACTTATCTCTAACTATGGGAGGAGTTTGTTTCACAGCTGTTGTTTTAACTTTGATATGCAGAATTTATTGACACGAACAAAATATGAGGTTTTTGACGGGTCATGTTTGGGTTACACAAATTTTAAGTGTGAGCGGCGTATGGCTGTTGTTTTTGACACAAACAAAATAGGAGGGTTTCAAGCTGAAGAGTTCAACCCGCTAATCCGACATGATTCGTGTAAAGATCAAACTATATATGAACAATGTAAGGCAGTAATGAGAAGTGAAAACTCTAACCAGAAATGATGCAGTTTGTGTTATGTTTTTAGGATTTGATTACACGACCATTGTTTGAAGTCTAGTATTTTTTTTTTAATAATATATGGTTGTGAATCTTGGCCTGCGTCTGGAAACCTGTTTTTGTACTTAACAAATTGGGTTTCTAATACTGTTATGTCTTCTTCATTAGATAATATTAATGGCGACATCAGCTGAGGAACACATATTCTGCAATTACAGAAGAGGCGAAACACGTGATTTGCATGACAACCTATCACATCACGTCACTAAGCTGTTTTAGGGAACACACTCAGTCAGTTCGGAAATGTCACAAAAGTTCAGTTTATTATTGCCTATGTCACGTCTTGCAGTGTTAGTGCTGCTTTGGTGGAATGAAATCAGATAAACAGGCTGAGGAAATCGTCTGTTTTCACAGGTGATTCTCCATTTATGAGATCTGAGATGCCGAGCCAAAAAGCCCATATTAAAATGTTTGGGGATCGGCCCAAGAAGCATCCAGGAAAGGCTGTAAGTCATTTGATGGACCTGAGTCACTAAAACTTGAGGTTGCTAAGAATATTAAGTTTTGACTAAAAAACAGGCCATTAAATATTTGATGGAAGTAAATAGTATATATTAATTGTTATTCTAGTATTTTGGTTTTAGTTGTGAAATAAGTTTATTTGTGATGTGTAGGTATAACTTGCAAAAGATGAGAAGCTGCATAACCAGCAGTGAGACCTTACAAGAAGTATGAGCTGATTGATGGTGCACAAGCAGATGCAATTGTTAAGCATTTGGCAGCTCATAATAGACAAAACTCAATGACTAGTGATTAAATGCTTTTATTATTCATGACATAGATACTACATATATTTTTGTGCAACAAATGTGTGACTGATGCTTAGGAATATACCATGATTAAATATTAAACAGCTAAAACAATATGTGAGATCTCATGTTTTTTTGTGCATAACTATTCAGAAACAGGTTATTTATCATATTTTATAATTAAGCGTCCACATATTCATATATGCATACATACATTCATAGATTTGATGTTAATTATAAATTTCAAATTTACTTTATACATTATGAAAAGAAAATTTATATTTTTGAGAGAATATCTTATCTAATACATATTTTATGATGTCTAACGTTGAGTAAGGCAAAATCATGCAACCCATTCACATACCACGGATTATATATTGAAGCAAAAAACAAACCAAAAAGATACCAGTTAACACTTTAAAATACAACCGTGCTTTATACTTATTGTTCCATATGACCTCAGCATCTCTTCCAAACATGCATTCTGCTCATTCATGTTACTGAATTAATGTAGTCGTCACATTCTCGCGTTGATGTTCCCGTCCACCGGACGGGTAAACTACTAGTTATATATATGTGTATATATATATATATATATATATATAACACCACAATACAAGTACAATTGTTATAAAATAATAAAAGAAAAATAGTGTGTCAAAATGATCGAACTTATTTAAGCGAATTTTGAGGCTCTCCTAACCAAACGTTTTGGGAAACAAAGATCTCGATCAAGTCTTTATATTTTACTTTTTTCGTTTTCAATAGATACTATCACGTTAATATTTTCTAGACAAAAATAAAAATATTCAAAGTTTGTAGTTCTGTTTCTTAGCATTGTATGTTTCTTCAATTCCGGCCAAGTCTTTAAGAAACTATGAAAACATAAAATTTCTTCAATGGGAATTTAATTTAGTTACATGATACTTACAAATCTTGACTGTCATATTTGTCATTTATGTATGAACCAGCAGCAAATATTTAGTCAAGTAAATGTATTATTGAGCAAACCATGTTCAAAGGGCAAACCCTAAGTCGATATACATGATTTCTTTTGTGAACTAGAATAGTAGGATGCTAATTATACATAAAAAAAATTCCTAATTTCATACCTGATGGTGTTGATTCAACAACAAAATTCGCAAAACACTAGTTCATGATTTCGCGAGGTCATTCAACAAGGTATGAAATTAGAATCAGTATTTCCCGCAGCCTGCCCTCCAGATCGTGATTACGTGGCCTGTTGATCGCTAGGGCCCTTTCAAATATTCAAAGTTTGTAGTTCTGTTTCTTAGCATTGTATGGGCCAAGTGAAACTATGAAAACATAAAATTTCTTCAATGCATGATACTTACAAATCTTGACTGTCATATTTGTCATTTATGTATGAACCAGCAGCAAATATTTAGTCAAGTGTATTATTGAGCAAACCATGTTCAAAGGGCAAACCCTAAGTCGATATACATGATTTCTTTTGTGAACTAGAATAGTAGGATGCTAATTATACATAAAAAAAATTCCTAATTTCATACCTGATGGTGTTGATTCAACAACAAAATTCGCAAAACACTAGTTCATGATTTCGCGAGGTCATTCAACAAGGTATGAAATTAGAATCAGTATTTCCCGCAGCCTGCTGCCCTCCAGATCGTGATTAATCGCTACACCCCTGAAATCTACTTGTTTAGGTTTCATATTTTTTGGCCTGCGTATCTGTAAAAGAAAACTGGTTTTTTGGGCTGCATGGCCCAAAAACCGCCCCTGATGTTCTCTTTAAATTTGAGTTATTGACTTTAAGAAGCTATTTAAACCAACGTCCAATGATCGAAAAATATGTGATTGTGAGAATCAACGTATTTTTTTTATATGAACATTGATATTTGTAAATACTCAAGAACTGATGCATGGGCTCTTTTCAGCTCATTACAACTTGCGTCCCCACGGCTACAGTAGTCGCCAAAATTACCATGTCCGCTTTAGTAGTGCCCATTTGGCAGTAATGTCTTCTTCTGGGTCATATCCATACATCATTTCTAAAAACTCACACACCCTATATACGATCGTATAGGAGCTATATGATCGTATGGAATAAAAGTACAACAAAAGTACACCTGCACGCTTAGTTTACGGAGTTATGACTCCCATACGATCGTATGGAAACAAAAAACAAAAACCAAAATTCATTGAGTTAGCCGTGTATGTTAAAAACAAAATGTGACGATACATGGACATAAATGCTACATGAAATTTGATGTATGTTGGGTTGAGTAAGTATTTCAAGGACCAAGAAATCATATTGAGATTCAATTAGGAAACAAGGACAAAGTGATCGAATGATCAGAAGGCAATCGAATGCATATTCTATTGGAAGACAACCCGACATAAAATCAGCCAAGTGCCATGTAATCTAATGGCTATTCGATTAGCTAAAGAACTTTTCAGGAAATGTCAAAGTCAAAAGTGATCGAATCACCATTCGATTAAAAGAAGCATGAGACTAAATATTAACAAGGACAATGTGATCGAATTGAGACCTAATAAAGAATTCTAATCGAATTAAAATTGTAATTGAATCGAATCAAAAAACTAATCTAATCGAATTTCCATTCGATTAGATGAATCTGATTCGATTAGATAAAAGTTAAAATGTTTTCACACCTGGACTTTAATCTACTCCTCTCACATTTCAGTCTAATCGAATTGATATTCGATTAGATTAATATATGATTCGATTAGATTAAATCTCTATTCAATTCGATCACCCTATACTTAAAAGGTTTTGAAAACCACAGTTTCCTTCAAATTATTTTTCCTCACCATTCGATTCGATTACTTGTGACTTGTACAAAATATAATGTAGCATTATGTCATTCGATTAGATGAATCAACCCTTGCATAGTTTTCATAGCTCAACTTCAAACAGCATTATCCTAAATTTTGTAAAGTTTTATTTTTTATTTTTTAATTTTTTTCTTTTTATTATTGTTTTCATTTTATCTTTCTTTTCCATTTTTTGTCTTGATAAATTAGTTTAGTTTTTATTTAAAACTCAATCATCAACACCAATGTTCTTATTTGTATGTATTGTAGAATCACAACAACTCCTGTCCCTTACGTCCTATTCTTGAGTTTTTTTTAAATGAAGGAAAAGAAAGAAAAACTAAGGATAGTTAAAAAAAATGGGTGTTCTTGAGTTTTTTTAGGATGGAAAGGAAAGGAGTAGCAGGAGTTAGGAATGATTAAATTAATGTATTTTCCCAATAAGTTATCGTCCCGAAAATTGGATGATTACTAACGATAACTATTTTTTAACATAGTTATCCTTTCTTTTCCTCTAATTTCCTTCCAACTCAAGAACACACCTAATTAAAAAAAAAATTCTTTCCCCTTTCCTTCCCTTTCTTATCCTTCCCTCTCCTTTCCTTTTCTTTTCTTTCCTTGGATAAAAAACTCAAGAACAAGGCGTTAGAGATCCCAAAGAAAAGAAAGTAAAACGTGTTTATTTCTATGATCAAGGGACTACGAGAGTGCCCATTGTCTTATGCTATAGCTGTTGATCTTAAAGTTCATAGATCCTGGGTTGAACAATTTTGGGTGAATGCCAAAACAAAGAAGAAGGGGACAAGGATCAGTTCAAAGGTGGCTGAACAGGAGATAGTGATAAATAAGGAAGTGATTCGGAGAGCCTTACAAATCATAGACAATGCTGCAGATCCGTTCACTACGTTTCCAAAAGAAGATATTGCGGGATACCTTGAAGAAATTGGTTATGATGTAAAATGGAGCACTTGTGAGAAGACGCATCTTCCCGTATAGTGGAAGCTTCCCTTTCACATTGTTGTTAACTGTTTATTTTCACAAAAAGGGGGTTTTGACAAGTTGAATGCAGACTAGGTTGGAGTAATGTTGTGCTTGACACACAACAAGAAGTACAACTACTCATGGCTGTTCTTAAAGTACATGCAACTTAATGTGCTTGCCAAGAATAGAGGAATGATATATCCAAGATTTGTATAATTTATTTTGGATGACCTGCTTCCCAATATTCCCAAGCCAGTATACATGGATGAAGTTGATGGTGAAGGAAATGTTGTTGAACCATCCGAGCCTCATCAAGTGAAGATGGTTGGCAATCTGCATTAAAGGCTATCCTTGAGCCTACTGGGAGGAGTCTATACAAGTATAAAGGTACTGAGCCTGGAGTCAAGATTGGCCAGTTCCCTGAGACGGAAACGGACAATGAGGAGACAGAATTTGAGGAGGAAGGTGATAGCGGTGATGATGATGATCATGATGATGATGGAGGAGATGAACAGATGGGCCTATTGATGAGCCTGAGACTGCTGAGGCTGAACCCGAAATGGATGTGGAGGGTGAAAACCGATCCAAAGGGAACCATGATAAAAGGAAAGGGAAAACCGGTGAGTCATCGAAGAAGCCTGTTGCTGCTGACATAGAGGAAGAGGAGCCAGAGCGTCCGTTGAAAAGATTAGAGCATACAAAGGACTCCTTGAAGCCTAAGTTTGCCAAAGTGCCTACCCTAAAGGTACGTTTTCCTTCGACTGCAGCTATGATTAGTGAATCACTAGCTTCCTTACCCTTGACCACACCACAAACCACCACCATAGCCTACCCTCACATAGGATCACCCACCTCCCTAGCCAAAACCATAGAAAGACTTCAAGCCAAACAAATTAAGTTCACCAAAACCCAAACCACAACCTCACCAAAAACCCAAACCCAAACCAAAACCAAAACCAAATCAAAATCCCATCCAAAACCCAACCTAAGACCAAACCCAGAATCATACTCAAACCCAACCCCAAATCAAAAACTCCAACACTTAGAGACGAACCTATCACACCACCTGAAACCTCACCTAGCAAACCAGACGAACCCCTACCATCAATTTTAGAAAACCTACCCTTGATTAGCCAAGCCGAGACCGAACCAATAACCCAAACTATATCACCACCTAGGACCTCAATACACGTTACCTCTCCCACATATCAATTCACTTCACCAATTAAAGGAACAACCTTTTGGACCTCCACATGCACATCATTCATCCAATCACAAACCACCACATCAACCTTAGTAACCATAACCGAGCCAATTAGCCTACCCCTAGCCTTAACAACTTCCTTCCCAACTCAAAACTTAACCATGCCTATCCCAACCACACCACATTCAACCAAATCAACTACACCACCCTCAACCATAAAAAGCCCTATCGTAGTAGCCACTCCTCTCTCGAGTGGCAAGTCGAAGAATTCGCAAGTGTATCGAGATCCTATCCTCGATAGGATTAAGGCACTGGAAGAAGCAAATAAGAATAGAGCTAAACATGAGCTCTTGTTGATCAAGTTCGTTAAAGATCAACAAGTAATCAATGAAGAAGAAATAAGACAACGTGATGCTTTAGTTTCATGAGTGGTTGAACTACAAGAGCAGAGAGACTTGGATCATGCTTCAATTGTGAGTCAACGAGAATGGATCCAGACCTTGCAACAAAGAATCAACAATCAACAAAAGTTGATTAATCAAAACTCCCTGCAAAATGTTGAGCAGCATGTTGATATTGAGATGCTTCAGTCAAAGATCTCCAGGTTAGAGTCTGATCTTCCCTCCTCCTAAAACTTTGCAAATAACTTTAGGAGGGAGTTAGACTCTGAAATTGACCAAGTGTGGATAACCTTTGAGCGTCTGAGCTCAAGATTCGTATTGTTGGAAAGTGGGTACAGTTCCTCTAGGGACGTTGATAGATTGATGGGTGAAAGTGTGAGGTTGCAGAACATGATTGAGCAGCTTGAGGCAAAGGTTGAAGATCAACATGATTACAACAACAATCAGAATCGTGAAAATGAGTCCTTAGTCAATCGTTACCTTGCAGTTATGGAGGTAACGAGACTAACTGATGAAGATGTAAGCAATTTAAAGACTCATTTGATGGACACTTTCTGTGGTTCCTGCGTGTAAATGAGTCGAGGACTGAGCATAGCGATGAAAGAAGAATAGCTCTTGCAAATCTAGTCGTTGATGCCGAGAGGGTCAGAGCTCAAGGAAAGCTACATGGTTTCCTATACAGTGGTGAAACCAGGAAAGATGAGGGTGAAGGTACCTCTGGTGTGAGAACCAGTGATGATGAGCCATTGAAGGTTGTTGGGACCATAGTGAGCACCGAACTTGTAGTTACTACTGCCACAACAACTGGGCAGGTCATTTCTACAAGTTCCCCGGTTTTTGTACCTTATACAGGTGAGCAAGTCAGTGATCCTGTTACATATGCTATGGTTCCCATTGTTACACTACAACCTTTAGCTCAGGGAGGTGATGAAGGAAATGTTGATGGTGAGGATGATGATGAAACCGATGATGAAGCCGGTGATGGTGATAATGAAGAGAATGAGAATGAACATGATAATGGCGATGAACACGAGTACGATAGCTTTGATGAAACTCGTGATGGTGATGGAGATGGTGATGGAAGTGGTGATGATAGTGGCAATGGTAATGCCACATGTGAAAATAATACGGATGAAGAGGAGCCGCCAAATGAGGCTCAGAAACACGCGAGACCAATGCCGCAGTAGAGGCCGAAATAGCCTATGTTTTTAATGTTTATTGTTTTGCAGAATTTAGCTCACTTTTTCAAGAAGCCTATGAAGGAAATAAAGATGATAGTAACGACGGAATCAACTACTCACCTAATTCGGACACTCCGGAAAGGGTGACTGAATACCTGCAGTTCAAGAACCGGCTATCACTCCAGCTGCCATACCTGCTAGAAGAAAGTCAAGGAAGTGTATCAAGTACTATAGTGTTAGCAGAATGGCGAGCATGATGTAACATTCGTTACTTTTCAAATCCAAAACCCAACCCGTTTATTTTCTTTTGCCTCATTTATTATTCGAATGGTCGTTACTAAATAAATTCCCGCCCTCGTTTAAGGATATATTTTTCGTTTATTTATTTATTAACAATATACTATAATACCCCTAACTAACTTATTACGACTTTTGGATCCACACCTATAGAGCAGGGACTAAATTGCAAAATCATCCAAACCCTTTTCCCTCTCTCCTTTCCTTCCCGTCGACGTCCAAGACCCCCCCCCCCTCCTCCTTTGCTTGTTCCTCAATCTTCGGCGAAATTAACCTTTCCAAATCCTTTGTTAACTAAAAACGCGTTGTACCGACACTCTATACATGGTAAACTATAACAATTTGACAGCTATTGACTCGTTTTTAAAAGCTTTAACAACCTGCGGACCAAACTAACACTAAAACGCTATAAATACACAATCTTAATTCAATTAAACCCGTCCACACCATCCTTACTACATCGCGACCTAAACCCCTAAGCCAATTAACCCCTACACTACTGTACAGTTGACTTCGCATTCAAACTTGAGCCGCAAACCCTAGCTCGTCGATCTCCTTTAATCCGTAATCAATTCTGGGTAATTAATTTATAAAATTAGGTCGTTTTTAGTCAATAATTGTTAACCCTAACTCAATTTGATTCAACGATAAACAATTAACGGTTTAAGTTCTAGGGTTTTAAATTGGGGAAGAACATCAACCAGATATTATGCTTATAAATAATTGTTTCTGTGTATTGAACAAGTCAAGGCACTGGCCTGATGGCCCGTGCATGTTACTCTAAGGTTAAGAACCGGCCTGGGGCGCGAGTTCGAATACTCCAGGCCCGGTTTTATGTTTTTTGTAATTGTTTATTTTATTTACTTTTAATCAAAGATTATGATGACAATACATGTATATATTCTAAATATGCATTTTCTTCATAAAATGAACTCCGAAATTTATTGTTTTCGTGTCTTTGGATTTGTATTAATCTTGTAATATTCATATTCATATATATATATATATATGTGTGTGTGTGTGTGTGTGTGTGTGTGTGTGTGTGTGTTGTGCATGTAATAAATAAAATCACAATAAATCCTTTTTTACCAATCGCTTAAATGAGACGTCTTGTTATCTTAACAATGCTCAAATATTTTATCTCGTATCTTTCCGTTAATATATTATTGTATATAATATTTATTTTATTTATTAAAATCAATAATAATAATAATAATACTAATAACAATAATAATAATAATAATAATAATAATAATAATAAAATGGACATCAAATATAAATATAATAATAACCCTTATAATAAACGAAAGTGTATCTATTAATATTTTAATATTTCATACAACCATATCGAATCTCAAAATCCGTCATAAATCTTTGTAAATCGCTATGATCGTATTTAATTCTTGTTATCATTAACAACTAGGAATATTTGGTGGTGAACCTCGAGGAGCTTGACCATTTTCATCCTAATTCTTTTATTATCTCATCATCACCTAATCCACACGTTAAGGTGAGTTTACATACCCCTTTTTCATCTTTAATATTTTGGGGGTGACATGTATACCCTATTTAAATTACTCATTTTTATTTTCACATCTATTCAAAACGCAATTGAATATATGTTTATGTGTGATTATTGCATGCTCTATGATAATGCTCTATGTGCTTAATTATTTACTTTATGTTTGGTGGTTGGTATCTCATCCTCATCTATCCTCGTCTAGTATGATCATACACTTACCAAAGTACTTTGATTTCGTATCAATAAGAGCGGGTCCACATCTATTTAGTTGTTTACATTTTCAAAAGAATTGTAATACTCATCATTTACATATGAATTGTGATTTATCTCTTTCTTTCTTTCTCTCTCTATATATATATATATATATTAACTTATGTATTCTCACCAACATTCGTGTTGACAAACTCTATTTTCATACATGTTACAGGTACAAGTAGTTGATATTATTCAAGTTGGAAGACAATAGTTTGACCTTAGGATATTATTCAACATACAAGAATATGATGTAATTGTTATATTTATTGAACTTGTGTACGTGTTTAATGTTAATAATGAAATTAAATATTTATTGTCGCTTTAATTAGTGTCTTTTGAGATACTGTCCAATCAATACGTTACGCCCCGTCATGTTCCGCCGCCTTTGGTCTGGGTGTGACACATGAGATGGAGATCGAAGCCGTACCATGGCTCAGCTCCAATCCTCTACGCTAAGTGGCACCAAGACAGCAAAATTTGGGTTGTTCGAAGAGCAAACGGCGACCTTACATATCTCACTTACAGAGATATGCATACTCTATCTAATGATATGAACTACTTCAGATTGACGATGGGTCGAGGCGAAGAGGAACACACCTTGGAGGGATGGTTCAAGCGATTCTTGAGTCATGGGAGGATGAACGACTACCCAAACTTTACTCTGTATCCGGGTAGATCAAGTCAAAGGAAGTTAACCCGTATACCAAGAAGCGGACTACGGGATTGTCACACCCTCCAATTTCGACTAACAGAGTCTATCCACACGGCGTGTGACATACCAGGATCTAGCTAATTTGTTATACCAAACATCCAATTAAAATATTCAAAACATTATTTAAGTCTCATTCGGATATGAGAAAACCAAAACCAAACCAAACAGTTTAAAGTTTTGCGAAAGCGTAAGGTAAATGGTTTAAAATAATAAACCACGTGCTCAAACATGCACAACCCATCAAATGAATACAATGTGATATAAAAGTTCATGCGACAACTGTGACTCCTAACATATGCAATGCAGCCCGCTCCATAGCACATCTTGCAACCTGGGCAAGTCAACACGAGGTTGGTGAGTTCATAAGTTATAGTAAAAAGTATTTATATAGTATAGATAGTATACGTAGTGTCACACCCCATTTAAGGCCTAGGAGTGTGATCCAATAGTTGGTACCACAAGTGTAAATAAAACAGAGTAGCATTCATTTAGCGGAAGACTTGTAAAACTTGTGGATTTAAGTTGTAAATATTTATAATACAAAAGTCGGGATTATAAAAGATTCCCGAATTATTTCAAAAGGTTAATTGTTATACATTACAAAACCACCATTTTTTATATATTTAAGTTTTAACAAAAGATCCGAGCCATCGGATATTCAAATCATTTCGTCACTCCAAGTGCTAAACTTGTTCACCTGCAAAATGTAAGAAAATACGTCAGCAACGAATGCTGGTGACACGCTGACGCAAAATAACTTCTTTTACTTTATTACCCCTTGAGGCTACGCCTGCCTCGGCCCAACGTGGCTTAGGAATAACAAAGTCAAATAACACATTATAAACTAGAGCCTCTACACTAGGTCACCTCAGCAAACATCGCAGTGTTCGACTTAGTTAAGTACCCGTATATATACACATAAGGTCGTACTCCCTGCAGGAGAGCATCCTACGACCAAGGGTGGTGCGATCATGCCCATACATCACATAGTACCACCTATGTAAGGATCCAGACATACGTATACCACAGCCTGAGGGCTAGGTTCATACCATAGTTATAACGGTTTTAGGAACACATAGTTCCTTATAAACAATTTCATATAACAAGTTTGACTCATTTGAAAACAAGTTTAAAAGTTTGGGGGCGTATTCACCTTGTCTCTTTAGGATCGGCTTCACTCACCGTCCAAGGTTCTTTCCCTTTCTTTATCTCGAACCTATAGTTACGAGTATAAATATTTGTTAGTCTTATATCTCAATCCTCGATTGAACCTTTAGTTCAATTCTTATTTACTTGAAAACCTTTAGTTTAAAAGTAAATTTATAAACCTTTAGTTTATATGAAAACCCGACGTTTCTTTTTCTCTAAGAAACGTAATCTTTTCTTTTATTATTTAAGAATACTCTTTATTCATTAAATAATATTTTCATAACAAAGAATATAATCATATATACTTACACACATATATATGTATCACAATATTCAACATTTATCCTTTCATTCATTTCTTTGTTATGTTTTCTTTTCTTTTCTTTTATCGAACCTCGACTTTATGGCTTAAGCCTTAATATAATATTGAATTATATTGAATTCATTATTACGCCTAACCTTAGTGGCGTATAAAATTCTAGGGACTTGAGCAGCACTCCAACGCCGCTTCACTTTTCTCGACACGCTTGTAACAACGCGATTTTTCCAAATTATCTTACCCGACCCGCTTTTATGTTTGGGTTATTTTATCAAATAAAACACCGCATTTATCGAGTTAAATTAATTGAATAATATTATTTTAATTATTTATTTAAAACATATTTACAACTTTCAGTTTATAATAAATATAACCCCCTACATAAGTTTTAACCCATTTTGAATCCACGTTCAATCTTGAGGGATCAAATAGCAAATCGGATCCAAATTATATTATAATCCTCTCACCCTTTTACCCAAACCCATATTTGACCCGTTTTTGCCCAACCCGAGACCCGTTTAACAATCTTGGAGCACAATACTCGTTTTATATTTGGAAATCAAAATCATTGACTTTTTATTCTTACCTAACACGGCCTAACCGACATTCAATTAAGTTAATGAGATCAACGAATTTGTTTTCTTAATTTGTTCTTAGCCGTCTTTAAACCCGTTTGTGATTATACAATGAAACGATTATCATAATTCAATTAAACGCACAGAGAGTACCCTTATGGCAGCGCAAACAGTAACCCCATATCTAATTTCTTTATAAAAATCTGCTGCATCGTGTTCTTATTCTCCCTCGCGTCGTCTGCAAGTGTTCCAATTAACCAGTTCATATTCAGCGTAATAGGTAATAATTTATGTAGTTCTGCTCGTCTTTGATCTCTTCTCAATAACCCTAACATTAATCAAGTTAACAACAAGCTAAGTGACCGATTGCAGATCTAGGGTTTATGAACCAGTTTGGGTTTCTATCAATATACTACTTAAATTTATGGTTTGATATTCTACTTATCAGACACCCCAGCTCAGCTGGTTGGGGTGTGCGTATTTATAGTGTGGCCCGGCCAGGGACGAGGGTTCGAATCCCCTCGACGCGGATTTATATTTTTGTTATTCTTAATTGTCTTTTTGGCTTAATTGATTTATACGTAATTGTTTTATAGATTCATTTATAATATATATTATACATTAAATAAACATCATCTTATCAAAAACGTCACCATTAAGTTTATGTTTTTTTTTTCAAAATCTCGTTATATATATAAAGTATATTTTTAATAATAATAAATCATCGTTACCTTATTAAAACCCGACACTAATATTGATGTTTTCTCGTCGTTGAACGTCTTTATAAAAACTTGTATTTATTTTGTATGCATATCTATTATTTATTAACTAAATGTATTAAACATATTTTCCTTAAAGATTCAACCCAATTATTTATTTATATATTACTACATATTATAACTAAATAATTACCCATTATCATTATGACTATTTATTTAAATATTTATATATTTGTGTTTTATTTATTTGAATAACTATAAGTATATTTTACATTAAAATTATTTATTATAATTATTACTTTATAAATTTGATGTTATATTTATCATATTAAGTAATCAAGGGTAACTTTATAAATAATAAAAAATAATGATTCTATGAGTATAATAGACAATAATATTAATCTTTGCAATAATAATTATTATTGGAATCAATCGTTCAATCAATAACCATCTTAATTCCAAACTTAATTTAATCACATCGAAATCTTAATTCATCAAATCATGTTATATCTTTATAATTAATTCATATTATCATTATTTAATTAGGAATCCTTGTCGGTGAATTCTGAAGGGGTTTAACTGCTCTCATCATCACTTATATTTCGTTCATCCGATCAGGTGAGTAATCACTCCCCTTTTTACTTATTTTAACCTTTTTGGGGACATATGCGTATCGTATCATATTTATCTATTATCTAGTATTCAAAACCGCAACTATTTAATCCTTGGGTGTATATCAGTTTATGCCTAACTTGCTATTTACTTAATTCCTTTATTTGAACCGCATTCGGAGAGGTCCAACATATTCTCAGTCTAGTATGATCATACGACCTTCGTAGTGGCCGACGTCCGACGCATTGACAATGGTTTAACCGACACCTCAATTTTGGTAACCAATGCCCATTCGCATGGCAACGGTTTAGCCCTTTCTTTATGTTTGATTGTTTGTGTATGTGCTATGGTTTAACTGTTTATGTCACGGGAACAGTTTGCATCTTTCTTTTATATATTATATATACTATTACTGTTGTGTCTTAAACTGGTGTTCTAGTCACTCAACATGTGTTGTTGACAAAAAAAATATATTTTATATGCATTTGCAGGTTATCAGCTTGGTTGTTTAGCAAGATGAAGATCACGTAGAGATGTTTTTTAGGATACAAACTTAATTAATCATTGTTGTAATTTCGTTATACTTGATGTACTTAATTGTAATTGTTTTATTTGAAATTATTAAATAGATATTGAAACACCGTGAGTTCGTTACGAGGAATGGGGGGATTCTCTCGTAACCACCCTCCGGCGTGAGAATCAGTACTCGATAGTACGAAGTAGTATAATTTGATAGTGATAGTAGGAGAAAGTATATCCTTTACCATTTGGAGGTTTATTGGTATTTATAGCCGGAGGAGAGAGAGTGTGACCAACCACCTTGCCAGGTTTTCCACCAATAATATTCTCCATTCGTGCAGTCGTGGTGGTTGGTAGAAGTTGTTGGGCATCATGGCCTTTTGACAAGGACGTGGTTGTACTGTTTGTACCGTCCTTTATGTGTTGTCTAATCCCCATTGGTTTGGTGTTTATCCCTATGTGGGTTACCATCTTTTTGTCCCATGCTGGTGGGACCTTTGTATTACCATTCCCGAGGTGCCATGGGAAGTAATATTGGACTACACTCTTCGCGCCATGCACTACGCCCGGCGCTAGTGATATTCTGGCGCCTAGTGTTCCGCCCAGTGTTATGCAGTTAGTGATATTTTGTCAAATGGTGGGTTTCATACCCTACCTCTACAGGTATTGTCTTTGAAATCACATGTTACCCGTTTTAGCTAAAATCATTATTTATTATAGAGCTTCGTGCACTTTTACAAACGGGTTATTTTAGTCTACGCCAAATCAAATCTGCAACTCGTAACTTTGATCCTGCTAATAAGATTGGTGAAGGAGGCTTTGGACCCGTTTACAAGGTGAAAAAATAAAAAATAAAAATCACTCCTGATTATAATATTATGTTTACTTGTATATTTAAGATAATTATATTAAAGTTTTTCGTATAATTTTAGGGTGTACTCACAGATGGTTCTAAGATTGCCGTAAAGCAATTGTCCGCCAGATCAAAACAAGGGAATCGTGAATTTGTCACTGAAATTGGCATGATATCCGCTTTACAACATACAAATCTGGTAAAACTTTTTGGGTGTTGCATTGAAGGAAAGGAATTACTATCGGTATATGAATACTTAAAAAATAACAGTCTTGCACGTGCCCTTTTCGGTAAATACTTTACCATCCTAATGATTTAATGTTTATTACTTTTATTAAGGGTGTAAAGCTTGGTTTGTTTATTATTTATTTATATAAATATATAGTTATATTTATCATTATTATATATTAATAATATTTAATGTAATATATTTATTATACTTTTGTGAAAATATATTGTATTTGTATAGCTAAAAGGTTCATTTAAGCTCTGTTCGATTTAAAGATTTAGCGAGCCGATCTTGAGTAGCTTATAAACAACTCTGCTGGTTTACACTCATATTTTATACCTATTAGAGGAAACAACTAGCTAATAATAAATTGTTATAGGTGACGAGGACCAAAAACTTAATTTAGACTGGGCTACAAGAAAGAAGATATGTATGGGAATAGCACGGGGCTTAGCTTATCTACATGAAGAATCAAGATTAAAAATAGTTCACAGAGACATAAAAGCCACCAATGTTCTTCTTGACAAGGATCTTAATGCTAAAATATCGGATTTTGGTTTAGCAAAATTGGATGAAGAAGAGAACACTCATATCAGCACACGAATTGCTGGAACGATGTAAGTTTCACCTTCTTTGTTTTTCTTTTACATTTTACAAGAATTGGTAGAATGATTCAAAATCTGGAGATGAAGTTGGGGTCTCCCTTATAACGTCATATCTATCATAAAGATCTGGTTGCTTACATCCCATAACTTTATTTTGAAGTAGTTTTTTTTAAGGTTTCTAGCCAAATCGCTTCGGGGGTGGGGGTAGGGGGGGTGTTGGCATTTATTAATCGCCCATACCAAATGCTATGACCCCATTTGTTATTTAAAATAACCCAGCCCCATGTGATTACTGATTAGATACCTTAATAGAAACTCTACTTAAAATAAAACAAAACAAACTTAAATATCCCCATATCCTAAACTCTATAAGTAGTCTTGTTATGGTGTGATTTTAGTGGATATGGTTATTGTATTTAAATATGGAAATATTTGTTGGTGTATATTTATAGAGGGTATATGGCCCCCGAATATGTGATGAGGGGGTATTTGACAGACAAGGCAGACGTTTACAGCTTTGGAGTTGTTGCATTGTTGATTGTTAGCGGGAAAAGCAATACAAATTACAGACCAAAGGAAGACTTTGTCTACCTTCTCGACTGGGTACATTCAATATTTTATACCATTATATTATTTTCTTAAATTTCAGAACGGGTTGGGTTGAAATGAGTCATGAATGTCTTTTTCCTTGCTCCATAATATTTACCTTTATTGGTGGTATAACCCCTAAACTCGTTTTGTAGTCATTTAATCTTTACATAGAATTGAAGATTCGCTAAAATTCGTTAGTTAACCCTTTTTAACAAGTCAAAGAAGTTAATAGTTAATACTGTTAAAAAGGTTGCAAGTGTTAAACTAGGGGCGAGTATGGGCTGATTCGGTTTGCTAAATAAGTCCAAACCGAGCCTATACATGTAATCCAATTTTTAGATACATAACTGATCGTTTCATCTATAAATGGTTTGTTTAATTCAGTTCTTGAAAATGATGGTTCGTTTAATTAATGGTTAACCATGGGCATTGGATGTTGTTAGGTTCAAACTAATTTTAATTAATAAGTTCAAATATATCATGAGTAAAATAGATATTAACTAATATTTTATTTAGACAAGAAGTTATGCCAACACGTTTTGGACATATACATTAGTATTTATAAAGGACATATAAAGGTTTGTTTTAACGTGAGCTCAACTTGGCTTATTTGGTGTTTTTGTACACATGTCTTCTTGTTCAAACGGCGAAGATAACCTTTATTAAAATAAAACTTCTAGCAAGATGCTAGAAGGCAACATCAAACCATTATTACATATTAGTTACACACATATGATTAACCGACCATTAAAAAAAAATCATAACTGAACCTTTGCCTTTTCAACCAGTTCAGTTATTTAACTATTCAATTTCAATTTTTCTATTCTTATTAAATTATTCAGTTTTCTTATTCACGCCAAGGTTAAAATATAAAATTGTTAAAAGTTGATTTATTTTTGACATTGTTGACCCTCTTACATATACTTAATTTGTTAACTATAGTTAAAAAAACAAATATATACTTTAGATGATTTTAATGCGTTTGATGCCTTTTCATTTAAGCTCTTTTATCTCATTGAAATATTTTTGATATAAAAAATAAAACAAGAGCTAATTATTCATTTTCCTTGTTTAGGCTTGTGTGCTACAAGAGCAAGGGAATCTTTTGGAACTAGTAGACCCTAGTCTCGGAAAATACTCAAAACAAGAGGCCATGATGATGATTAATTTGGCTCTTCTATGCACAAATGCATCTCCCTCCCTAAGACCACCCATGTCAGCAGTGGTCAAAATGTTGGAAGGCAAGATGCCGGTTCAACCCCCAATAGTCAAAAGAGATGCGGGGAACCCGGACATGAGGTTCAAAGCCTTTGACTTGATATTACATGATAGTCAAACTCAACTCTCCACCATTTTAATTGGTATTTATGACCATATATAAACAAATGAGTTAATGTCGTTGGAACCCTTTTCTAATATAAGTGTCAATCATTGAGGTCATCGGAGCCCTAAAACCATCACCGAAATCGGTTGGGGTGCTCAAGTGGTGGTGGCTGGATGGTGGTGGTGTTGGTGTTCAGGTTGAGTTTTCCGGCCAAAAGTGTTTTTTCGACGACCTGTAACTAACAACGTTAGCATTTCGTTAGTTTTGGACCATTGGGAACAAATATGAGAAAATGTGGGATCTATTACGGACAGAAACCATTGCAATGTATGAGACTTGTTCCACTCGGTTGTGTAGTTGTGTAGGCAACTGATGTGGGGTTCAAAAGCAAAATAGGTCCCCTCACCCATCAGACTAGTCTTTTGGGTTGAATTCTTCTGTTTGGCTTGTAACATTAGTATTAGAGCCAACTTCGGAGTTGTGGCCAGGAGGAAGCCAGTCGTGACCAACAAGGACTCGAAGTGGTGGCCCACGGAGTGGTGGCTTGGTGTGAGCCAGCCGTTACCAACGTGGCTGTGACCAATAAGGACTCGGAGTTGTGCCCTAGAGTGAGCCATCTGTGACCAACTAGGACGTTGGCGTTTAAGGATGGTCTATTGTTACGGACTTGTTCCACATCGGTTGTGTGGGCAACTAATGTGGGGTTTATAAGACAAATGGGTTCCCTTACCCATAAGAATAGTCTTTTGGGTTGAGTTCTTATGTTTGGCTTGTAACATAAATCACCTTCTCGTGCTCCTTGACAAACTTGTCAAGATCATGATTACGAGTGTCCGTCATGGTAGCAACTAGCATGTGACTCTGAGGAGATCGCCTAGAAATTACTCCGATACCCTTGATAGGGTTTGAGGCTTGAGGGAAAAGATATCTAAGAATTAGGGGAAGATAATGAATCAATATTCTGGATGAGCTCCAAATTATAACATAATATTCATTAAATAGAAATAAAATCACAAACTATATCCCAAACAACTGAAAAAGTAAACTATGATAACCCTACAGAATGCAAAGTAAATAAAATCCAAATAAACATAAAAAGTCATGTAACAATACTCCCTCCTTAACCCTATTTTTCCACAAAAAGTGATTCAAGGAACCTTGTTTTCATCTTCTACAACAAACCGTTTTGATGCTTGATCTTTTCATCAACTATCACTTGGAGTATGTAAAGCTGCCTTTTCTTACACTTGTGGCCAGAAAAAACTTTTCGTTACGCAAGAAACATTCCCCATTTGCCATTTTTAACTCAAGTTCATCGCTCGTCAAACGCCTCGAGCTAAGCATTCCCGGTTTAGAAGCCGGTGACACAGTTGTTAGACTCGGTAGCAAGGGATGTTTTGAATCATTAACCAAAGGAGTAAGTTTGGCATCTTCGTGTTGTGAACCATCCTCCACATCTTTAAGTCGATTCATCAAGATTGTGTTCTTGATAGTTTGAAGTCTCGCTAACCCATACGCCTCATGTAACATTTTAGGCTTGAACGTTTTTACTGTCCCTTTTATTCTTGACTTCAATCCTTTCACATATAGGCTAACGACATATGGTTTACAAATGGTAACCTTGTTAAACAAGTTATCGATACCTGAATTCTTTCTTGTAGGCCATCAATGTCATAGTGATTTGAATAAGAGATGTTATGTCTTTCATTACATCTTCAAACATGGTGTTATAGAAATGAGCCGAAATAGCCAAAGCATAATCTTCCCATGGTAGTTCAGCCACGATAAGCCCTCTTGTTTTCATATACGATTGATTCCATTCAATCGCATCCCCCTCAATGTGTATAATCGCATGCCTTAGTTTGAGATTTTCCGGTGTCCCGTCGATGGTGAACAAGTATCGATCCACGGACACACTTGTTCGATTTTTACTACTAAACCGTTTTATTTGTTTTAACCGGAAGTAAACATCATAGTGGTTTTAGTCTACTAAGTAAGTTTTAAAGAGAAATTTAAAAGCATAAATTAAAGACAACATTTTTGTATTTTTAAGATAGAAGATTGAGGATAAAAGTGTATCATCTTGGTTCAAACTCCTCTTAATTTGGTTTAACAATTAGTTAGTAAGCATGTGATGTGAGCTTTCTATGGTGATTAAATGTGGGAATAAGAATTATTCCATGATAATTAAAGATAAAGATATGTATAGCTTTATCATCTCCACAAAAACATCATTTTATGTAAGCACGTGATTATAATAAATATCTATAAGTTCTCACTTTAAAGATGAGACAATCCCTTAAATTACTAAGCAAATTGTCCTTAATATTTTAGTAAAAATAACTTTTGTATCATACTTAAAATACCAATTAAGATTAGTTGAGTTGTAAAGGATTAACCTTGAATTACCAAGTATTAAGCCGCACAACTCTTGACCGGTTATAGAACTCATGTAATAACTACTCAAGAGTTGTTTAAAATATGTTATGTTGCACACTCACTTAACAAGTGCTTAACCAATCTTAGTGGATGAATTTCCAACAATCCGTTTCCACAACATTGTTGATAAGTCCCATTCTAAAATGGTTAATTACTTCTAATAATTAATTTGGTCCACGTTTATATTAGGATTTATGTTTTTTTTTCCATTACCAATCTCGTACAAAAATAACAATTCCTCGACTTATCATCAAGCTCGGAACTTGGCATCTCTTTTGAAGATTCTTAATTTATTAACCAAGCCCTTACAAGAGTGGCGGTTCCTCGGCTTATCGTCAAGCTCGGAACATGGTGTCTATTTTTAGGTTCGGCAAGGCCTCACTAGACTAACAATTTCTCATCTTATCATCAAGCTTGGCACTTGGGGTATCTTTTAAGAGTATTTTAACATTACTCATCAAGTGATAGTTGCAACATAACCGTTACTTATTAATAACAGGTCACATGTTTAACTAATATTATAAACGTCAATTAAGATTTATTATAAACCAAGATAATACTATGAAAGTTTAGTGTTAGTCCACGGTATTGTCGTCTCGAGTCTTTGTAATCGTTATGTAATTTATTATTATTTTAATGTAAAAGGCAATTTAGTAATTATAAGTCGCATACGTTAAGTTATGGTTCATTCATTAAGGATGTTTAATGAATGAACATTAATCGTTATTATTGCATGTTCATTCGTTAAGGATGTTTAAAGAATGGACCTTATACGTTATGTATTGTATCCATTCGTCATGGAATGTAGACGAATGGGGTATAGCGAATAAGTCTTTCGCTATACCATTTTGGTTATTTATGTAATGAAGACGAATGAAAGTCATTCGTTACGGAATGTATAACGAATGGCCTTCGTCTTCTATATATAGGTTGTTATGCCTCGGATTAATTTAAGTGTTTTATAAAGTTATTCCTCCCTTGCTGTTACTCTGTCCGATTATCCTCTCAACACTTCGTTAATATTATTAAGTCCATTATACATATACATATATCATATAACTAGATCCGGTATCGAATCGATATGACCGATTCAGTTAACTGAAGCTCTAAACTAGTGTTTTATCATTTAGCCATTAATAAACATAATGTTAACCATCAAAGTAATAGATACAAACATGATCAAATCAAAACAATCTAACCAATTTGAATGACTAATTTTTTATGCTAATGACTTATTCCAAGAGCTTAATCTCCTTAACCTTCAAGGGTTGCATGAATGGGATAATTCCCTTATTAATGGTGGTGAAAAGGGGTGGTTGAAGTGGAGTAAATGTGGTTGTAAGGTGCATGGAATGTGGAAGATGAACATTCCATTTATAGGCTAATCAGGTGCCCAAAACACTGTCGTTCTAAGCAAAGCATGGCTATGTGAAATTTTTGTCATCTTGCATTGAATGCTCATGTCAGATTCATGTAGCAAGGGAAAACATGGCCGTTTTAAGCAAAGCACGACCATGGTGAGTCCACAACAGTCCAAATTTTGTCCTTTTCTCTTGTACCAAAGACATGGGTGTGTTTTGGGAAGACACGACCAAGTTTAGCTTCTAAACCTTATATTTTGTATTTTCCTCTTACTCTTGATAACATGGGTGTGTTTAGGTTAACATGGTCATGTTGTGTCTTCCTAAATTTAAACTTTACTTCGTAAAGTCTAGACATGGCCATGTCTTGATTCACCATGGGGTCTGTTGAGTCTCCTTTCACTGTTTATCTCCTTTTTTCTTCGCATATCAACGCGTTTTATTCCTTACGGTTATATTTACATATAGATATAAATTATAAAATTTCATAGTTATTTATTCTAATATATTTGCCGAAATCACACCTATTTGGAGATATTTTAGTGCGAAAAAGATGTATAAATTCTTATACATCAAATCTCCTCACGCTTGAACCTTTGCTTGTCTTCAAGCAAGCTTTGAACAAATTCTTCGAACCGCACATAAACCAAAGTTAAACATCCCAAGAAATTTTAGAAAGTTCCGGTAATCCATAAGAGCAAAACGTGTTAGTATATATAGTGATATTTAAAATTATGGTTTGCTTTTATGAGCTTCTTCTTATGCGAAACGTCACATACTCGCAATGTTCACACACACTCGGTTTATATCTAGACATACTTGTAATGTTGTATTTATAAACACGTTTACCCAAGATACGACTTATAGAAAATATGCTTGTCGAGATATCAGTTCTCCATCCACTTAGTGAAGTGCTACATATGTTAAAAAGATAGTAAATTTCCAAGGGTTTCGGTATGTGGGTGGTCGTTTTTGTCGGGTATTTTGGCGTAGGTGTTTGGATGGGTGCGACTAATCGAGTTGTTTCTTAAAAATATTTATTCCTTTTGTTGCTCTTGCTCCATTCTTTGTCCTAAAATGTGGTGAATAAATTTTTTTACAATCCTAATGACTCTTTTTAAGGTCAGATCGTCAAGTCCGGTTTTGTCCAAGATGTGGATCAGTTCTTCCTCAACCCTGAACATAACTTCAACTCTAATGGATCGTTCGACTTTGAGCCTAATAGCCTCCACCCTCATTAGTTTGGTATATTCATATTGGAATTGAGTTTGACGTACTCTACATCTTCTTTTGTGAGACAAATTTTTGTAGCCAAAACATCGTTCAAATCTTTTTTCTCGTCTTTTCATTGCGCTTTTGGAAATTCCACAAAATGGTGGCCTTTGTTCCTCTTCGCACCACTTTTTCCTCACCTCATTGCTAAAGAGAAAAATTATCTCCCTAAGTTCCGGAGGCAACCTAGGTTTTGCGAATTGTGGGCAGCAAAGTAAATTGCAATAAAAAGTATGCATTCCAATTAAGGTCTTTCGGTAAAAGATCAATGCTAAATACTACCGGTAAAAAGTTAATTTGGTAGGATAGGCTTTTGGGTAGGTTAAATGTTCTGGTGATAGGAATAGGGTTTGCTGTTGTGGTTTTTTGGAAATATATTACCTTTCATTTTATGCATCATTTCATCTGGTCTCGAATTGAATTCTCAAGACAATTTCTAATCTGCAAGAAGTACATGACTCACTCAAAAGTATCTAATATATGAGTAATTTTCTGAATATCTGCATGAAGACTTGATTCTCACAAACAGGAGGATTGGGTGAAACTGCCATGTTTTGTATAAAGTTAATCTCAATTTTACATACCATATTTTTAGTTTTATCACTTTAGAAGTAGATTTATCATGTTCAAATATTTCTCGTTATTTCTTAACCATCAAGGGTTGGATGAATGAGATAATTCCCTTATTAATGGTGGTGAAAAGAGGTGGTTGAAGTGGAGTAAATGTAAAATTGAGATTAACATTCCATTTTCAGGCTAATCAGGTGCCCAAAACACGGCCGTGCTAAGCAAAGCATGGCCATGGTGAAATTTTTGTCATCTTGCATTGAATACCCATGTCAGATTTGTACAGCAAGGGAAAACATGGCCGTGTTAAGCAAAGCACTACCGTGGTGAGTTCACATCAGTCCAAATTTTATCCTTTTCTCTTGTACCGGCGACATAGGTGTGTTTTAGAAAGGCACAACCATGTTTAGCTTTAGAACATTCTATTTTGTATTTTCCTCTTTTTCTTGATAACATGGGTGTGTGGGTTTTTATTAACCCTAACTATAGTCTTTTGATCACTATTGGGTCTAACTTTATTTTTTATTTTAATGAATATCATGTATATTGATTCATTATCACGTGATATTCATTAAATAAAAATCAAACTATGATAACCCTAGAGAATGCAAAGTAAGTAAAACCCAATAACATAAAAGTCACGTAAAATGATCGTTATCAGTCAGTTAGTTAATCGGGACCAATAGTGACCAAAAGATTAAAGTTGGGATTACAAAAACCCATACACCTTGAAAAATGCTAGAAATAATTGTTGTTCAAAATTTCATAATAAAAAATAATGCACACAGAGAACTGGATCTGCTCATTTGGCCAAAGACCGCTTGAAAGGCGTGGGCACATACTAGGTGTAAGTCATGCTGGTGGGTTGACCCGAACATGACACGCGTGTTTGCGGGTTAACCCAAACACGACTCGTTTGACTTGAAGTGTTTTATTTTTCTAATATTAAAACTTTAAATTTGCACAAGATATTGACCAATATAATTTATTATTTACAAAATATTTTTTTAAAATAAATAAAAAAACAAATGGGCTAAACGGGCCAACACGTGAACCTGAGGTCCCGGGCATGTCATGACCTCACAATGTTTGGGATTATTATGTCATGGCGAAAAGCATAAATTATTGTATTAGCAATAATTTAGTTAAAAAAATTAACATAAATTTATTATATAGTTTAATGTAGGAAAAAATTCAACAAGAGGCCGAGCTAATGGAAAACGAGTCTGATGATTCATCCTTTGATGATATTGAGTGTATGAAGCGTGTTTTAGGAAAAAGGTGTGGGCACATACGAGGTGTAGGTCATGTTGTGAGAAAGCCCACCCATGATATGCCCTCGATTAAATGCACTCCCACCCCTCGACAATTTTGGAAACAAAGTGTTACGAATGAGGTGATAGATGACGTTGTAAAACAACTTGAACCACAAGTTCAATCGCAAATGAATGCACAATGGGAAATATTGAAACAACAAATGTGACAGCGGATGCAACAAGATTTTGACCGGCAAATGGAACAAATGCATAAGGGTCTTGAGAAAAAATATCGTCATCGACGTGGTGGTCTTAGTCGTGATGGTAGTAGTGAGGATGAAGAAAATTAGCTATGTTATTTAGTTTCTAGTGGTTTGTAGTTTGTACTTCTTGATACTTTGGTTTGAATTTGTTTAACTTGGATATTTTGGTTTGTATGCATGGTTTAATTTAGGATGATTTGGTTTGTAGTTTTGTTTATAATGTTCAACATGTTTTGTTTTGTTTTGTTTTAGTGCTGGGTTTTTGTGGTTCAAAACTAGAATTATTAAAAATTAAATAAAGTAAATAAAAAAAATTTAACCCTATAGCAAGGACAAGTCGTCGCTATAGGTCTTTTACAAGTCGTCGCTATATAATTTCCTCATTTATTTAATCGTTATTGTTTATATTTTTTTCCTTATATTTACGTCCGCTTACAACGACAAAATGTCCTTGCTATAGGTAAAACATAAATATTTTTTGGATTAATTTGAAATATTATAAAAAAAGATGTCATTTATTTTAAATTATTTTTTTTACACAAATGTTTCATGGCGACATGTCCTCACTATATGTCCATCAATAACGAGGACCCTTGTAGTGAGGAGTCTATGATCCTATTGAGACGAGCCTATAGTGACAAATTTGGTAGTGACGAAATGTCCTTGCTATAGGTGAGAAACGACTTATAGTGAGGACATGTCCTCGATACAAACCTAAATTTTGTCCTTACTGTAAGATTTTATTCTTGTAGTGAAGAAAATATACATGGAATTAGATATGCTATTTCACTTCAGATCATTGCAAAAAATATATGCAAATAAACTAAAATGATTCTAAATAATAAATTAGCCATATTTTTTAACATTTGCATTGGTGACCCATTACAAGATGTTATTATTTAAGGTTTACTTTAATTTTTACTATATTTAATATATAATATAAATACTAAAGAATATATCTTATAAAGTATATCTTAAAAAATCTAATATTTGTTAAACTGGGTTGAAGTATCGTCTATGTTGGTTCCAATTTCATAAGTTGTTGATGTATTGTTGTTTAAAACTGTCTTACATTGCCATCCCTAAGGTTTATGTACGTGTTCAGGGCCCACGTGTCAATAAGGGGCAGCCGCATGGCAATGCCGGTGCGGTGAATCAAGATATACGACTAATTAATATGGAGCAGGGTATGATAAGCTTGGATAGGATGATATAGTGGCTAGTTCGGGTCATAAGCGGTCTCATTGATGATGATTTGTCATTACATAACCTGCCACCTTCTCCAAAGGAGACGCAGCCGCAGGAGGAGTCGGGCCTTCATGATGTTGTGATGATGCCGGTGATGGTGATGATGCCGGTGATGAGGATCAAGGTTTATGATGATACCAAGTATGATAACATGCACAATTTAGTTATTATGGTTTATCTTTTGGAGGTTGTCACATGCAAATGTTATCTTTTTTGTTGTATGTGTTGATGATATTATTTTGGGTGGACGTAGTAGTACCTTTTCTTTTGAAACTACTCTTGGGTTTGATGTATGTTGGTACTTATCTTTTTATCTATTTATTATAGAACTATGTGAGACTAGTACTTATGGGTGTTCACAGTCTGGTTTTGATGTTTCTTAGGTCAAACCATGAGCTATACCGTTAGTAAAGATTTTTGGTTGCCGAAACCAAACCGAAGTAACACAAACCACATGGTGAAAGCCAAATATAAACAAATTTATTTATATAGGATATTACAAATTCGAAATGAAGCAAAAAACCAACAAGGTGAGTGGACGCAACGTATTATCTTTAATTTTCTATCTATTGCCAAAAAAACATATAATATAAATATTTAAAAATAAAATATATTTAAATTAAGCGTCCGGATAACAAGTGGAAAAGAAAGTAGAAGTGATATGTGTAGATGTATGTGTTTTATTTATTTATTTTTTTAAAAAGGCAAGATTTAGTTTTATAGTGATAAATAAGGTATACAAATCGTATAAAATAGCATATGATTTGAATAGCATGTACATGTTTCCTAAACGCCTCGTATAACATCCTATACAACTTGTTTATAAACTTTACACAAAAGTGAGAGTACGACTAGTATACACTTTAGATGATCCATATATTATATTATATGAAGTGTATCCATCCTATACGACTCGTTTATCAATTTTAGAAAAAAGTTGAAATATGACTCGTGCATGTTTCAAACGACTTGTATTTTTCTTTATATAAGCTATATGACCTGTATCAAATTACATACTATGCGTACGACGTCTTAAAAGGTTAAATACGAGATTTCAGTATACGAGTCATATACCGAGCATACGAATCGTATGCTGAATGGTGTGTGATCAAATCCAGATGGTAGACCTAGATGGTGTGTGAGTAAAATGTGCCATAAATTATCGGGAAACAAGTCATCCTTCTATATATCATCTTGTTCTTTGCACAACTACAATTGTAGGTCCGCCTATCGCCACCTCAGTTCCCCGAAAAAAGTGCGATCAAGTAGCTCCAATCTTTTTCTCTTCACTATAAGTAGGTAACTACTCTAACCGAAACGCTAAGAGTGGTTAATGTACAAAAACTAATTTTCGGTACATACCCGTAGTAATGAAATTTTCAGTCGGTAGCACCTTTAGTTTCCTGCCTCTTGTCGGAAGCATGCCCTAAACGTCTGTCGAGCCCTACATGGGGTAAAGGTTGGGTCTGAGGCTGGCCACGACACACATGCAAGCCCGCATGGTTTTGTTATTTTCTTTCCTTTTTGTTTATATTTTTAGTTTTTTTTCATTTAAAGATGCGATAAAAATATAATTTGTTTATTATATTTTGAAGCTTACTTATAAATTTGTTTTGATTGCTATCTTTTTAATAAATATTCATCAATTATAATAACAACAGTTACATTTATCGATACTCTATTCATTTGTTCAACCTTTTTTCTTATGATATTCCAGGCTTTATTATTGTCTTGTCTATTCTAACAACATTATTGTTATCATTGTTTTGTACGTACAAAACTAGTGGCTACAAACCATAGCATTATCTTTATCCAATTCAAACCTTAGTTCCCTTTATAAACCATCAACTAAATAGACAGTTATTTCTACGAAAATAAGAAAAAAAAAAGAAGGGAAATGGCAACTGATCATGGATCAAGAAACTCCATCTTCAACTGTGTCATCTTATTACTATCAATCATCTTCATGATGGTCAATCATTGTGAAGGATCTTTATTTTCATCAAGGAAGTTTGCAGATTTGTGCAATGGCACTATGGCTGAGTGTTCAACACTAGTTGAAGAAGATGAAGAGTTTCTTATGGACACCGAAGAACATCGACGGATTCTGGGCCAAACAAACGCTATATCCTATGATGGTCTCCAGAAAAATATTCAAGCTTGTGGCAATCACTGTGAAGGAATTTATAACGTTAAGCATAGGCAGTGCCTTAAGATTTATAATTGCCATGACTAGTTTGGCTTGGATGCAATTATGGAATGCATGCTAGTTGGTAATGTGAAGTGATTCTTGTGTTTGTTTTCTGAAATAAAAAGTATTTTAATTTCTTGCTCTAGATTGTTAGCAATGTGAATTGTACCTTCTCTTTTTCTCCTGAAAGATATATTTCTTGCTATTCTTTTTCATTTATTGAATGATAAAATTCAACTCAATATTTCACTGATGATTCAGGCCATCGAAATCCTACTACGTTGCCTATAGAGGCCCATGCACTAGTGTCCAAGTACGATTAGAATGAAGGTGTAGATCTGCCCGACGTTTCATAAAATAATGTGTAGGGCTCGGTGGTTGAGGAGTCAAATGAGGCATGCAGGACATATGATCCTGGAAGTCTTTAGATTGATGAGTATGGTCAAAAGAATGAGTGATCTTAGGATTAGGAGGAAGTGGTGGTCAATTACTAGAAGAAGGTGAGGAGAAGATTGATGCTGCGTGGTAATACGATAGTGAAGATCGGTTCACATTGATTCAGTGAATACCCGTGATAATCTACCAAAAACCCTAAATCCCACCCAAAGGTCAGGGAAAATGAAGAGAAAATGATTATTATTAAAATTGAAGTCTGACTTTTGCAATTACATAAGAAACATATAAATAAATGTTCAAATACGAAATGGGCCCTAAAAAGGCCATGGGCCAAACACAAACCCAAAATAAAAAATACAAAAACTGCTGAAAAAACGTAAAAAGGCCTATAACTTTACTTAGTAGGCGTTTTTGGGCTTCGAACAGGGGCAAACCGCCATAGGCGTTTGCCACAATGTGCTCCTCGTCTCAAGCTTCGATTTGACTGATAATGGGCTTGAAACGGAGCTTCGTGGGCCAAGTTATGCTCGGTTTCGTGGGCCACCTTTGGAGGCACGATCATGGGCCTCCAAATATAGTATGACATGTTCTTCAGTACTTGGGCCTCCATCAAAGACACTACTAGAAAACAAGTTATTTTCTTACAAAATTTTCCTAAAAATTTCCTATGACAAGTAGTTCCAACATATTTCTAACAAAAAAATAAGGTTCAATTATAGTTTTTGTAGGAAAGTTGTAGGAAGTTTATAACCAATGTTTTCGTAGCAATTTTGTAAGAAAAGTTTTTGAAAAATGGTTAAAAACGATTTTCAAGTATGTGTTTTTCCAACATAACTTATTTGTTGAAAACCGTTAGAAACTGGATTTTCCAACTAATTTTCTACGAATTAAATTGTAGAAAAATATCACGTTTTCTAGTAGTGTGTTGTTGTTATTCAATTTTTGTTATTTTCTTTAGTATTATTGTTATTATATATCCTGTAGGGTGTTCAAAACTAGATATCCAAAGTTTTGGATATCTGAAATTCGGATTTCTGGACCTTTCGGATAGTGGATTTCACTATCCTAATCCGAATCTGAAATTTCGATATCCGAACTTCTAATTTGATATAAAACACGCGTCGATTATCCGATAATTGAAAAGGCTTATCCGAAAATTAGAAAAAGCTTAACAAATATAATCTTTTTATGTTTATTTTTGTGTATTAAAATTCTCTTATAGGGTTTCTTTACCCTTTTTCTTTATTATTAGTATTATTATTAGTATTACTACTACGTTTTAACTTGCTACACTTCACGAACCTAGCTGTGTATTTAAATTTGATATAAAACACGCGTCGATTTCTTTTTAGACACTTACCTCTCTATTTATTTGTTAAATTACTACCTTTTTGTAGTTAAATCTAATACTTTTACAGCTTTTTCTTAAATGCATGTTTCCTGATATATCACGCGGGAGAAATAAGTAGTTATTAGTGTGTTACTTTCAACTTCATCTTGAAGATATCTCCTTTTAACTCATGAATCTAAGATGATTGTTCTTAGTAGGTACAACTAATATTTACACAAAGGAAAACATATAAGTTTGATGAGGTATGAAAATTATGTGGGTTTTTTTTCTGTATAATCATGTTCTTCATGCCCGTCCCTTAGAATGATAAAAAATAGGCCCCGTGAGAGGTAAAATACGGGCCTTATTCTTATAATATACACTCATCAATTATATATTATATGGCCAGAGAAGAGTGAAAGTAACTCTCAGACCTAGATTACCCTGGAATTAAATCTCAGCCCTAGAAAATAACTTAAATGGCAGTTACCATGGCAGTTCCACATCCCCTGCAGCAGTTACTTACGGTTCTCATAAAAACAATTGCTTCACTACAGTTCCAGACGGTTTCTCGTCTCTCACATACACTCCCTTCTCCCCTACGGATTCCTGTGTCCACGATCTATAAACCTCCCTCAATGGATAATCAGTTTTCCTCCTATTTCCTCAATTACTGCCGGATTTTTCAACCCGTCTTCAGTTTCGTCATCAATGGCTGGTAATTGAACGAAATTACCTCTCAATTGGCTCAATCGCCTGAAAAGATTAACCGTTGGCTGTTCAAACGGCGTTAGGGTTATTTTGGCGAGAAAATGTCTCCGGAAAGAAAATTGAGTAATTTGTTGAAGGTTTTGAGGTTTTTAGTCGTAGTGATTTGATGTAGTTTGCTGTTTTAAGTTATAACCTAATTTTGAGTTGAATCTGTTTGATCATGCAGTTTTTTGTGATGTGATTGAGCCTCTAGGCTCTAGAGAAGTGTTTAGAGGCTCACTTGCCTTTGATTCAATGTGCTGTGGCTAATGACAAGGATTTGACGAAATCAGAGGTTTGATCTTCGCTGTAGAACATAATTAGGTTATAAATCTTCAATTTGTGCCATGTTAATTGTTGATTAAAAAGAGGCATTGCATTAGTTGCTACATTTTATTGCATGCAGTAGTATATATAGAAGAATTTATTGACACGTAATTATTTATTGACAGTATCTTGAAGCGTTTCTTATGGAGATTAAGAATCCTGGAAGAAGAGAAGCTCTTCATGAGGTCAATTGCGATAATTTTTCATATTAGAATTTTCTAAAATGTTTTAAATTTGTTTAAACTTTATGATTTTTGATATATATATACTCTTACAGATTATACATGACATAAAAGTTGTGTTTACGGAGGAGCTGAAATGGAAGAGATTATGTCCATTTGTCTTAAATGTCGTTTGTTGACTATGGTTCTGTAAAGGTATATATAATATCTTTGTAATGTTCTTCTAATAAGATCCAAGATAATAATGCACTTTTTTTATATTTATTTATTTTTCTATAGTTACCAGAATATTCGAGTGGCGAACTTGTCCAATATCGTTTGTTCTCACATTGTTAAATTAAGGAGTCTCTGGAGCTCATTATGAATTGTTGAAAGCATGAGTATTCACGTTAATCAATTTCATTATAGTGTATTAGTGTTATATTACATTCTAGGACACCAATGGGTCTAATATAGTAATTAATAGTGGTTGTCCTCCAAGATCTGAGTTGCTTAAACCTTTTAGATAGAGAAAATTAAAAAACTGCTATTACCATGATTATATAAGTAGTTAGATAACAACATGCTTAGACAAGGGCATATCATAAAGTGGTGACAGTTATGGGAAAAAGTGGTTTCTTAATTAATTAGTTTTTTAGTCAAAGTTGACTTATTGGCCTGATGATGCTAATCCTGTCGGCCGTGTTAACTTTCTGGTACAGAAAAATCAAGGTTAGTTTTAGTGGGGCATTGAAAGAAACGAATCTTGGAGAGAATGCTAATTGAGTTTTGGTCTAAAAATGGTTTGAAACTTGTGTATTGCGGCATTAGGCTAAAATGAAACGTGAAGTGCTATTAGAAAAACTCAGAAAAGTTATCATTTATCATCTTCATCTGTTATCAGGTATAGGTTTAATTTATAGTTAGCTATATGATATTTATCTAATATATGTTATCCTTATGTGTTAATACTTATTAGTTTTCTGTTGTGTGATCTGTATGTGTTAAGTAATTTGTTACATTGAACTTACTATGTCTAAACAAGCATGTAACGCCACGAACAAACAACAAGCATGTTTATGTCTTTATGACTTTAGATGAAGCTCAAGACCTCTTGGATCGTAAAATTTTCATTCAGGTTTCTTTTCTCTCTCTTTACACAAACTTAGGTTATTCTGTAATTTCTTAGTAACTCTTTGATAATTTTTAATTTTTTTGTCGATTTATTTAAAAAAATATATATGGGTTTATGTCGCATTACTATGTCTTCCATTGGTCTTCCTTAAAATACAAGATTGAAGTAATCTATGTTTGAATATGTAGCTATAGTATCGGGCAACAGACAATCAGGACCTTTAAAGAAGCTGGTGTAATAGTTTTGGAATCATCAACAGGGACCGGGTCTACAATGTTTGTGGTGTTTAAACAGGTTACCATCTTCAAACGTTATGCTCTAAATTTTTTCAGTTTTCATAGCAAGTATTTTATTCCGTTAATAGGTGAGTAGATAGTTCTACACTTATCTCTAACTATGGGAGGAGTTTGTTTCACAGCTGTTGTTTTAACTTTGATATGCAGAATTTATTGACACGAACAAAATATGAGGTTTTTGACGGGTCATGTTTGGGTTACACAAATTTTAAGTGTGAGCGGCGTATGGCTGTTGTTTTTGACACAAACAAAATAGGAGGGTTTCAAGCTGAAGAGTTCAACCCGCTAATCCGACATGATTCGTGTAAAGATCAAACTATATATGAACAATGTAAGGCAGTAATGAGAAGTGAAAACTCTAACCAGAAATGATGCAGTTTGTGTTATGTTTTTAGGATTTGATTACACGACCATTGTTTGAAGTCTAGTATTTTTTTTTTAATAATATATGGTTGTGAATCTTGGCCTGCGTCTGGAAACCTGTTTTTGTACTTAACAAATTGGGTTTCTAATACTGTTATGTCTTCTTCATTAGATAATATTAATGGCGACATCAGCTGAGGAACACATATTCTGCAATTACAGAAGAGGCGAAACACGTGATTTGCATGACAACCTATCACATCACGTCACTAAGCTGTTTTAGGGAACACACTCAGTCAGTTCGGAAATGTCACAAAAGTTCAGTTTATTATTGCCTATGTCACGTCTTGCAGTGTTAGTGCTGCTTTGGTGGAATGAAATCAGATAAACAGGCTGAGGAAATCGTCTGTTTTCACAGGTGATTCTCCATTTATGAGATCTGAGATGCCGAGCCAAAAAGCCCATATTAAAATGTTTGGGGATCGGCCCAAGAAGCATCCAGGAAAGGCTGTAAGTCATTTGATGGACCTGAGTCACTAAAACTTGAGGTTGCTAAGAATATTAAGTTTTGACTAAAAAACAGGCCATTAAATATTTGATGGAAGTAAATAGTATATATTAATTGTTATTCTAGTATTTTGGTTTTAGTTGTGAAATAAGTTTATTTGTGATGTGTAGGTATAACTTGCAAAAGATGAGAAGCTGCATAACCAGCAGTGAGACCTTACAAGAAGTATGAGCTGATTGATGGTGCACAAGCAGATGCAATTGTTAAGCATTTGGCAGCTCATAATAGACAAAACTCAATGACTAGTGATTAAATGCTTTTATTATTCATGACATAGATACTACATATATTTTTGTGCAACAAATGTGTGACTGATGCTTAGGAATATACCATGATTAAATATTAAACAGCTAAAACAATATGTGAGATCTCATGTTTTTTTGTGCATAACTATTCAGAAACAGGTTATTTATCATATTTTATAATTAAGCGTCCACATATTCATATATGCATACATACATTCATAGATTTGATGTTAATTATAAATTTCAAATTTACTTTATACATTATGAAAAGAAAATTTATATTTTTGAGAGAATATCTTATCTAATACATATTTTATGATGTCTAACGTTGAGTAAGGCAAAATCATGCAACCCATTCACATACCACGGATTATATATTGAAGCAAAAAACAAACCAAAAAGATACCAGTTAACACTTTAAAATACAACCGTGCTTTACACTTATTGTTCCATATGACCTCAGCATCTCTTCCAAACATGCATTCTGCTCATTCATGTTACTGAATTAATGTAGTCGTCACATTCTCGCGTTGATGTTCCCGTCCACCGGACGGGTAAACTACTAGTTATATATATGTGTATATATATATATATATATATATATAACACCACAATACAAGTACAATTGTTATAAAATAATAAAAGAAAAATAGTGTGTCAAAATGATCGAACTTATTTAAGCGAATTTTGAGGCTCTCCTAACCAAACGTTTTGGGAAACAAAGATCTCGATCAAGTCTTTATATTTTACTTTTTTCGTTTTCAATAGATACTATCACGTTAATATTTTCTAGACAAAAATAAAAATATTCAAAGTTTGTAGTTCTGTTTCTTAGCATTGTATGTTTCTTCAATTCCGGCCAAGTCTTTAAGAAACTATGAAAACATAAAATTTCTTCAATGGGAATTTAATTTAGTTACATGATACTTACAAATCTTGACTGTCATATTTGTCATTTATGTATGAACCAGCAGCAAATATTTAGTCAAGTAAATGTATTATTGAGCAAACCATGTTCAAAGGGCAAACCCTAAGTCGATATACATGATTTCTTTTGTGAACTAGAATAGTAGGATGCTAATTATACATAAAAAAAATTCCTAATTTCATACCTGATGGTGTTGATTCAACAACAAAATTCGCAAAACACTAGTTCATGATTTCGCGAGGTCATTCAACAAGGTATGAAATTAGAATCAGTATTTCCCGCAGCCTGCTGCCCTCCAGATCGTGATTACGTGGCCTGTTGATCGCTACACCCCTGGGCCCTTTCCTGATTTCCAATCTATGATAGTGGTGAATCCCGTTGTTTAGGTTTCATATTTTTTGGCCTGCGTATCTGTAAAAGAAAACTGGTTAAACCTTTTGGGCTGCATGGCCCAAAAACCGCCCCTGATGTTCTCTTTAAATTTGAGTTATTGACTTTAAGAAGCTATTTAAACCAACGTCCAATGATCGAAAAATATGTGATTGTGAGAATCAACGTATTTTTTTTATATGAACATTGATATTTGTAAATACTCAAGAACTGATGCATGGGCTCTTTTCAGCTCATTACAACTTGCGTCCCCACGGCTACAGTAGTCGCCAAAATTACCATGTCCGCTTTAGTAGTGCCCCTTTGGCAGTAATGTCTTCTTCTGGGTCATATCCATACATCATTTCTAAAAACTCACACACCCTATATACGATCGTATAGGAGCTATATGATCGTATGGAATAAAAGTACAACAAAAGTACACCTGCACGCTTAGTTTACGGAGTTATGACTCCCATACGATCGTATGGAAACAAAAAACAAAAACCAAAATTCATTGAGTTAGCCGTGTATGTTAAAAACAAAATGTGACGATACATGGACATAAATGCTACATGAAATTTGATGTATGTTGGGTTGAGTAAGTATTTCAAGGACCAAGAAATCATATTGAGATTCAATTAGGAAACAAGGACAAAGTGATCGAATGATCAGAAGGCAATCGAATGCATATTCTATTGGAAGACAACCCGACATAAAATCAGCCAAGTGCCATGTAATCTAATGGCTATTCGATTAGCTAAAGAACTTTTCAGGAAATGTCAAAGTCAAAAGTGATCGAATCACCATTCGATTAAAAGAAGCATGAGACTAAATATTAACAAGGACAATGTGATCGAATTGAGACCTAATAAAGAATTCTAATCGAATTAAAATTGTAATTGAATCGAATCAAAAAACTAATCTAATCGAATTTCCATTCGATTAGATGAATCTGATTCGATTAGATAAAAGTTAAAATGTTTTCACACCTGGACTTTAATCTACTCCTCTCACATTTCAGTCTAATCGAATTGATATTCGATTAGATTAATATATGATTCGATTAGATTAAATCTCTATTCAATTCGATCACCCTATACTTAAAAGGTTTTGAAAACCACAGTTTCCTTCAAATTATTTTTCCTCACCATTCGATTCGATTACTTGTGACTTGTACAAAATATAATGTAGCATTATGTCATTCGATTAGATGAATCAACCCTTGCATAGTTTTCATAGCTCAACTTCAAACAGCATTATCCTAAATTTTGTAAAGTTTTATTTTTTATTTTTTAATTTTTTTCTTTTTATTATTGTTTTCATTTTATCTTTCTTTTCCATTTTTTGTCTTGATAAATTAGTTTAGTTTTTATTTAAAACTCAATCATCAACACCAATGTTCTTATTTGTATGTATTGTAGAATCACAACAACTCCTGTCCCTTACGTCCTATTCTTGAGTTTTTTTTAAATGAAGGAAAAGAAAGAAAAACTAAGGATAGTTAAAAAAAATGGGTGTTCTTGAGTTTTTTTAGGATGGAAAGGAAAGGAGTAGCAGGAGTTAGGAATGATTAAATTAATGTATTTTCCCAATAAGTTATCGTCCCGAAAATTGGATGATTACTAACGATAACTATTTTTTAACATAGTTATCCTTTCTTTTCCTCTAATTTCCTTCCAACTCAAGAACACACCTAATTAAAAAAAAAATTCTTTCCCCTTTCCTTCCCTTTCTTATCCTTCCCTCTCCTTTCCTTTTCTTTTCTTTCCTTGGATAAAAAACTCAAGAACAAGGCGTTAGAGATCCCAAAGAAAAGAAAGTAAAACGTGTTTATTTCTATGATCAAGGGACTACGAGAGTGCCCATTGTCTTATGCTATAGCTGTTGATCTTAAAGTTCATAGATCCTGGGTTGAACAATTTTGGGTGAATGCCAAAACAAAGAAGAAGGGGACAAGGATCAGTTCAAAGGTGGCTGAACAGGAGATAGTGATAAATAAGGAAGTGATTCGGAGAGCCTTACAAATCATAGACAATGCTGCAGATCCGTTCACTACGTTTCCAAAAGAAGATATTGCGGGATACCTTGAAGAAATTGGTTATGATGTAAAATGGAGCACTTGTGAGAAGACGCATCTTCCCGTATAGTGGAAGCTTCCCTTTCACATTGTTGTTAACTGTTTATTTTCACAAAAAGGGGGTTTTGACAAGTTGAATGCAGACTAGGTTGGAGTAATGTTGTGCTTGACACACAACAAGAAGTACAACTACTCATGGCTGTTCTTAAAGTACATGCAACTTAATGTGCTTGCCAAGAATAGAGGAATGATATATCCAAGATTTGTATAATTTATTTTGGATGACCTGCTTCCCAATATTCCCAAGCCAGTATACATGGATGAAGTTGATGGTGAAGGAAATGTTGTTGAACCATCCGAGCCTCATCAAGTGAAGATGGTTGGCAATCTGCATTAAAGGCTATCCTTGAGCCTACTGGGAGGAGTCTATACAAGTATAAAGGTACTGAGCCTGGAGTCAAGATTGGCCAGTTCCCTGAGACGGAAACGGACAATGAGGAGACAGAATTTGAGGAGGAAGGTGATAGCGGTGATGATGATGATCATGATGATGATGGAGGAGATGAACAGATGGGCCTATTGATGAGCCTGAGACTGCTGAGGCTGAACCCGAAATGGATGTGGAGGGTGAAAACCGATCCAAAGGGAACCATGATAAAAGGAAAGGGAAAACCGGTGAGTCATCGAAGAAGCCTGTTGCTGCTGACATAGAGGAAGAGGAGCCAGAGCGTCCGTTGAAAAGATTAGAGCATACAAAGGACTCCTTGAAGCCTAAGTTTGCCAAAGTGCCTACCCTAAAGGTACGTTTTCCTTCGACTGCAGCTATGATTAGTGAATCACTAGCTTCCTTACCCTTGACCACACCACAAACCACCACCATAGCCTACCCTCACATAGGATCACCCACCTCCCTAGCCAAAACCATAGAAAGACTTCAAGCCAAACAAATTAAGTTCACCAAAACCCAAACCACAACCTCACCAAAAACCCAAACCCAAACCAAAACCAAAACCAAATCAAAATCCCATCCAAAACCCAACCTAAGACCAAACCCAGAATCATACTCAAACCCAACCCCAAATCAAAAACTCCAACACTTAGAGACGAACCTATCACACCACCTGAAACCTCACCTAGCAAACCAGACGAACCCCTACCATCAATTTTAGAAAACCTACCCTTGATTAGCCAAGCCGAGACCGAACCAATAACCCAAACTATATCACCACCTAGGACCTCAATACACGTTACCTCTCCCACATATCAATTCACTTCACCAATTAAAGGAACAACCTTTTGGACCTCCACATGCACATCATTCATCCAATCACAAACCACCACATCAACCTTAGTAACCATAACCGAGCCAATTAGCCTACCCCTAGCCTTAACAACTTCCTTCCCAACTCAAAACTTAACCATGCCTATCCCAACCACACCACATTCAACCAAATCAACTACACCACCCTCAACCATAAAAAGCCCTATCGTAGTAGCCACTCCTCTCTCGAGTGGCAAGTCGAAGAATTCGCAAGTGTATCGAGATCCTATCCTCGATAGGATTAAGGCACTGGAAGAAGCAAATAAGAATAGAGCTAAACATGAGCTCTTGTTGATCAAGTTCGTTAAAGATCAACAAGTAATCAATGAAGAAGAAATAAGACAACGTGATGATTTAGTTTCATGAGTGGTTGAACTACAAGAGCAGAGAGACTTGGATCATGCTTCAATTGTGAGTCAACGAGAATGGATCCAGACCTTGCAACAAAGAATCAACAATCAACAAAAGTTGATTAATCAAAACTCCCTGCAAAATGTTGAGCAGCATGTTGATATTGAGATGCTTCAGTCAAAGATCTCCAGGTTAGAGTCTGATCTTCCCTCCTCCTAAAACTTTGCAAATAACTTTAGGAGGGAGTTAGACTCTGAAATTGACCAAGTGTGGATAACCTTTGAGCGTCTGAGCTCAAGATTCGTATTGTTGGAAAGTGGGTACAGTTCCTCTAGGGACGTTGATAGATTGATGGGTGAAAGTGTGAGGTTGCAGAACATGATTGAGCAGCTTGAGGCAAAGGTTGAAGATCAACACGATTACAACAACAATCAGAATCGTGAAAATGAGTCCTTAGTCAATCGTTACCTTGCAGTTATGGAGGTAACGAGACTAACTGATGAAGATGTAAGCAATTTAAAGACTCATTTGATGGACACTTTCTGTGGTTCCTGCGTGTAAATGAGTCGAGGACTGAGCATAGCGATGAAAGAAGAATAGCTCTTGCAAATCTAGTCGTTGATGCCGAGAGGGTCAGAGCTCAAGGAAAGCTACATGGTTTCCTATACAGTGGTGAAACCAGGAAAGATGAGGGTGAAGGTACCTCTGGTGTGAGAACCAGTGATGATGAGCCATTGAAGGTTGTTGGGACCATAGTGAGCACCGAACTTGTAGTTACTACTGCCACAACAACTGGGCAGGTCATTTCTACAAGTTCCCCGGTTTTTGTACCTTATACAGGTGAGCAAGTCAGTGATCCTGTTACATATGCTATGGTTCCCATTGTTACACTACAACCTTTAGCTCAGGGAGGTGATGAAGGAAATGTTGATGGTGAGGATGATGATGAAACCGATGATGAAGCCGGTGATGGTGATAATGAAGAGAATGAGAATGAACATGATAATGGCGATGAACACGAGTACGATAGCTTTGATGAAACTCGTGATGGTGATGGAGATGGTGATGGAAGTGGTGATGATAGTGGCAATGGTAATGCCACATGTGAAAATAATACGGATGAAGAGGAGCCGCCAAATGAGGCTCAGAAACACGCGAGACCAATGCCGCAGTAGAGGCCGAAATAGCCTATGTTTTTAATGTTTATTGTTTTGCAGAATTTAGCTCACTTTTTCAAGAAGCCTATGAAGGAAATAAAGATGATAGTAACGACGGAATCAACTACTCACCTAATTCGGACACTCCGGAAAGGGTGACTGAATACCTGCAGTTCAAGAACCGGCTATCACTCCAGCTGCCATACCTGCTAGAAGAAAGTCAAGGAAGTGTATCAAGTACTATAGTGTTAGCAGAATGGCGAGCATGATGTAACATTCGTTACTTTTCAAATCCAAAACCCAACCCGTTTATTTTCTTTTGCCTCATTTATTATTCGAATGGTCGTTACTAAATAAATTCCCGCCCTCGTTTAAGGATATATTTTTCGTTTATTTATTTATTAACAATATACTATAATACCCCTAACTAACTTATTACGACTTTTGGATCCACACCTATAGAGCAGGGACTAAATTGCAAAATCATCCAAACCCTTTTCCCTCTCTCCTTTCCTTCCCGTCGACGTCCAAGACCCCCCCCCCCCTCCTCCTTTGCTTGTTCCTCAATCTTCGGCGAAATTAACCTTTCCAAATCCTTTGTTAACTAAAAACGCGTTGTACCGACACTCTATACATGGTAAACTATAACAATTTGACAGCTATTGACTCGTTTTTAAAAGCTTTAACAACCTGCGGACCAAACTAACACTAAAACGCTATAAATACACAATCTTAATTCAATTAAACCCGTCCACACCATCCTTACTACATCGCGACCTAAACCCCTAAGCCAATTAACCCCTACACTACTGTACAGTTGACTTCGCATTCAAACTTGAGCCGCAAACCCTAGCTCGTCGATCTCCTTTAATCCGTAATCAATTCTGGGTAATTAATTTATAAAATTAGGTCGTTTTTAGTCAATAATTGTTAACCCTAACTCAATTTGATTCAACGATAAACAATTAACGGTTTAAGTTCTAGGGTTTTAAATTGGGGAAGAACATCAACCAGATATTATGCTTATAAATAATTGTTTCTGTGTATTGAACAAGTCAAGGCACTGGCCTGATGGCCCGTGCATGTTACTCTAAGGTTAAGAACCGGCCTGGGGCGCGAGTTCGAATACTCCAGGCCCGGTTTTATGTTTTTTGTAATTGTTTATTTTATTTACTTTTAATCAAAGATTATGATGACAATACATGTATATATTCTAAATATGCATTTTCTTCATAAAATGAACTCCGAAATTTATTGTTTTCGTGTCTTTGGATTTGTATTAATCTTGTAATATTCATATTCATATATATATATATATATGTGTGTGTGTGTGTGTGTGTGTGTGTGTGTGTGCATGTAATAAATAAAATCACAATAAATCCTTTTTTACCAATCGCTTAAATGAGACGTCTTGTTATCTTAACAATGCTCAAATATTTTATCTCGTATCTTTCCGTTAATATATTATTGTATATAATATTTATTTTATTTATTAAAATCAATAATAATAATAATAATACTAATAACAATAATAATAATAATAATAATAATAAAATGGACATCAAATATAAATATAATAATAACCCTTATAATAAACGAAAGTGTATCTATTAATATTTTAATATTTCATACAACCATATCGAATCTCAAAATCCGTCATAAATCTTTGTAAATCGCTATGATCATATTTAATTCTTGTTATCATTAACAACTAGGAATATTTGGCGGTGAACCTCGAGGAGCTTGACCATTTTCATCCTAATTCTTTTATTATCTCATCATCACCTAATCCACACGTTAAGGTGAGTTTACATACCCCTTTTTCATCTTTAATATTTTGGGGGTGACATGTATACCCTATTTAAATTACTCATTTTTATTTTCACATCTATTCAAAACGCAATTGAATATATGTTTATGTGTGATTATTGCATGCTCTATGATAATGCTCTATGTGCTTAATTATTTACTTTATGTTTGGTGGTTGGTATCTCATCCTCATCTATCCTCGTCTAGTATGATCATACACTTACCAAAGTACTTTGATTTCATATCAATAAGAGCGGGTCCACATCTATTTAGTTGTTTACATTTTCAAAAGAATTGTAATACTCATCATTTACATATGAATTGTGATTTATCTCTTTCTTTCTTTCTCTCTCTCTCTATATATATATATATAACTTATGTATTCTCACCAACATTCATGTTGACAAACTCTATTTTCATACATGTTACAGGTACAAGTAGTTGATATTATTCAAGTTGGAAGACAATAGTTTGACCTTAGGATATTATTCAACATACAAGAATATGATGTAATTGTTATATTTATTGAACTTGTGTACGTGTTTAATGTTAATAATGAAATTAAATATTTATTGTCGCTTTAATTAGTGTCTTTTGAGATACTGTCCAATCAATACGTTACGCCCCGTCATGTTCCGCCGCCTTTGGTCTGGGTGTGACACATGAGATGGAGATCGAAGCCGTACCATGGCTCAGCTCCAATCCTCTACGCTAAGTGGCACCAAGACAGCAAAATTTGGGTTGTTCGAAGAGCAAACGGCGACCTTACATATCTCACTTACAGAGATATGCATACTCTATCTAATGATATGAACTACTTCAGATTGACGATGGGTCGAGGCGAAGAGGAACACACCTTGGAGGGATGGTTCAAGCGATTCTTGAGTCATGGGTGGATGAACGACTACCCAAACTTTACTCTGTATCCGGGTAGATCAAGTCAAAGGAAGTCAACCCGTATACCAAGAAGCGGACTACGGGATTGTCACACCCTCCAATTTCGACTAACAGAGTCTATCCACACGGCGTGTGACATACCAGGATCTAGCTAATTTGTTATACCAAACATCCAATTAAAATATTCAAAACATTATTTAAGTCTCATTCGGATATGAGAAAACCAAAACCAAACCAAACAGTTTAAAGTTTTGCGAAAGCGTAAGGTAAATGGTTTAAAATAATAAACCACGTGCTCAAACATGCACAACCCATCAAATGAATACAATGTGATATAAAAGTTCATGCGACAACTGTGACTCCTAACATATGCAATGCAGCCCGCTCCATAGCACATCTTGCAACCTGGGCAAGTCAACACGAGGTTGGTGAGTTCATAAGTTATAGTAAAAAGTATTTATATAGTATAGATAGTATACGTAGTGTCACACCCCATTTAAGGCCTAGGAGTGTGATCCAATAGTTGGTACCACAAGTGTAAATAAAACAGAGTAGCATTCATTTAGCGGAAGACTTGTAAAACTTGTGGATTTAAGTTGTAAATATTTATAATACAAAAGTCGGGATTATAAAAGATTCCCGAATTATTTCAAAAGGTTAATTGTTATACATTACAAAACCACCATTTTTTATATATTTAAGTTTTAACAAAAGATCCGAGCCATCGGATATTCAAATCACTTCGTCACTCCAAGTGCTAAACTTGTTCACCTGCAAAATGTAAGAAAATACGTCAGCAACGAATGCTGGTGACACGCTGACGCAAAATAACTTCTTTTACTTTATTACCCCTTGAGGCTACGCCTGCCTCGGCCCAACGTGGCTTAGGAATAACAAAGTCAAATAACACATTATAAACTAGAGCCTCTACACTAGGTCACCTCAGCAAACATCGCAGTGTTCGACTTAGTTAAGTACCCGTATATATACACATAAGGTCGTACTCCCTGCAGGAGAGCATCCTACGACCAAGGGTGGTGCGATCATGCCCATACATCACATAGTACCACCTATGTAAGGATCCAGACATACGTATACCACAGCCTAAGGGCTAGGTTCATACCATAGTTATAACGGTTTTAGGAACACATAGTTCCTTATAAACAATTTCATATAACAAGTTTGACTCATTTGAAAACAAGTTTAAAAGTTTGGGGGCGTATTCACCTTGTCTCTTTAGGATCGGCTTCACTCACCGTCCAAGGTTCTTTCCCTTTCTTTATCTCGAACCTATAGTTACGAGTATAAATATTTGTTAGTCTTATATCTCAATCCTCGATTGAACCTTTAGTTCAATTCTTATTTACTTGAAAACCTTTAGTTTAAAAGTAAATTTATAAACCTTTAGTTTATATGAAAACCCGACGTTTCTTTTTCTCTAAGAAACGTAATCTTTTCTTTTATTATTTAAGAATACTCTTTATTCATTAAATAATATTTTCATAACAAAGAATATAATCATATATACTTACACACATATATATGTATCACAATATTCAACATTTATCCTTTCATTCATTTCTTTGTTATGTTTTCTTTTCTTTTCTTTTATCGAACCTCGACTTTATGGCTTAAGCCTTAATATAATATTGAATTATATTGAATTCATTATTACGCCTAACCTTAGTGGCGTATAAAATTCTAGGGACTTGAGCAGCACTCCAACGCCGCTTCACTTTTCTCGACACGCTTGTAACAACGCGATTTTTCCAAATTATCTTACCCGACCCGCTTTTATGTTTGGGTTATTTTATCAAATAAAACACCGCATTTATCGAGTTAAATTAATTGAATAATATTATTTTAATTATTTATTTAAAACATATTTACAACTTTCAGTTTATAATAAATATAACCCCCTACATAAGTTTTAACCCATTTTGAATCCACGTTCAATCTTGAGGGATCAAATAGCAAATCGGATCCAAATTATATTATAATCCTCTCACCCTTTTACCCAAACCCATATTTGACCCGTTTTTGCCCAACCCGAGACCCGTTTAACAATCTTGGAGCACAATACTCGTTTTATATTTGGAAATCAAAATCATTGACTTTTTATTCTTACCTAACACGGCCTAACCGACATTCAATTAAGTTAATGAGATCAACGAATTTGTTTTCTTAATTTGTTCTTAGCCGTCTTTAAACCCGTTTGTGATTATACAATGAAACGATTATCATAATTCAATTAAACGCACAGAGAGTACCCTTATGGCAGCGCAAACAGTAACCCCATATCTAATTTCTTTATAAAAATCTGCTGCATCGTGTTCTTATTCTCCCTCGCGTCGTCTGCAAGTGTTCCAATTAACCAGTTCATATTCAGCGTAATAGGTAATAATTTATGTAGTTCTTCTCGTCTTTGATCTCTTCTCAATAACCCTAACATTAATCAAGTTAACAACAAGCTAAGTGACCGATTGCAGATCTAGGGTTTATGAACCAGTTTGGGTTTCTATCAATATACTACTTAAATTTATGGTTTGATATTCTACTTATCAGACACCCCAGCTCAGCTGGTTGGGGTGTGCGTATTTATAGTTTGGCCCGGCCAGGGACGAGGGTTCGAATCCCCTCGACGCGGATTTATATTTTTGTTATTCTTAATTGTCTTTTTGGCTTAATTGATTTATACGTAATTGTTTTATAGATTCATTTATAATATATATTATACATTAAATAGACATCATCTTATCAAAAACGTCACCATTAAGTTTATGTTTTTTTTTTCAAAATCTCGTTATATATATAAAGTATATTTTTAATAATAATAAATCATCGTTACCTTATTAAAACCCGACACTAATATTGATGTTTTCTCGTCGTTGAACGTCTTTATAAAAACTTGTATTTATTTTGTATGCATATCTATTATTTATTAACTAAATGTATTAAACATATTTTCCTTAAAGATTCAACCCAATTATTTATTTATATATTACTACATATTATAACTAAATAATTACCCATTATCATTATGACTATTTATTTAAATATTTATATATTTGTGTTTTATTTATTTGAATAACTATAAGTATATTTTACATTAAAATTATTTATTATAATTATTACTTTATAAATTTGATGTTATATTTATCATATTAAGTAATCAAGGGTAACTTTATAAATAATAAAAAATAATGATTCTATGAGTATAATAGACAATAATATTAATCTTTGCAATAATAATTATTATTGGAATCAATCGTTCAATCAATAACCATCTTAATTCCAAACTTAATTTAATCACATCGAAATCTTAATTCATCAAATCATGTTATATCTTTATAATTAATTCATATTATCATTATTTAATTAGGAATCCTTGTCGGTGAATTCTGAAGGGGTTTAACTGCTCTCATCATCACTTATATTTCGTTCATCCGATCAGGTGAGTAATCACTCCCCTTTTTACTTATTTTAACCTTTTTGGGGACATATGCGTATCGTATCATATTTATCTATTATCTAGTATTCAAAACCGCAACTATTTAATCCTTGGGTGTATATCAGTTTATGCCTAACTTGCTATTTACTTAATTCCTTTATTTGAACCGCATTCGGAGAGGTCCAACATATTCTCAGTCTAGTATGATCATACGACCTTCGTAGTGGCCGACGTCCGACGCATTGACAATGGTTTAACCGACACCTCAATTTTGGTAACCAATGCCCATTCGCATGGCAACGGTTTAGCCCTTTCTTTATGTTTGATTGTTTGTGTATGTGCTATGGTTTAACTGTTTATGTCACGGGAACAGTTTGCATCTTTCTTTTATATATTATATATACTATTACTGTTGTGTCTTAAACTGGTGTTCTAGTCACTCAACATGTGTTGTTGACAAAAAAAATATATTTTATATGCATTTGCAGGTTATCAGCTTGGTTGTTTAGCAAGATGAAGATCACGTAGAGATGTTTTTTAGGATACAAACTTAATTAATCATTGTTGTAATTTCGTTATACTTGATGTACTTAATTGTAATTGTTTTATTTGAAATTATTAAATAGATATTGAAACTTATAATGTTGCATGATAGTAACCTTGTGAGCTGTGATAATCAGGTCGCGCCCCGGCATTTCCGCCGTAGGTTGGGGTGTGACAAATTGGTATCAGAGCCGAAGGTTTAATATAGGTCGTTAGTGGTGCCTTAGTAACATGCTTAGGAGCCTCATACGTGCTTATTTGTTTACCTGATGTGTTCTATTTGATTGTTTACAGCTTACGTATTTGTCTTGCTAGATTAGTACTTATTTCACTGTTTAATTAAGTGTTTATTTTATTTGTCATGCTCACACACACAACTCCGAAGCTATGTTTCACTCTCAAAATGTTTTATTACTCCGAGACTATGTCTCATTCTCAAAATATTTTTTTATAACTCTGAGGCTACGCCTCAATCTTAAAATATTTATATTAAATTTTATTAGATTGTCTTTTCTTGTCGGAAATTTCCTTGCGAATTTCCTAGTTTTGTTTTTGCTCTTTTTCACTTAAAACTAGGGAGTGTGACAATATCCCCGCCATAGTGGAAATTGTCATGCGACCAACACTTTAAGCGTTTAACGTAATCGGCCAAACGATTACACCCTTTATTGTGTTTTATTATTTTTTTTAAAATGTCTAGTCGGGTGTAAAACCCATGGGACGCCATGGACACACCAACTTCATATTTGCACAATTTGTTATATTTGCGATATTTTGTTGGAACATTATCATCCGTGGTGATACACGAGATGTTTCAACTACTTATACTTGACTTCGTTTATTCGTTATTTAGTTTGGTCGGTCAAATCGCCATGTAACGCTCATGGGCCGACAAACTCAATTGATTCGTTGATTCGTTAATTAAGTTGGGCCATTCAAATTGCCATGTAATGCTCATGGGAGGCCGACTAACACATTTGTTTTGGTTTTAGTATGCTAATAAGTTGGGGAAACAAAATGCCATGGAAAGCTCATGGGAAACCAACACGTCGAAGAACATTCACTATTTGTTTATTTGATTTTATACGAAAAGATTTATGATTTGATTTAATTATTTTAATTATTCTATTATTATATTATTTACTTATTAAATCATTTTGAAATCAAGATCTATTGATTCTAACTATTCATGAACTCAAAATATTTTTATTCACCTGATCGGATACAAATTCTTTATTCATTAAGAGTCGGTTATCACAAGCCAATCAAAACAATTTACACCATATCGGTGTTCACCTATTCATCTTATCACGTTATTATAATATCAATACCTCAAGTGATTTAAATAGTATAGCACAATTTAATAGTCATGATATCATATACATAAACTATTAAACATATTTCATGTATTCAACCTTAAATTTTAATTTGTTAAAACATATCAAACTTTGATAAAACTTATTCACTCATCAAATTAACTCATTGATTTTCAATTTAGATTCTAACTTATCCTTAAGTTATGAATAAACATCAGCATAATACATTTAAGTTTCGTTTTACACAATAACTCATATGGACTCTACATTACTATCAAATCTTCTCATTAAATCACATCTTTATTAATCATAGAATGTCTTCTCAACATCAAACAGCATCAATCATTTATTTTCTATAACCGTCTCATGACCACATGTTTAGTCAAGGAGATAGCTCCTGCGATCTATAAAATATAAACTCAATTTCCAAAACATAAATACAATCGACTAAATCTTGTTCATTAAACCAATTGTTGGTAATTTTAATTCATTCACCCCTACTTATTCTCACAATAACAATAATAAAAAATGCAACTCCTAACATCAACTATATGCCATTAATTAAATTGATAATCAATCTCGGCCAAATCATAGCGCCTCAAACAAGAAACTTTACGTCAAAATTCACACGTTACGCTTCACTTTCCACTATCACTATTCAATTCAATCCTCATATCATTTTGTATCTCATGTAATTGTTCGGTTATCTTGGAAATACTTGTCACGTACCACAAGACGTTACGCAACGGTCTATGCCGTCTAATTCTAAAACCCATACTGCGACGTTTGCTCAAATTTTATACCCTGCTACAATAATGAAAATCTTAATCACCTACGCCATGCGTGTCTTGATTCAATCATGTTCTTCAATTTCCAAACTTTTTCTATTAAACCCTACTTTGCAACCTAATCAAAATACTTCAATTCAATCAAATTCAAATATTCAAGTTTTTATAAATCTAATTAATCAAGTTATTTTAAATCAGATGAATCATATTAATCATAATTGAGTTTATCAAAGAAGATATTTTTGACATTTTTATCTAAACATATTTTATTTTTCACAATCATACATCATAACGAACCTTTATTTGATTTTTGGATTTAAACAATTTCAGTTTCAAGTGATTATGCTCATACAATAAAATTTATATTTTCAAAAGACAACTTCCTATAATATTGTACTCTTAGTTTATCTCTTAACCTCATTCATCTCAATTAGTTTCAATTTTAAACCTAAGGAATCCTTTCCTTTTCAAACTTCCAAAAATTATCAAAAGACGTTTTAGAAACTTTAATATTTTATTTAATCAACCCGAGGATTCAACTCATTTTTTTAGCAATATTTTACACAATGACTATTTCTTATTTATAACCAAAATATATTAAAATTCTTTTTCTCTCTAAAAATCATGTATTTTCAAATATTTTGTAACACACACGATGGGACGAGTTATGTGGATCATCCGACGATCTAAGTAATTACGGGTCGACACGTAATTACCAAAGTCCTCGCATGGAAATCATAATCCGGATAATTGCGTGTCATAATATAGAATCGTAAGTAGTAGAAATAACGGTACAAATGTAGAGATGATAATGACATGGTGGATACGCCGCGGGTACATCCTATATATAAGTGCCGTTATCGGATTTTCATTTGGAGCGTTGTTTTAACTATTCAAAATTCTGTATTATGATAAATTTTAAAAGTTATATTTAAAACTTTCTTTTCCTCAAAATTTATTGTCTTTGTTATGTCATTCTTTAATTTTGGGACAAAATTCCCTAAAGTAGGGGAGACTGTAACAACGCGATTTTTCCAAATTATTTTACCGGAACCACTTTTATGTTTGGGTTATTTTATCAAATAAAACACCGCATTTATCGAGTTAAATTAATTGAATAATATTATTTTAATTATTTATTTAAAACATATTTACAACTTTCAGTTTATAATAAATATAACCCCCTACATAAGTTTTAACCCATTTTGAATCCACGTTCAATCTTGAGGGATCAAATAGTAAATCTGATCCAAATTATATTATAATCCTCTCACCCTTTTACCCAAACCCATATTTGACCCGTTTTTGCCCAACCCGAGACCCGTTTAACAATCTTGGAGCACAATACTTGTTTTATATTTGGAAATCAAAATCATTGACTTTTTATTCTTACCTAACACGGCCTAACCGACATTCATTTAAGTTAATGAGATCAATGAATTTGTTTTCTTAATTTGTTCTTAGCCGTCTTTAAACCCGTTTGTGATTATACAATGAAACGATAATCATAATTCAATTAAACGCACAGAGAGTACCCTTATGGCAGCGCAAACAGTAACCCCATATCTAATTTCATTATAAAGATCTGTTGCATCGTGTTCTTAATCTCCCTCGCGTCGTCTGCAAGTGTTCCAATTAGCCAGTTCATATTCAGCGTAATAGGTAATAATTTATGTAGTTCTGCTCGTCTTTGATCTCTTCTCAATAACCCTAACATTAATCAAGTTAACAACAAGCTAAGTGACCGATTGCATATCTAGGGTTTATGAACCAGTTTGGGTTTCTATCAATATACTACTTAAATTTATGGTTTGATATTCTACCTATCAGACACCCCAGCTCAGCTGGTTGGGGTGTGCGTGTTTATAGTTTGGCCCGGCCAGGGACGAGGGTTCGAACCCCTTGGACGCGGATTTATATTTTTGTTATTCTTAATTGTCTTTTTGGCTTAATTGATTTATACTTAATTGATTTATAGATTCATTTATAATATATATTATACATTAAATAAACATCATCTTATCAAAAACGTCACCATTAAGTTTATGTTTTTTTTTTCAAAATCTCGTTATATATATATAAAGTATATTTTTAATAATAATAAATCATCGTTACAGGATTCACAGACTTTAGGAGACGGGCGAAATTGCATCGGCCCTTATGATACCTCCTACATGTCTTGCATGGCGTTGAGTTGTTTCGGTTTACGCCTTTGCTTCTAAAGTTGGAACCTCCTCCAGTCTTTCCTTGAGCAGTCGTCGGTACAAGCTTCTTGTCCTCCTCTCTATTGCGGACCATGCCACCCATCAAATAACCGGCCAACTCCATAGCAGAGTCAACGGTTTGAGTTAGGTGAAACCTCACCATGTCGCGGATTTCCCGCGGCAGTACCCAAATATATCTTGTGACTTTGCTGGACTCAGGGTTAACCAGCAGGGGAACTAGGCGACAGCACTCAAGGAACTTAGTGTTATACTCACGAAGATTTGTCCCCACGACCTTATGATTGAGAAACTTAGTTTGGACTTGGTCGGTTTCGTGCATAGGACAAAACTTTCACATCACCATGGCCTTAAACTCATCCCACATCAGGCCATACAACACATCTCTTCCCTTTCTCATCAATAACGCATTCCACTACTCATGCGCCTCCCCCTTAAACATCAGGGCAGAGTATTGGATTTTCTCCTCCTCAGAACACTTACTTGTTATAACAATAGTTTCCATCTCCTCGATCCATCTCACGGTTGTGATAGCTCCTTTATCACCATGGAACTCCTTTGGTCCATAGTATTTAAAATCTTTAAACGAACAACCACTTATCTTGAGTTTCTGAACTCACGTCTAACTCCACCATCGGCGTTAGACTCATGCACACTTTCCTCATCACGAGATGGGTTTGGACGGGATCTTTTGGATTTTCGATAGGGATGAACAGATGGATTAACAGATCGGGAATGTTTGGTTTGTCTAGATTGAGATCTAAACGCGATTCTTCCCTAACAGCATCTTTAATCATCTTTTGAATTTTGTTCATATATTTTTCGGGAATTTCTTCCTCTCGCTCGTTCTCGGGCCTTTCCCCTTGTCTTTTATCTCTCTCTCTACGAGCATTTCGTTGTTGTTACTTTGTTCAGACATATTTTTCTTTTTCTTTATCAATTTGGTCAGAAAAAATTTTTTAACAACATTTCTTTTATTAAACACGCATTTTATTTATTATACAATTATATATATCCCAAGGATATATATATTCCATATTACACATATTTATATATATCGTTTCAACGATATATATAACTTATCATATCATTACATTAGAACGTTTCATATGTTCTTTTATTCATACACATATCATACAAGGCTATGTTACACACATAACTTCACATGGCCACCATCTTCAGTCCTTATGATCCTCTTAACAATCTTTGTTATTTTGTTGCACTTACGGAGGAGTGTTTCTCCAACCTTATTCTTTTTCTTTCCTTCCTCGTCTACCTTCTTCCTCCAATCATCGGTTTCGTGCAGTGTACGATCCATATGTTCTTCATACGATTGTGGGATTACATTGGGGTATCCATACTGCGGAGGTGGGTCGCGGTAACCCAATGTCACCATCTCGTAGTGATTCGTCGGTTCTGGATACGGAACATAATCCATGTCGGATGAAAGGTAGAGGTAGGTCTTAGCAGCTTGGTTCTGCTCTCGGATCTCATCGGCTTGCTCTTGGATTGATGGAATTTCTCCATGGAATGGTGGGAAGCTTGACGAGGCTTGGTTCTTGAGTTTCTCAAGATATTGGTCATATGGGTCCACAGAACCATAGCTTGGGTTTTGGGAAGTGAGTGATCCATTCATTGAGCTTGACATCTCATTAGGGTTCTCAGGGTGCTCTTCTTCCGGTTCTTCCTCAGCCTCTTCCTCAAGGTCTTCCTCTTCCTTAAAGTCTTCTTCTTCATCAAGATCCTCCACTTCATCGGGTTCTTCTTCTTCCGGTTCATCTTCCTCCATGGGTTGTGTGGTTTCAATGTTTACTGGTGGTATCTGGAAAGTCTCAGAAGGCATCATTATTCTCATCTTGGGTCTACGTGACGGTCCTTCACCGTTGTTTGGTTGGGAACTAACTTCTTTGAAGGTGGAGCTTACGGCATGCCACTCTTGTTGTTAAGAGAGATATTTCATCCACTTGGAGGATGGTTGAGAATTTGGTAGGTATCCAGTTGGATAGTATTGAGTGGGAATCTATGTTGGATGGTACATCGGTATTTCGAAGGGATTATACATCGGTATTGTCGGTGGATGGTAGCTTGAGTGTCTTGGTAGCTCAATTCCTTACTTTGGTGACTGTCGGGAACATCTATTGGGTGGTGTCTGCTTCCGGGGTAGTACACAGGTTTTGTCAAGTCGTGTTCCACATCTTGATTGAAGTATGCTTCATAATAACCCTCGCTCATGTTGTCTTCGAGATAAGGTTCGGAAATTCCGGCCTCCTTTGCCTTGCGCATAAAGTCTTCGATGTGAGCTTTGAATGACATCTAATATTATGGGTGGTTTAGAATGTAGAATGGGAAAGAAAGGTTAACAGCCTATCTTATCCCTAAAACACATATACAATTATTTCCTAAACTTGGATCGAAGCTTGGTTATTATTTTATGATACCCAATTCGCTAAGATCGATGGCTCTGATACCAACCTGTCACACCCCATTTAAGGCCTAGGAGTGTGATCCAATAGTTGGTACCACAAGTGTAAATAAAACAGAGTAGCATTCATTTAGCGGAAGACTTGTAAAACTTGTGGATTTAAGTTGTAAATATTTATAATACAAAAGTCGGGATTATAAAAGATTCCCGAACTATTTCAAAAGGTTAATTGTTATACATTACAAAACCACCATTGTTTATATATTTAAGTTTTAACAAAAGATCCGAGCCATCGGATATTCAAAGCACTTCGTCACTCCAAGTGCTAAACTTGTTCACCTGCAAAATGTAAGAAAATACGTCAGCAACGAATGCTGGTGAACACGCTGACGCAAAATAACTTCTTTTACTTTATTAGCCCTCGAGGCTACGCCTGCCTCGGCCCAACGTGGCTTAGGAATAACAAAGTCAAATAACACATTATAAACTAGAGCCTCTACATTAGGTCACCTTAGAAAACATCGCAGTGTTCGACTTAGTTAAGTACCCGTAAATATAGACATAAGGTCGTACTCCCTGCAGGAGAGCATCCTACGACCAAGGGTGGTGCGATCATGCCCATACATCACATAGTACCACCTATGTAAGGATCCAGACATACGTATACCACAGCCTGAGGGCTAGGTTCATACCATAGTTATAACGGTTTTAGGAACACATAGTTCCTTATAAACAATTTCATATAACAAGTTTGACTCATTTGAAAACAAGTTTAAAAGTTTGGGGGCATATTCACCTTGTCTCTTTAGGATCGGCTTCACTCACCGTCCAAGGTTCTTTCCCTTTCTTTATCTCGAACCTATAGTTACGAGTATAAATATTTGTTAGTCTTATATCTCAATCCTCGATTGAACCTTTAGTTCAATTCTTATTTACTTGAAAACCTTTAGTTTAAAAGTAAATTTATAAACCTTTAGTTTATATGAAAACCCGACGTTTCTTTTTCTCTAAGAAACGTAATCTTTTCTTTTATTATTTAAGAATACTCTTTATTCATTAAATAATATTTTCATAACAAAGAATATAATCATATATACTTACACACATATATATGTATCACAATATTCAACATTTATCCTTTCATTCATTTCTTTGTTATGTTTTCTTTTCTTTTCTTTTATCGAGGTATCAAGTATAACCTCGACTTTATGGCTTAAGCCTTAATATAATATTGAATTATATTGAATTCATTATTACGCCTAACCTTAGTGGCGTATAAAATTCTAGGGACTTGAGCAGCACTCCAACGCCGCTTCACTTTTCTCGACACGCTAATCGAGGAACGCCAAATCTTCAACACTCGTTGACACGTACTTCGAGAACAAACACCATCTTGGTTATATGTGGGTGGAGGGTGGCACAAACTTCGAGAAATCGTTGGTACACAAACAAGGAAATCGGGACACGTTTATCGAGGAAATAAGACACGAACTTCGAGGTAAATTATAAAAGCTAGAGAGATGTTAGAGAGAGAAAGGAGAGCAGGTTTTGGTGTGCCAAGAAGGTTTTGGTGTGCCAAGAATGAGATCCCAACCTTGCTATTTATAGGCAAAATCTAGTGTCCCATCGCGGTACGCGATGGTCTCCTAGGCACCCGTCGCGTACCGCGACGTAGCCCAGGTGAGTCACAACATAGGTCTGCCACGTGTCGCCACGTGGAAAACGTTATGCCACGTGTTGACACGTGGCGGACGTCGTGCCACGTGTGGCCACGTGTCGGGACACGTGGCGACTAGTGTGCCACGTGTGGACACGTGGCTTGCCACGCGTCTCGTTGTCAGACAACCCATCGCGGTACGCGATGGGTCTCTCTTCTGATCCGATGGGTCAGGAAACTAGAATTTTCATAATTAACCCTCAACTTTGGAATTTGGCAATTTTAGTCCCTAGACTTTGGAAAGTTGATACTTTGAACTCGAAATTTTCATGGTGTTACACGTAGCATAAGTAGTGTATGTATAAGTAAATTTAGCACTTTTCAAATATACCATAGCTAACCCATTTACAAGCTACTAGACGTTTGAACTGAAGTTGGCTGTCTGTATGCCTTCTTACCAGGTATATCACAAAACATTGGCGCTAGTATGTTAGGACAATTTACACCCGTCTGACCTCCAGTCGAGTTTTAGCAGGTGGGGTTTGACAAACCCAGTAGTGCTACTTAAATTTCCCCGCGATCCCATCCTAACGGTTCAAGGTATGTAAGGACTTTAAGTGATATGAGGGCATCTAGTATACACTTGTGATATATAAGAAATTACATAAATCCAAAATAAGTTGTTGTGTTTTCCTCCACAAAAACAGTATGTAGGTATGTCCGTGCTTTCAATCTAGAAAACAAGTATAGACAAACATTTTGTGTTTTCAATCCAGAACACAAGTATACGGAAATAGTTTAATGTTTTCAATCCAGAAAACAAGTATACGAAAATAGTTTAGTGTTTTCAATCAAGAAAACAAGGAAAATATTTGGTGTTTTCTTTCTAGAAAATAAGTATACGAAAATAGTTTTGTGTTTTCTCTTCAGAAAACAAATTCAAACAAAAAGAATGAACTCACCTGGTGTCGCGTGTAATAGACTTTTCTCAAAACCCAAAATGATGCACTTGACTCGCTAATCGTTACCTAGTACAAGTGTTTAAGTTATGGGAATGTGTTCAATAATACATGACTCTAAAACCCAAGTATGGACTCACACACAAACACAAACTTGACACAAAAGCTTATTGGTGATAATAAGTAATGTCAATTGTACCAAAAAGTCTTAACATGTATCCACACATCGTATCACGGCAAAGCAACCAAATATTCATCGTACAACTCAACTTATGATCATTCAGTTCACGAGACAGATTATGGCACGTATAAAATAATTTTATTCACTATATAAAACTTAGAAAAAATGATACAAAATTTACCACGGTAGAATATATGAATTAGGTTTCTCAAACAATTTTTATTATATTTTCTCATATATACATAACTCACAATAATTCAATCATTACATATAGGTACCCACAGTTTAGCAGATTGCGCAACAAACAGTTGTTTCATAGTTCTCTCAACTCATTTATCCAACTTATGCAAGGCCAATTGAGTTGTCTTTTAGACTCATAATTCTAAGTTCCAGAAGTGGAACCAACTCATTTAGCTTTGTTAATCTCAAGTAATGATGTCGGGAAGACAGACCAGAATTTGAATCCCCGCATCAGCTTTGACATATGTTTTTGTAAAATCATAAAACTATTCAAAACTTGTCCAAAAATTACAAATTTTACCTTTCTGGAAACTAGACTCAGATTACTATATCCTAGAATCAAGAATCGATCAATAATCATCGTTTAACATCAAGTTACAAACCAATAAATAAATGAGCACGAATCTGTCAGCAAACTGTTATCATTAAAACTCAAACCCTAACATGTTTATGTCACCCATAGGGTTCTAATTCATCAGTTAAAATTATAATAATAAAAGTTATAGAGATTGAACATCTAGGGTTTCACAATAACTCATCAAAACATAAAATTGATACATAAAACTTACCGATTAACATTAGGAATCATGTGAATCACTCAAAGACACCACTAATTGCAAAAATTAAGGTTGAATTGAAAGTTGTGTGTATGGGTGTGGGATGAGAGGTCGTGAAAGAGGGAGATAAGGTAGGAGTCGACTGATTTTTGGTGGGTTAGAGTTTGGTTTATTTGTTTTAATATTATATAATCATAATTTTCAAGAATAATCCTTATTGAAACAAGTTATGACTTAAACAAACCTTTTTAATTCCAAATCGAGTCATAACGAATCATTACAACCAAAACACTAACCCAAGTTTAAAAAAATAAATCCTCATTGTTATTATATATATACTATTTTATAAAAGCCGAAAACGTATAAGTTACGCTCATTTGATCATAATTTCACGAAACAAGCTACGAACTAAGAACATAATCATTTGGCATGTAATTTCACATAAATAATATTATAAACATATGCTTGAGATATTATTTTTATATAATAACTAATAACATGTTAAGCAAGCATAATGTACTAAATCGTGTGACACATAAAACCATCTAGCACATAACACTTATATCTGAATTATTTAAACATATTTCATTTGACATTAATCACCAACGCGTACTGACGGACTCATGTGTGTGACTTGTTAATGACTCGTGTAAATGTTATGCATGATGTGTAAGAAGACGAAGTTTGTGTTAACGGTGTTAACGTAAAAGTGCGGGGTGTCACAGGGATGGAGATTCAGAATGCCAGAAGATCATGGAGAACCTATTTTTCATGGCATGCCCTTTGACGACGATTTTCTTCATGACTCCATTGCTTGGGAGTTTGACAATGCACACGGAGAGGTCATTATTCACTATGAACGATCTCATGACCTCCATTTCTTTGATGAACATGAACTAGCAGGATTCAGCAAGGCTGACTTACAAAAACTACTTGGCTCACCCTTGTACACGGTTGAAGATGTCCGTCGAGATTGTACTGATGATATCGTTGGAAAATTCAACAAGTTCGTCCGTCTTCTTGTTGAGAAGCAGCCCTTTCAAGACAACAACGATATTTTTGAGTACGAGTCTGAAATCGACTGAAGACTGAGCTAACGGAACAAATAATAAAGACTAGTGGGAGATTGTTAGGCCCATTTTGTGTTTAGTCTTTTGTATTTTGTTGTACCTTAACGTTTATGTATGTTAGCCGGTCGGTTTATGTTTCTTTGTATGTTTGGGCCCGAGGCCATGTATGTTGGAGCCCAATGGGCCGTTAATAAAGAATAGAATGTGCATGAGTACACACACTAAAATAGTGTGTGCATCTCATGTAAACCAACCTTTTTGCCAAAACTCGTATCTTATCCACAATTCAAACTCTCTTTCTCTTTTCTCTCTTCCTACCCTCACGGAAATAACATAACCGAACAAGATCCGAGATCTCGGTCTTCAATAGTGATTTCCGCTAGCTAGTGTAGAGGTTGCTCCAAGTAGACTAGTTTTATGTTGTTAGATCCGAACAAGGGACCTACAGAAGTCGGCTAGTCAAAGATTCAGTAAGAGGTTCCAGATAGTGGTTTGAAGGAACTAGCATTCCACCAAGTAAAGAGTCTCCGGAAAGTTACCTGTTATACATGGAGAGTGTTTGTTCTCATGTTTTCTTAGGATCCGATAGTTTATTTAAGTGGGAGTGGTAGAAACGAAGAACGAGTTATTGGTAGTGACTGGTCAGTTGAAGCTCAGTGGGAGCTTCAACGAGTCTTCAGGTTAATTGATGAGAAGACGAATGACAATTAAGAGAAGGTTAAAGTTTCGGCTAACAATTGGACAAGTACAAGAGGAGCGTAGTGTCAACCATGTTCGAAGCCTCTAGGTGGGAGATTGTTAGGATATGTAAGCTTAATGCCAGTCCGGGTTAGGCCAGTTTAGGGGAGGTGCAGGATAAGGTTAACCGACCCAGTCCTTATGGGCCTAGTTAGACTTAAGATGTTGAATAAGTTACCAAGAGTGTAACCCTAATTAAGTTTCTTATCTATATCTCATTGTACTTGTAATCTTAGTGCACCACTCAATAATATGAAACCCTAGTTACTGCTAGTGGATGTAGGTCTAGACCGAACCACATTAAATCCTTGTGTTCTTTATTTGTTTTCTTATGTGTTTGCGCTTTTGTTACTCCTAACAATAATAGTCAAGTTTACTCGTATTAAATAACACTTTGTCTAATTATATTTTTAACTAAATCTAATATATATAATATAATATATTAAGAAAATGCATTCAACATTTATAATCTAGTCAGGTTTCATATAGCCGGTATTTTGTATAAATTAACCGCAAACCAAATCGTTCGCTATAATTTGAAAACTTTGAAACCGATTGATTAAAAGTTAAAGAAAAATATCAAACGTGGAAACAAACGGATGACTGGTTTGAACGGTTTTAAACCGAGCAATTAATGAACATCCATAAATTTGTTAAGCGGTTACCATGGTATGTATTTCCATCATATCACGTGAACATTTCTTTTGTGTGCGTGTATATATAAAACAACGTGTAAGGCTTTGTTTACTAGATTTCTCTCATAAAACCTTGTTTCTTCACATTTTAGCCACTTAACTTTTTAGTTATTCACTCTTTATTGATTGCGCGTCGCTTTAAGTTAACTTAGTAACTTTAATTTGTTATTAATTTGTTAGACTTTCGCCATAAAAGTTTCATATATATATATATATATATATTTTTGGCACATCAACATTAGTTTAACATTATTACCTTTTAACCCTTAAATTTTGGTAATGAAATTTTCACCCTTTCAACTTACATCTTTACTTCTTTGCCACTCAACTTTTGTAATTTAACATTTGCCATAAAACTTTACCATATTAGACCAAACTGATACCGACTAACTTCCCACCGCATACTCCTCGCAACCTTTCAAACATGTAATGCATTTAACTCGCTCACTCGCAATCCCTAATAAAAATACTTGTATCAAATTTTAATTCAAGAAACGCCAGAAGTATACGAAAATGTAGCACAAAGAGCCAAAGACTAGCTTAAGAAACCATGAACGCAAATTAATTTAAAAAAAATGAGAACTAAGAGACAATGTGTGAACCCTCATTTGTTCTTATTTTAAACATTGTAATTAACTTCCTTAATCTTTACTATTCGTTGAAGAGTCAACGTTCAGAAACGGTGGTTTTACTTTTGTGTGGGTCCGTTGGAAATACACGGTAAAGTTAACATGAGCTGTTGTACGTGTAGTTTCCTTGCCAACTAACTCTATAGTATTTAAAGCCATATTCGTTACAAACAACTTGACGTTTTTGGTTCATATACTTTATTACATTTATTATTATTATTATTACATCTCTCTGCAACTAAGAAACTGAATTGTATCTATATCTTGCACGTTGCAATTAAAGGGGAATTGAAGTTACATTATTATGAAGTCGTCTCGATCGACGATGCGGGTGTTCATGTTCGTCGTGATTGTTTTCTTTGTATCGGCGAGTGTTCGTGACATTAGATCCGTTGCTCAACCCCTACCTGCTGTAGAAGGTACTTTGCTATTTCATTCTTATTGTTTAAACTAGGGGTGTACACAAGCGGAGCTCGGGTTTAGCTCATGAGTTGTTTCTTTAAACTTGGCTCGACGTGTTTGTTATTTCTTTATTAATTTCTATTTGTTTCCTTTCTTCATTTTTATCATAACTCAATCAAAATGCAATTATCTCGACGGAAAAAAAATGTATGTTATACTTAATATCTTTAGTTTGATCTATCTTAATTGTCTTAATTTTTCCCTTTATCCGAATAATCTTTTCTTCGCCAAATTGCCAGAAGCCTATGCTTTTTTGTCAGTCTGAATCTTTACTAATTGAAACTTTACTAAAAAGCCTTATTTGTTGAACTGACTTGTTCAATTTATTTTAAGAAAAAATTAAACAAGTTTAAGCTTAGCTCATTTCCATCTCTACTTTAAACGAATTCGAGTGTTTGTATTGATTCTGGAATTTGATTTTGGTGAAAATTGGATATAGTGATGAACAGATGATATGTATATATCAGATCTTTTATGTTTTTCTTAATAACTTTGGAAGTAACGTAACTGATTTTGTTTGAACCTATAGTTGTACAATATGGATTAGAATATTTAATGTATGATGATGACATAGAGGACATGCAACTCCAGAAAGTTTATTGATTTAATTATTATTATTAATTTACTTTTTGTCTCCTTCAAAAAATGCTGCTATCTTCTTGAAATTTGTGAAGATTCGATTGAACACGTATTTTAGGGAAAATATGTTGCACACATTAGCCTGGCAAATAAGTTTCAAATCATTCTCAGTTTAATAGTTTATTCTAGTGAGAAGTCATCATGTCTGACTATCCGGCTAAGGAGGCTAAGTCTTAATTAACCGTTCTTAAACTGAAAACCATGCAGCATTAGAATGTACAAAGTGACCCACCTTCAAATCAAGCAAAACTTGGTACGTGTCACCAGTAAGCTAAATTTAGCTTAATATCCAGTTACTTAACCGATATATATTTTCTTATCTTATAAGACAGAAGACTAATGTAATGCAATTGTAGGTTAAGATTAGCCTTAAGTGGCACGTGTCAACTCCTAGTTGATCAAAAGTTGAGACCCATTGACTTTTTCTTTATCAGTTTTAGAGCTTAAAAAGGATCAGCTAAGGCTTAGCCTCCTTAGCCAAACCATTCCAACTTAGCGCAACCTAATTGAACGAGAAGGAGAACATCTAGAAAGTTGTAATATATTAGTGAAAACTAACGGTACGTTTTTTATGATTAAGTATAGCCATCCCTAAAGATTTAATATATTGATGAAAACTAACGGTACGTATTTTTTTTAATTTAAAGTTCTTGGACTTCAACATGCGCACTTGACAAATACTTTAAACTATTAACAAGGGTCTCTACTATATATTTTTTTAACCAATAATCAACAAAACGTGATTGTACGAATTAATGTATTATTTATGAACGATTGATATTTACAAAGAGATAAAGATGATGCATGGGCTTTGTCAATTCATGCAACTTGTGTCCCTATTCAATGTGGGGGGTCACAATTATTGGTTTAAGATAATATGTCTTCCTAACCATGTCGGCTTTGATGGCCCCCGTTAAAAATATTTGTTTTATTTTCTTGATTTTGACTTTTGAATAATTGACCTTTTAAAGGGGTAACGATTAAAATGTTCAATTTAATTAGTCCGCATTAAAAAAAATGTCCACTTGATCAACCTCTTTTTAAAATGTTCATGCTAAATCATGTTGACTTGTTAACTTTCTATCATTAACTCGACGGGATTTGTAGCCAACCAGATTTTTCTACGTGTCTTAAAATCGGAGGATTCTAAAAACGACAAAATTATATTGGATTCCGATGAGATTTTTTTAGCGTTGACGAGATTATATTGTCTTCCGACGAGAATATTTTCGACAAGTGTTGCCTAAAAATCCTATCGAGTTAATAATTAAAAACTAAAAAGTAAACAGGTTAACAGTTCAGCAAACATTTTGGAAATACGTTGGTCAAATGAACATTTATAAATCCATGTTCTTTGTGGTCAAGAATTATGGAGCGTGTGTATTTTCACAAGTTTGACCAAGTTTCATTGACTTTAGCCAGTTGGCTGAGTGTCTAGATGCATTTATTAACTTTTTAAGTTTGAAACTGAGAATGGATATGGTCATGTTTTGGTCAACCATGCAAAAGTTTAGTTGTGTTCACATTTTTGACACCTGAGTCCTCACGTGTATTGTTGGTTCCTGTCACATGTGGTTAGGTACTTAAGTTTACCACTTCCTCTGAACATCTAAATACAATATAATTAACTTAAATGTTATGAAGATTATATCTCTTTGACTTTTACTCAGTTGTTGAACAAATGAACTTCATTAAGTCGTTCATTTATTTAATAAGCAAACAAACATGAACGATAATTTTTGTTCATTAGCTTGAACAAACAAACAAACATGAACAAATATCATGTTCATATATTTATGCTCGTCAAACGTTCTCTCACGTTCATTTGTGTTCCATGATGTTTGTTAATATATTCATTTAGTGAATTTAAACATATGACAAGTGTGGGACATAATAGTTAAAGAAATTTAAAAGTGTATTTGTGTTCGTTAGTTTATGTTGCTCATTTATATCCATGTATGTCCGTGAAGCGTTCGTTTAAATATTAAAGAATGAACATAACCGAATCATTCTATTTCTTATCGAACGAACTTGAACAAGAAAATCCGTCCGTTGAAGTGTTTGTGTCCGTACACTTGTTCGGCTGAAGTATTGATGAATGACCACGGACACGCCTCGCTTGTGTTTGTTTACAACCTAATCATAAATAATTATTTCACTTAGATAACAGCATTAACTTTCTTTTACCTGATTAGTGTAACAATGACCAACAATATTATATCTTTTTACGGCGGTTAATAAATACTTTTTCTGTTTGTCACAGTTGAAGCTATGAGGTCAATAGCCTCAAAACTACAATATAGCAAGTGGAATGTTACTAGTGATTCATGCAGTAGGGGTTCCGGGCTAAATGACACAATTACCCTAAATTCCAGAGGGCTTATCGACATCGGCAGCAATGTAACATGCAACTGTACCACCACTGTTTGTCACATATCAAGAATGTATGAAAATGCATATCTTTATCATTTTAAATTTATCGTATAATATCCGTTATTAGAAGCGCTAATAAGTTATTTGGATATTGCAGCCAATTAAAAGGACTCAATTTGACAGGAGTTTTACCTGAAGAATTTGTAAATCTCACTTTTTTGACAGAAATGTAAGTTGACCATATATCATATTGTGTGTACATGATAAATAACTAAATAACTAACAGTAAACTGTGGATTTCGTCTCTGTGGTTTGTTTAAATCTGCGGTTTTAGTCCAATAGTTTTAAATTTGCGATTTTCGTCCCTGTGGTTTCATTTTACTTGCAATTAAACCCGAATTCATTAACCCCGTTAATTTTAGTCGTTAAACCCATCAGCGTACCCCTCACGTGAGGTGCAATTTTGCCCTTTTTCTCCCTAAGTAAACTACAGTCCTAATTCGCAAGCCCCCTCACGTGAGGGCCTGAGGTGTATTTGGGGGAAAAAAGACAAAAGTGCCCCTCACGTGAAGGGGACGCCGATGGGTTTAACGACCAGACTTAACGGGATTAGTGAATTCGAGTTTAATTGCAAGTGAAATGAAACCACATGGACGAAAGTCGCAAATTTAAAACTATTGGACTAAAACTGCAGATTTGGACAAACCGAAAACCGCAGTTCACTCAAAAACTAAATATGCATTTTATCTTATATGAATATAAGTTTTGTATTGTTTGTTACACAGAGATCTATCTCGCAACTATATAAATGGCACTATTCCGTCACGTTTCAGCCAGCTTCGCGTTACCATTTTGTAAGATATTGTCTTTTGGTTTTTTTACTGTCTTTCACATGTGAATATACTCTTTGACACTTAATGTTTCACAGGAGTCTTATAGGGAACCGAATCAGCGGGCGCATACCTGAAGAACTAGGTGGTATATCTACACTTGAGGAACTGTAAGTAAAGATATATGATATATCCTTACTTTATATACATATTTACAAATTTGACCTTTACAACAGAGTCTTGGAAGACAATTTTCTTGGAGGACCGCTTCCTCAAAGTCTCGGTCGTTTGCCGCGCTTGAGAAGACTGTATGATTACTTAACCTTATTCCGTAAATATTATTTACCGTGCATTCATTGTTAAAATAAGTTATGTATCATTTTTTGCAGCCTTCTCGCTGCAAATAACTTTACAGGAACCATACCGCAATCGTATGGGAATTTGACTAGTATGACAGACTTGTAAGTCATCTTTTATTTATTTAACCAAAAAGTGAATTATTTATTCCTCAAAATATTTTATCAAAATTCTGAAACACGAAACATGTTTGTTATTCTTGCAGTAGGATAGACGGGAGTTCGTTATCCGGGAGAATACCTGATTTTATCGGAAACTGGACGAACATCACAAGACTGTGAGTATTATTTTACTTTCTTTTGTTAATAGTTAAAACTATCAAAATATTCATTATGTATAAATTTGTATTTTATCATGCAGTGATTTGCAAGGAACGTCAATGAGCGGGCCGATTCCTACTACAATATCTGGGTTGACACGTTTGAGAGAATTGTGAGCACATTATTATTAATTCCTTCAAAAAAATAGTTTTATTCAGTTTTTGAGTTTTTATATATCCATTTACGTCCGTCAGGAGGATAACGGATTTAGTTGGTGCGTCAACTTCACTGTTTCCTGATCTGCAAGCTATGACACGGATGGAAAGAGTGTAAGTTGATAACATAATCTCATAAAATAATAATAATAATAATAATAATAATAATAATATGTTAATAACATGGTTAAGTAAACTTATACTATACTTTTATTACAGGAGCTTAAGAAATTGTTTACTTACCGGCTCAATACCGGAAGACATAGGACAGACAATGGCATCATTGAAGCATATGTAAGTCTATTTATCTGTTGGAGGTTTAACTGGTTACTATAAGTAAGAACATGTTAGTTATCTTTAATTATTTCTTTTGCAGAGACTTTAGCTTCAACACGTTGACCGGTTCAATACCAAATTCGATCCAGAGACTATCGTTTGATACATTGTATGCGCTTAGTTAAAAAATGTTTAACACCTTAATACCCTGTTTATTTATTTACTTTTTTTTGTATAATTTGAGATGAATGTTGTCTATAAATGTAGGTTTCTAAATAACAACTCGCTATCTGGAGGCATACCGGATTGGGTATTTGACAGTAGAGAAAAGATGTTAGTTATTCCGTTTAATTACTATACGTTATACTTATGTTATATACTTATATGTTTTTAGTATTTGTGACCGTTGTGACTTTTTTTTTTCTGTAGTGACTTATCGTACAACAACTTTACGCAGTCTCGACAAGATAGCTGTCAAGCCTCTAGTTTGTAAGTTTTTTTTATCTTATTATTCACTATATAAAACGTTGCGTTTTATGTCCGCTTATTATTCATTTTCTTTACCGCAGGAATTTAGTTTCAGCCCTTTCACCTTCGGCTACAAATGACAGGTACGTCTAGTGGCGGAACCAGAAATTTTAATGTAATCGTACGCAATGATCTAACTTGAATTAATATTTTAGGGGTGCTTGGTGTATGAATGACCAACTAACTTGCAGCGGAAATCCCAACCGTAAGTGTGATAAAGCAAGTGTTTCCTATCTGTTTTTTCCTTCTTTGGAGGTGGTGTAAAGTAAACTAGCCACGAGCCAAGCTGCTTGTGAGCTACTTGAGATCAGCTTGCTAAAAGCTCAAATCAAGCCGAGCTTGAATGAGCTCTGGCCTAAAAATAAGCTTGTTTAGTAAATGAGCCCGAGCTTGAGTTGGTTCATGAGCCAGTTACTTTTTATATTTTATTATTAATATATTTGTGTATATATATATATAGTAATTATGGGGAAGGTTAACGTACAAATAAAATTAACGTGCTAAACATGAGAATCAAGTAGAGTAATTATATATATAAGTAGAGTAATTATGTAATTACATCATAGAGTAATTATCATAGAGTAATTACATAATTATTTTATTTGTATATATAATTATTCTACTTGATTCTCACGTTTAGCATGTTAATTTTATTTGTATTTGATCCAAACCCTAGTAATTATATACAAATGTAATAAAAGTTAACTAAATAATATATGTTATGTTATTTGTAGAAATTATAACTAAAATATATGCACAAAAAATTATAGCATAATTAATAGTTAATAAACGAGCCGGGCTCGAGCTTTTAATATAGAGCTAGAAACTAAATAAACTAAACCATCATCATCATCATCGTACTCAGTATATCCCATCATCATTATTTAGTTCATTTAGAAACTAAATAAACTAAATGAGCCCACTATTTATATAATTTTTTATTAATATATTTATAATTATATATAAATATGATAAAAATAACTAAATAATATATGTTATGTAAAAAAAATTAATTTAAAAAATAATAAACGAGCCAAGCTCAAACCTAGTCAAGCCCGGGCTTGGCTTAGCTAGTTTACACCCCTTAGAGGTGGCAAAGTGGGTGGTTAGGTAACGGGTCAAAATAAGTACTTTTAGCGATACCCAAAACAGGTCGGGTTAACGTGCAAGCCCGTTTAAAGTTATATATTCATTACAGTAACAATATAATCTTTTGCAGCCTCTAGTTTTTGTGATACAATGAGTTAAACATGTTAACAAATGCAATGATACATTGCAGGTCATACATTATATATTAACTGTGGTGGACCGAGATTAGAGTATGAAGGAAACGAGTACGAAGAGGATCGAACAAACGAGCAGTCTTACTTTTATTCTATTCAAGAGAGATGGGCTTATAGCACCAACGGTCTTTACTTGGGCGATGATGGTGTCCCATTTATTGCCACTGGATCAAATGTGACAGGTGGTGGTGAAATATATACAACAGCTCGTGTTGCTCCCACGTCGCTCAGGTACTACGTGCTGTGTATGATCCCGGGGAGTTATAGAGTGCAGCTTCATTTTGCTGAAATAAGTTATACGAATGACACGACTTTTAGTAGTCTTGGAAGACGATATTTTGATATTTCCATCCAAGTAAGTGGCATGCCAGCTTTTGAATCGTTTTCTTTTTAGCTAACCTGAAAGGGGTGTGTATGGATCGGCTTGGGCTCAAACCAAAAGCCGAATATTCGGTTTTTGGGTTTTTTGAATGCTGTTCGGTTTCGGTTTTTTCAGTTTTCGCAATGGGTTTAGTTCGGTTTCGGTTTTTCAATTTGGGCTTGAACTTTTTGGATAGAAAAAACAAATGACCCAAAAATTATTTGGGCCTGAAGGTTTGTGCCTTTTTTTTGTTATTTAATGGTTAATTGTATTATTAAACATTTAAGCCTATAATTTTTGGACTACACCACTTATTAAGTTTTTTTTTTTTGTTTTTTGTTTTTTGTTTTTTATTTTTTTTTATAAATTACTTCACATTCAAAAATAAAAAAACTAAGCTCATATATTCAATAACAAAAGTAATTTTTTTGGTTTTTTTAAATTTGGGCTTGAAACTTTGGATCCGAAATAAAGACCGAATTGATTACACCATTTTTAACTTTTAAGAAATTATTTAACATTCAAAAATATAAATTACTTAACTTTTTTCAGCTTTACAGGCTTTGGTTTGTTTTTACGAGTTCGGTACATATAAAACCTAACCGGAAACTCAGTTTTTGAAAAATAAAAAATCATAATACCAAACTGTCAGTTTTGGGTTGGGTTCGGTTACGTCAGTTATTTTTGTTACGACTGCCACCTAGCATATTTGAATTGGAGCATTTAGTTACAAATATTATTTGGATTTTCGTTTAGGGAGTTCGGCAACTACAAAACTTTAATATTGCGGAAGAAGCTAACGGTGTTGGCAGGGCTATGTCTGTAATTTTTAATGATGTTATGGTTAATGGTACCACCTTGGAGATCCACCTATACTGGGCCGGAAAGGGGACCACTGCTATTCCAGATAGAGGTGTATACGGGCCCATTATATCCGCTATCGCAATAACACCAAGTAAGTACTTACTAACATCTTTCAATGTGCTAATGTGACAATTGTTAGCGCATATTTTGATGCGGACATGGATTTCTGTTAAGCAAAAATCCTTTTTGATCATTATAAGTTTGTTTACTTTTAACCTTTTAAAGAAAGTATGACGTGCTTATTAATCCTTATGTAGACTTTGACGTTAGTACGGGTTCGGGTCTCTCTGGTGGAGCTATCGCTGGAATTGTGATTGGTTCGTGCACGTTTGTTGGGTTAATTTTAGCCATACTTTGGAAGATGGGTTATTTGGGTGGAGATAAAGAAGATAAAGGTAAGAATAATATATAAAAGTTGTGTATGTAAATTTGCTTTTGTTAAGAGATGGTTTGATACGTGGGTCACGTTGAAACGGGACAAGTTGGGCTGACCTGCAAACACTTTTTTGTCTGTTTATTGTATTTTCTAGTAAATAACTAATGTGTTAGTTATAAAAAAAGTAAAAAAAAAAAAAACTATTAGGATGTATGGAATAAAAATAGACTTTTGGTGACTTTTAATGTTTTGACTTCTTACCCCTTTAGCTAAAAGCATTATTTTTATTTATAACAGAGCTTCGTGCGCTTGAATTACAAACGGGTTATTTTAGTCTACGACAAATCAAAAATGCAACTCATAACTTTGATCCTGCTAATAAGATTGGCGAAGGAGGCTTTGGACCAGTTTACAAGGTGAAAAAAATATAAACGTTATTTTTTATTTACTTGTATATTTATGGTGATTATATTAAAGTGTTACATGTATTTTTAGGGTACTCTCACAGATGGTTCTGAGATTGCTGTTAAGCAATTATCTGCGAGATCAAAACAAGGGAACCGTGAATTTGTCACGGAAATAGGCATGATATCCGCTTTACAACATCCGAATCTTGTAAAACTTTTTGGATGTTGCATTGAAGGAAAAGAATTGTTACTTGTATATGAGTACTTAGAAAATAACAGTCTTGCACGTGCTCTTTTCGGTAAATATATCCCGATATTCGTCTTTCATATATACTCAAAGAAATATTTAATTAAGTGAAAAAGATCATGAACAAATAACCAAGTTTAAATAACCTAGTGACATATTTCTCTTTCAAAGGATTATAATATGGTTTTTTATATAGGTCGCGAGGACCAAAAACTTAATTTGGACTGGGCGACAAGAAAGAAGATATGTATGGGAATAGCAAAGGGCTTAGCTTATCTCCACGAGGAATCAAGACTAAAAATAGTTCATCGAGACATAAAAGCCACCAATGTGCTTCTTGACAAGGATCTTAATGCTAAAATATCGGATTTTGGTTTAGCAAAGTTGGATGAAGAAGAAAACACTCATATCAGCACACGAATTGCCGGAACAATGTGAGTTTTCATATTTTTTTTTTTTTTACCTTTTATACATTAATTTATAAAATTATCTAAATGTGGAGATGTTTATTGGTGTTATATTTGTAGAGGGTATATGGCTCCGGAATATGCAATGAGGGGGTACTTGACGGATAAAGCAGATGTTTACAGCTTTGGAGTAGTTGCATTAGAGATTGTTAGCGGGAAAAGCAATACGAATTATAGGCCAAAGGAAGAGTTTGTCTACCTCCTCGACTGGGTACATTCAATCTTTCAAATCGTTTATATATGTTTCTTGAATTTCAGTACAGACCGTGTTGAAATGACCAGTTAACGTTTTTTTCTTTGTGAAGGCATATGTGTTACAAGAGCAAGGCAATCTTTTGGAGCTAGTGGATCCTAGTCTAGGAAAATACTCAAAAACAGAAGCAATGAGGATGCTTAACTTAGCTCTTCTATGCACAAACCCGTCTCCGAGCCTAAGGCCACCCATGTCATCCGTGGTCAAAATGTTGGAAGGCAAATTGCCAGTTCAACCTCCAATGGTCAAACGAGATCCGGGGAACCCAGACATGAGGTTCAAAGCCTTTGACATGACATCACATGACAGCCAAACACAAACCTCCACGATCTCAGCCGACAGTCTAGGGCCTAGAAGTATCTCTACCGATGGTCCATGGAGAGATTCGTCGATTTACCACGATGAGAGCAAGGAAAGTACTTCTTCAGAGAAGAAGCTTCTACCTGATCTTTATGATGTCGATATTTGAATCGTTCGTAAAGGTTTATGAGGATTTTTGTTCATTTTGTTACGTACAAATGTTTATACTATACTATGATTTAGAACTATAGATGAATGATTTGTTTGTTTGTTGCAAAATTTTGCTCATTTCAGTATGTGCATAATTATATATAGTGTAATAGATGTTTTATTTGTTGAATAAACCTATGGTATTTGATCGGTTTTGTTACTTAAGTGTTCGTTCTAAAAGTCTAAAACAAATCATTTGAAGATGGACCCGTTTGGGTCGGAATCATTTTGAACTGAACAAAATTGATACATTTTTAAAACATTTTAAAACAGCCTGTTTTGACATGTTACCTGGCCCAAGTAGCGCGCTTTGGCACGCTTAATTTAATTATACATAATGAGCTGCATGGATTATAATATAGTGATTTGGACAAACATATTTCAAATAACTTAAAGAAAGGAACAATGTCACAAACTTGCTTTGATCCATCCTCCAACCACCATGAGGCCATTCCATTTTACCTGTAACAAGCTAAACTTCATATACATGTATACTTTTCGAAAATTTATTAATATCATTTTAAAAAGAATAGTTACAACATACCGAGTTTTTGAGTTTCCAAGAGTGAGCTCAAGATCATCGTTCCCGCAAACCTCATGAATTATTTCTCCTTCCCAAGGCTTCACCTTACCAAAAGCAAAGTCATCGGTCACCACTTCCGCCATGGGAATGTCAGCATTGTTATCAAAGCCGGAAGGGATTGCAGGAGAACAAGTCCCACTTTGACCGGGTGTCCACATCCGTGAGCCACCATGAGACAAGCCCGTTTCCTTGAACCCAAATGGGTTAGTCGCTACAAGGCTAAAAGTTGGTGACGTTGGACGAATGCCAGTGAACCATTCGGAAGAGGGTGCGCCCCAAATAGCGTTGGTTTTGAGTCGGGTAGGTGACCGAGCCGTTGGGGAGCTCATGGGTGAGGTCACGGGTGCGCTAATGGACCCGGTGTGGATGTAAAGATGGGGGAGTTTGGTTGAGTGTGATGATGAGGATGATGAAGAGAGGTTCTTGAGCCATGGGATGAGTGAGTCAGGGTGGGTGTTGGGTGCATATGAGGAGGATGGGCTTGCAATTGAAGAGGATGGTGGGCTTGGGTGATAGGAAGCATATGGGCTGGGCTGGTAGGATGATGAACATGGGCTTACTGATGCTGATCCACCAATGTCCATTCTTTCTATGGGCTTGCATCCCTATAGATGTTGAAAGAAGATTTTAAAGTTTGATGGTGTTTTATTTTTGTAAGAGTGGATTAATTAATATTGAAAAGTTAGGTAAATAATATACATTAGAATGGCACAAAATGATTTGTTCTTAATGACTACACCCAAATTGTTTTTTTTTATGACTACACCCAAATTGTTTTTTTTTAATGATTACACCATTTTATACAGAGAACTATAAAAATTATATTGACGCGATAAAAATTTGTAATCATAAGAAAATTTTATGTATATGTAGTTTAATCAAATTATAAATAATATACTCCAATATAAATATCTATGGATAGAGGTGCAAATACGAGTTAACCGGTTTCTAGGCTATGATTGATAAACCTGGGGTGGTCCTTAGCTTGGGCCAAGTCGGTCCTCGGCCCGAGCTTCTTCACTTGGTAGTAAAAAAATTGAAAAAAAAAAGTTATATATATTGAGTCTATCTCATCCAAATTATTTGTTTAAGATTCTTCAGCCCACCCAGATTATTGTTCACAATCCGGCACTGTTGATAACCTAGCTGGTTATTGGTCAACTTGGCCAAAACTAGTTATCGCAAATCCCCGTTAGGTTACTAGTTGGCTTTTTTTTTAAAGAATTCAATTAAATACTAATATATAAAATAAACTCAATTTATTTATATTTTACATATTAACATACATGCACACAAACATACATACATATGGATACATACATACGCACACATACCATACGCACACATACCATGCCTGCATACACATACATGTACATCATAACCAGTTATTAACTACCAAAATAGTGAATTTTGGTTAACTGGTTTCTTCGTCAAATGTCAAACCGGTTACAAACCTATGGTTTGTATGGGTTACAAACCGGTTTTGGGGTCAACTTTTTTGATTGTTTTGCACCTCTATCTACGGATTTGGTATGTTAATTCAAGATCTATAAATTTAGTGTGTGTGATCTTGGTACTATGCAATTGACTTCAACAACTATAAGATAACTAAGAGTCATTAATATTGAAAAGTTAGGTAAATAAATATACATTGAGAATGGCACAAAATGTATTATCTTAATGACTACACTCAAAATGTATTTTGATGATAACACTTTTTATATAGAGAACTAAAAATATTATATTAGCATGATAAAAATTTGTGATCATGAGAAAAATTTATGTATATGCAGTTTAATCAAATTATAAATAATATTCCCCAATATAAAATCTATGGATAGAGGTGCAAATACTAGTTAACCGGTTTTTTTTGGCTATGATTGATAACCAAGGGTGGTCTTAGGTTGGGCCAAGTCGGTCCTCAGCCCCTAGTTTTTTCGCTAAGTAGTGTATTTTTTTTTCAAAAAAATAAATAAATAATTTGTATGTGTTCAAGACGCCTAGATTATTTGCTCAAGATCCGCACTATTGATAACCGAACCGGTTATTGGTCAACTTGGTTAAAACCAGTTATTGCAAATCCTCGTTAGGTTACTACGCATACCATACATACACACAGGTTTGTATCGGTTACAAACCGGTTTTTGGGTTTACTGTTTCGATTGTTTTGCATCAATATCTACGGATTTGGTATGTTAATTCTGGATCTACAGATTTAGTGTGTGTGACCATGGTACTATGTAACTGACTTCAACATCTAGAAGATAGCCAGGAATTTATTATTCTCTAAGATGAACTTGAGTTCCTTTAGGCTGAGGGGTGTGGGGGGCTTTAACGGGGGCGCGAGTGGGGGCTCCAGCCAATAATATTGTGACGTGTGGCAGAGAGAGAAACTGGATAAGGGGGGTGTTGGAGCCCCTGGCCCTGGTGTGGAGGGGCTCCAGCAGGGGCTCCAGCGGATTTTTTTTTTATTTTTTTATAAATATATTCAAAAAACGTATTATTAAAAAAACTCATAAATTATTAAAAAAAACACACATTAAAAAAAACACATTAATATCTAAAAATAAAATAAAAATTAAAGTACTAAAAAAACATTATTCTTATTTTTCGGCTTGGTCTTCTTCGATCAACCTCTTTCGGATACGTTCCTTTTGCTTTTCCATCAGCATTTGATAGACCGGATTTAGGTTACTGAAGTCTCTTGTAAGGAAGTCCAAATCTCTCATTCGACTTTTTTCCTTTTTGTCATTAGAGACATCGGTTGGTCTGGTGACGACCATAAATCGTCGTCAATATAATCTGAATCTAGGTTTGGGTACCAATTTCCAGACATTTTTGGGTATTATATAGGAGTTTGGGATATTATATAAGGGTTTGTAAGGTGAAATTGTGTTTTGATATGGTTGAAATGGGAGTAATTTGGGGTATTATATAGAGGTTTTAAGGTTTTTTTTTTTTTAAAATAATGAGCTCCAACGGCTCTTTCTCTCGAACTCAACGGCTCTTTCTCTCTCATCTCCCGCGACCACACTCACGCCTGCCTGGGGGCTCGCGCTCGCGCCCCGTTCGCGCCCCGTTTCGCGCCCCGGTGGTGTGGGGTTAGCGCCTGGGGGCGCGAGCGGAGGGGCTCTCGCGCCCAGGTTAGCGCCCCACACCCCTCAGCCTTAGGCTGAGGGGTGTGGGGGGCTCTAACGGGGGCGCGAGTGGGCTCCAGCCAATAATATTGTGACGTGTGGCAGAGAGAAAAACTGGATAAGGGGGTGTTGGAGCCCCCGCTGGAGCCCCTGGCCCTGGTGTGGAGGGGCTCCAGCGGATTTTTTTTTTTATTTTTTTATAAATATATTCAAAAAACGTATTATTAAAAAAACTCATAAATTATTAAAAAAAACACACATTAAAAAAAAACACATTAATATCTAAAAATAAAATAAAAATTAAAGTACTAAAAAAACATTATTCTTATTCTTCGGCTTGGTCTTCTTCGATCAACCTCTTTCGGATACGTTCCTTTTGCTTTTCCATCAGCATTTGATCGACCGGATTTAGGTTACTGAAGTCTCTTGTAAGGAAGTCCAAATCTCTCATTCGACTTTTTTCCTTTTTGTCATTAGAGACATCGGTTGGTCTGGTGACGACCATAACTCGTCGTCAATATAATCTGAATCTAGGTTTGGGTACCAATTTCCAGACATTTTTGGGTATTATATAGGAGTTTGGGATATTATATAAGGGTTTGTAAGGTGAAATTGTGTTTTGATATGGTTGAAATGGGAGTAATTTGGGGTATTATATAGAGGTTTTAAGGTTTTTTTTTTAAAAATAATGAGCTCCAACGGCTCTTTCTCTCGAGCTCAACGGCTCTTTCTCTCTCTTCTCCCGCGACCACACTCACACCTGCCTGGGGGCTCGCGCTCGCGCCCCGTTCGCGCCCCGTTTCGCGCCCCGGTGGTGTGGGGTTAGCGCCTGGGGGCGCTAGCGGAGGGGCTCTCGCGCCCAGGTTAGCGCCCCACACCCCTCAGCCTTATGAAAGTGGAAACATGAAAATAGCCATTGATTGATATTGGACTTTATAGAGTGAGTACAACCACTACCATTATCGGATGACACCCTAAATTATGAAACTTTGTCCTATCATATCAATAATACCACACTAGAACCTAAAAACTACTACTCATCATATATAAAATTTATAACATAAGTTAAAATTTGTTCTCTTATTTAAATTATTAAAGTCTCTTCCTTTCTTCTTCACTTATATTGTACATCATATATGTTACATATTATATACAGTATAATTTATTAAGAGGTACAAATAATAGAAGAAACAGTGTTTTGGATTGAACATTTGAGGTCTGATGGGAAAAATGAGCTTTTATGAACATAGAATTCAATTATTTTACAGTCTTGGTACACATGCCTACTGAAAAAGGACCTGTGTGAAAAATTAAAGCAAAAGACCCAGAAAAAGAAGTTGCTATTGTTTATCCATTTTATTTCGTATAATAATATATATATTATCAAAATTATTTTAACAGTGAACCCAAAAATACAAATGACATAAATACTCTTTCGGTAGAACTTGTAAAAGAAAAATTCCCTAAAATTTCCATTTGACCCCACATAATCAATAAAATGTCCAACAGATTTAAAAACCGCGAACATATCCATCCAAGTATTGTCGACCTGGTCATGTTAGACGACGGTGTTTCCGAATTCCAACCAATCACACGACGCCATGTGTAAAATATTTCGTATAATATATAGTATAAAAATATTTCATATAATATATATTATCAAAAATGTTTAAACAGTGGCACCAAAACTACAAATGACATAAATACCCTTTCGGTAGAGCTTCTGAAGGAAAATCCTAAAAGTGTCCATTTGACCCACACAATCAATAGAACGTTTAAAAAAATCCCGGAAATATCCATCCAAGTATCTTCGACCTGATCATGTTAGACAACAGTGTTTTCGACGCCATGTGTAAAATATTTGGTCAATCCGACCAGTTTCTTATAAACCCGACAATACTTACTACGAGTCCTAACCAAATTTTAATGTGATCCGACCAAACTTTACTAAATTTAATCTAATTTTTCACTATGGTTTGACATGTACAAGAGGGTGAGGGTTATTGTGGACATTTGTGGGTTCAAACTTCAAAAGGGTATTATGGGGATATTTCCTTTTATGAGAGGGTAATATGGTCTCTTTATAGGTTTTTTCACCACGGGCGAATCTTACCACGGAAGAAAAAAACAACGAAACAGTGTTCGCAGGATCTAACGTACGCCGGAGTGTGATCAACAGTCAGAAATAAAGTGATTTTATGATCTAAGCCTAACCGTCTGCTAAAATGCGCAGTGCATGCACACGTCACCATTTGCAACACGCGCCACCAATCGTTCGGCAGATCGAGACCGCACGGTGCGCATTGTCCAACCACTTCGTGGTGAAGACTGTCCCTCTGTACATGTTAGCACATACCGCGACAACGTGCTAAAATGCGCCACCGTTACCGTCACCATCACCGGTGAACAAGTTAACGTAAATTAGCTTTTATCAATTACGTGAAAATATGTAATAATGGTGAATCCAATACTGACTCGAGCATAGGAGGTGGTTTCAGAGACTCATGTACCACTTCTAACGAGTTTCTTCATGTTTTACCCTTTTATCACCCGAAAACATTAGGGATGAGCGTTTTCGGTACGGTACCAATACCGAATTTGGTACTGATTTGGTTTTAGTTTTCAGTATCGGTACAGTACCGGTATTTCCCGAATTTTACACAAAATACTACTGAACCGAACATTTCAGTACCGGTACCAAATATTTCAAATTATCAGAGCTCATCCCTGTATCCGAGTCATCCGACCTGGAACAGTTAACGGAAATTCAACCATACTAGGGACCGATGACGACGTGTTAAAATGCGCCGCCATCTCAACCGAGTTTAATTATGTAAGTTTTGTATATCAATTACGTGTTTAACTAATTTCGAAATCGTAACGAATTCGTAACAACTAACTGTAAATTTGATTACGAGCACAGGATTCATCCTCATCACCGGAGAACATTTACTCAGATCCGACCCGGAACAATTAACGGAGATTCATACTAGCACATTAGACAGTGCTAAAATGCGTCTCCGTCAGCGTTAACTGAGTTTAATTATGTAAGTTAGGCTTATCAATTACGTGAAATTGTAACGAACTCGTAACAAATTACCGTAAATTTGATTACGAGCAGTCCAACACATTGCTGGAGAACGCATTAGGAGTATTCTAATTTTGCAAAACTAAAACAGATTCATCTTTATCACCCAAGAACATTTACTCATATCCGACCCAGAACAAACAATTAACAGACATTCATTATCATACCTTACGATAAGTAGTGCCGTCCGGTTCGACAGTCCACCCGGCCTCATCAGCGAGTGCTTTGAGTACTTCATTATTATCACAATGCTTCGGGAGCTTGTAGTTACCGTACATTCTCAATCCTGTGAATATTTTCGCGGCAATTGCTCGCCTCCGCCTCTCTCGCCTCTTGTTATTCTCTCGTTCCTTCCACGTCGGCATCCGCGTTCCTGACGTCATCTTTCTAGCTCTATATTCACAAATAGTATATATAGATGGGTAATTGAGAGTGTGGATAATACATGTATTGTTAATACATTGCCGGAAATTGCGGTTTCCGGTCGAAAAAGAAATGAGAACTCGTGTGGTTTTTTTTGTATTTTTTATCGTAATTGTATAAAACCGAAAAAACTGACCCGAAAAAAGTAAATCAACTCGAAACAATCTAAGACGATCTGATTTTCTAGTTTTGTAAAAACCGAACTTTTTGCGTGTAATAAAAATAGTAAAATTCAACCTAGCCGAATTTATAGATTTTCATATTTTATTTTAGTTAATTAAGAATTTAATAAATATATAGCTCAAATATTTTAGCATCATACAATAATCAATTAATCAATTACTTTTTAATTAACAACATTCCAAAATTATTATTTTGGACCAATTGTTTTCTGACCCAAAATTTTTAAGCTAAGCTAAACCGAACTCAAACCAAAAATCGAAACAGAACAGTTTTAAAAATTACAAAACCAAAAGTTTCGGTTTTATGTTCGGATATGTCCTAAAACCGTACCGTGCACACCCAGACCACGATTTAAACAAAAAAGGACTTGATAAAGTGAATTTGCAATAAATTTATTGAAGAACAAAAGTTAAAAAAAATAAATCAGTAGTTACTTGATGATTAATGTGGCTTAGAATAAGCCGGAGAATATTGATCGGAATTTGAGAGAGAAAATGAGGAAATTATGAGTGAAAACTGTGGGCGTGTGAATAAGGGAGATTGGACTGTGACATGTAAGCTGTGAAGTGTTGTGTTTATTACACTTTCTGCTACTGGCTTGTGTTAAAAGAGTGTGGAATGACACTTGCTGCTAGAGTTGTTGGTGTTGGATAAAAACTAAAGTGCTTTGGATGCCACTTCATATGACCCACCACATAAAGTTTTCTAAACAATATATACATGTTTATATGTTATAATTTCTATGTATATACAAACATGTACATTTGCATGTGTAATATGTGTTTGTTTGTTAAATTGATGGACTATTACTACTAGAGTTGAAGTTATTTGTGTCTAGAATTAGTATTGATCATTTCATTTAGTAGTGATTCGGTTCATGACTCCTGTTTATTCAGTGACTCATTTCACTTTACTAGACAACATTATGTAGTGGCTCGTCAAGGCGGGTTGATTTGGAACCAAAAGTTCTTAAAGAATATATACATGCTTATATGTTAGAATGCATATACGAACATGTACATATACATGTGTAATATGTGTCTGTTTGTTAAAAGTGATGGATTATTACCACTAGAATTGAAGTTATTTGTGTGTAGAATTCCTTTTGATCATTTTATTTAGTGATTCTTCAGTGACTTGTCTCACTTTACTGACAACGTTATGTAGTGGCTCGTCAAGACGGTTTGATTTCGAACCAAAAGTGAGAAAAGCTATAAAATCATAGTTTGTTTGTTAAGTTTGAAAATCGAAATGAAAACTCTTAATGTGTGAAGTCGAAACAGTTTTTTAGAAAAGTATAAATCAAAGTACAAAGTACAAACATTTAAAAATTGGAAGTGTCGAAGCACGAAATGGAATCTGACCTGACCCATGACGGAGCTTCCACAGATTTCGAGATGAATGAACCGCATCCTGGTCTGCTGATCCTCTCCTCCGGCTGCTCGCGATCTGCAGTGGCGTTTTGGGGGTGTGGAGGTGACCGCTAAGAGATCTTCAAGATCTCTTGTTCACAGACACAAAAACTGGTGGTGGCACCTACTGAGCATGACCCCATGATAAGGAGGTGAAGACCTCCTTATATAGAGTCTCATGGCCACCATCATGATACCCTAATGGGCCTAGCCCAATTAGGGCTACCTCCACAAACCTCCTCAGCCCAATAACCAATGTATTAGCCCATATAATAAAACAAACCAAATATAATAAATTTAGGATTGTAAACCGGGTTTAATACCATACCCCTACAAGCCCCCCCAAGTCCAGCGTTGCTCCTGGGCGCGTAAGCGCTTAGGTGGAGACTTGGATAACGGGCTCAAGCGCGCTGTCGGCCCAGAGCCTGCTCATGCCGACCCCAACCAGCGCCTCCTCGCAAATTTTCTTCGCGGGGGATGGTTCGGCGGTCAGTTTCTTAACCCATGCGCCAGTTGGGTTCTTGAGGACACCCTCATCCGCAGGCGCAGAAGTGATAGAGCGCATGGTCATACGGATGGGGATCACACCGGCCTTAATGTAAAAAAACCTCTCAGACCAGTCATGAAGGCTCTTGAATGAAACAGTGGAGCACTTCACTTTCTGACTGCGAGGAATAAAAGAGATCCAATTGTCTTGGATCTTGGCCTTATAAAAATATTGAAAGCGCCGAGGAGTGGGTTCCTCGCGCTGGGATTTGCACATGAACTCAAAGTGAGTCACGCGCACGAGTCCAAACGGATGGACTTGGGATATGTGAATCCCATAGAACTTCAACAGTGCACCCACAAACCTTGTCATCGGGAGACGAAGGTTGCAGTGGGAGAAAAAGTGGCTATATAGGGATATATAGCCGGCAGGCGGGTCCGCCGCCGTTTGCCCGGACCTAGGCAACATGCAGCCAAACAGGGTGGGAAAGCCCTGAGAGGTGATCAGGTTGTCGAGATCTGCCTGCTTCAATTTGCAGGGGATTTCATTCCACCTTTTGGTGGCCTTGGTCCTCCCTACTTCCTCCGATGTGGTCTCAACAACCTTCTTCCCCTTCCCCTTTTGCTTCAATGTCGACATCACCACAGATTTCACACGGCGTCTTCGAGAGGCAACGGAGGTGATTGAAGGGCTAGACGAGTATGAACTATCAGACATACAACTGTAATAGCCGATAATCGAGGATTCGAATCGATGTAAACACTCAAATCAGAATGTGAAAGCAGAAATTTGAATTTTAGCAACAATGAAGATGAAGATAAAAATTTCCTAAGGGCCTGCTTTTATAGGCCCAGGAGAGAGAAATGAGGCAGCTGATCGGGTTTCACGCGCCCCCACTCGCAGGGGCAACCCAACGAAGGCGCGACACGTGTCCCTAACAGCTGTGTGAGGGGACAAAAAGATGTAACCGACCTGCCACGGAACAGAGACGCGCCCCCACTCGCAGGTACTAACCAATGCGAGTGCGACACGTGTTCAACACAGCTGTGTGAGGGGACGTGAAAGGCAACTGTAGCACCTCGAGCACACGAAACGTCTGACACGTTTACGGCGCACGTCATCACCAACCAACCACGTGTTTGGACCTTTCGTTTTCAACCAAATGGATAGAACTTCGCGCGACGATGGAAACAACCAAGAAAACGACAAAACCCCCTATAAAAGGACAATTCAGTGAGTCTAATATCTATCTTACCACGCTCGCGCAAGATAAGACACACATTAGACTGGGGGGGCTTGAAGAGGTATGTACCCGCCTCAACACCAAGCAAGGCGGGTCAACCCACAAGATAAAGACATTATGAAGGCACAAAGCCAAAACCCAGGCGCATTGCGCATACAAAACATGCTCAGGCATCATATGCTCGCGCATCACATACGCGCGCGGCGCATATCGCATGCTCTTGCACATCACATATGCTCGCGCGTCACATATGCGCGTGGCGCACCAGCGCGCGGCGCATATCACACGCTCGTGCATATCACACCTGCGCATGAAATATCTGCGCGTGAGAATAAAAAGAAGACTTCGCGCATTCTCAGGATGGGCGCATATCACACGTACACATAATCAACCTCGTCCTTATCCAAATCAGGATCAGGGCAACCTTGATTGTGCACGTCAGACACTCTTCTAGAAGGCATCTTTTTAAGGAGTAAGAATATGCTGATGTTGACAGCTGCCAAATGAAAGGTCGACAACTCAGCATGACACATGTGCTACCACATGATTTCAACCAACGAGAAAGCGCCAGGTGTCCCAGAGGACACGTGGCGCAGTGCGATTGGAGGAGGCCAACGAGGCTGAGCCCAGCCAGTGGAAACCCTAGCACTATAAATACAGCATCAACTCCACTTTGATGACACATTCATTCACACTCAATCATTGACAGTTACAAGCAGTGATATCACATTCAATCATATTGAATTGTATTCACTCACAGTCAGTTACAGAAAACACACAGTCACATAATCAAGAGTATTCAGCGATTCAGCAATACTATGGAGATTTCACTGACTCACATTTTATTATCTTCTCCACAAAGATACTGATTCTCACGCCGGAGGGTTACCCCAAAGAGGACCCCTCTGTCCCTTTCTGAGGGGTAAGTAACGGCGCTGTTCATTTTGTAGGTGGAAGAACACGGATTCAAAAGAACCATCGGTGAAACAGTTTAATCATACCCGAGGAAAGTAGATCTTCTACCAGTGAGTAGATCCACGTTTCTTCAGGAAGGTATGAAAATAAGTTATATTAAATTAAGGTTTTTTGTGAGCTGAAATTGAATATGTAGTTGATTTGTGACTTGTGAGATCAAAGTAACCTAAAGTTACCTGTGAGACAATCTTTAAAACTTTAAAGTTAGTAAATAGAACTTTACATGGTTGATGTTTTCAAAATAAACTCTTTACAATAACAAAGCTAGTGCTTTTAACTTATATTAAAGGTAAAGTGACAGCGACCTTGAGATTCAAACTTTTAATAATTGCAAGTTTTAGTTTTACAAATGGTCCCTTTGATAAATGAAATTACAAGTCAGAGACCTGGTTTACAAAACTACATCTTTAGCCTTCACTATCCATTCAATTGTAACACGTTTAGTTCTTAACACTTATATATGCTAAAAAGAATATGCTAAACTTTTTTACGAATTGAATATTGTACCCTTGCTATTTAAAAAAAACACGCATGGAAAATAAAAACCCAAGTTAATATAAATCCTAGCGGAAAACAGCCTGTCTCTCTCTCTCTATGTGTATATCGTTCGTCTTGTTAACTTGCTACTACCCCATTCAGTCGTGGCTAACACAGAGGCATAAGGACTTAGTAGGGATCGTCGATAGCTAGTGCTTTGTTCAGTCATGATGGCAACAATTATAGTCTCACATGGAGCATTCTATATATCATGACATGGGGACTGATGTTAACTCTAAAATTGTCTGATTCTAAATTACATTTCATTACAAGCTCACACGGAGCATTCCATATTAAGCTTATGTGGGTCACAGAATTCACTATAGTTGACAAGAGGATTGAACTAGAATTCACTATAGTTGACAAAAGATTGAAATAGAGCTAAATTCATTTCATCAAATTTCTTCAATCGTAAGAATAAAACTTTACTTTCATACATCAATAAAAAGCTATATCGAAATTCATCAAGTGTGACTACATTCCCATTAAACTTTTCACTCTTCTCAAACAAATGCGACCCTCCACCCACCACTAACGACATCTCACCATGCAGAGAAGGCTAGAAGCTAATCAAAAGGTGCAAACTACAAAGCAAGTTCCTCCATACTTTTGAAGCATTGTAGAGAAGTCGGCCAACTGATTCAAAAGGTGAATTGGATTTCAATATGTATCCAACACTCTTAATTTGCTTATTTAATATCATCCAATTGAGATAATAGTTTTGGTAATATATAAATAATGCTTTCATAAAAGAAAAGGAAATCCAAAATTAAATAAAGTGCCAAGGGGCAGCTCGTGCCAATACTTTTATTGGTATTCTTGGTTTGACCAATATCTTGAGACAGAGGTGAAATAAGAACTATCTGATACAATAAAAACATAATCCGACCTTAGCTCAGTTATTAGAGCTGAGGACTGTAGTGTGAACATGGCTATCCTTAGGTCGCTGGTTCGAATCCGGCAGGTCGGAATTTTATCGTTTATTTTTTGTTTATATACACTAGTAACTACTAGCGAATTGTTTTTGGTAATGTTTTGTATTTTTCATATCAGTTTGTATTACACATGATTTATATATGTTTTTAACATACTAGACGGGTGCCCGCACGATGCAGCGGGTCTTTGAACGCGGACTCTATTAATCACGTAACAATTATGAGTGTTCATGGGTTGGTTTAAAACCTTGAAACCGTTTAAACTGGTCATCGGTTTAGTTTCATGGCTGGGTTTTTTACTTTCAATCGTTTTTTTACTTCCTTTATCCTTTCAAGTATTATATTTTGACTTAGTTGGAATTGATAATACGGTTAAATTAATAATCATTTTAAGCAAATTTTATTATCAAAGCTTAAACTGTTAAACCAAATCAGAACCAAACCGTTAATAACCGTTTGGTTTCAATTTTCAATGGTTTAGTTTTCGTTTAAAAATAATCAAAACCGGCATTAAACACCCCTACGTAACATATTAATTTTTTCAAATGAAAAAACATAATAATATTATACTAATATTAAAGAGAAAAATATACTCGTTTTTATGGTGCAATATTTTTACAAAAATATTAACGTATGAAAAACTTATTGCCGTTTAAAAATCGTGGGTGAGAAGTTGGTTTAAAGTTGAAACTAAAAACAAGATATGGTTAAAGATGAGGAACCAAACTTGTAAGTTGGGTGAATTGTGTATAAAAGACAAGTTTACCCTTAATTACATATGTACTTTATGCATTAGTGTTTGCACAACTCTTAAAATCAAGTGTTTTAATTTGTCACTGTTTGGTATATTATATATAGTATAGATAATCAACCAGAAAGTTTTAATAGTTATTATAAATAGGAATTTTTACATATATCCCCTCCCTAAGCTTCTTAATTACATATTTCCCATGATTAAATTCTTAATTACATATTTCCCCTTTTAACATACAATTACCATTTAACCCTTTTTCAATTTGCTATACCCAAAAGACCTTCCCTTCTGCAGAGAACGAACAACATCCTCCATCAACGTCGCTTCCAGCGGCAACGGTGTCAACTCCTCCGGCGTTCGATTGCAGCAACATCATTTACTTTCTGGATAGTTCACTTTCTGGTGATTTTTTATTGGTGATGCAAACCCAAATTTATCTTGTTGTAATCTGTTTATGTTATGTATGTCTACAATATATAAATCAACATACTTCATCTTGATGTAAACAGAATCTGTTACTATTCGATGGTTTCAAATCAAGGTGTATTAACACAATCTGCACATGAATGTTGATTCGATTTCACGGTCGATCTTTCTGCTTAATTCATAGTTTATGCGTGTATTTTTGTTTTTCGGGGTTGGTGATTGTCCCCGGGAAATGTCCCAAGACACCCGAGTAAAAAAAATTGTTAGCTTAGATATGTTCATCGTAACACCGACTCGGTTTAGTTTTAAATTGGAGATATATGTAATTGTTATTAAAAAGGATATATATGTAAATAGTTATTTAATTAGTTCATTAATGGTAAAATAGTCATTTTTTTAGTTAAGTTTAATGAAATGGGAAAATATGTAATAAGAGAACTTAACAATGGGATATATGTAAATGCCCCTATTATAAATATATAGTATTATGTTTATCATTTTTGATGAATATTTTTCAAAAAAAGTTCATAGATAATTTTGATATATTAAAATCAGTAACCGGTATAAACACGTCACCACTAGTGTGAGTGTTGAGTGGGAAGATTAACCAAGTGAAAGACTTAGTTGAGAGGCTAACGCGAGGGGAGCAATACCGAGGTGACGCGGGTACTTCAAATCACTCCTTGCTTTACCCAGTTTAATACTATTTTCTTCTCTCATTCTTCACGTTTAATCATCTGTCAATTTCATTCCCTTAATTTTAATAATTTGGTTAAATCCTCATGAAGAATAATAATAATTAACATTGATTTTAAATAAATCACCAATGATTAATTTATTAAGAATCATAATTAACTTAGTAAAAAGGCCATTCCAAAAATATATTATCTACGTTTTAATATAACTTTTGTTCAAAATTGATCCATACCAACGCTGAACAAAATCGATCCGTAGCAGCCCGCGAGCGTTTACTAATTAGTAATTACTACTAGTTTATATGAAAACCATGAAAGCTTTCTAGTATGCCCTTTGCTTTCTTGATTTGTTAAATTTTCTTTTAAAAGTAAACACATGGTCCATTTTTTTTACTTTTCAGTTTCATTACGAATTTCAGTTTCATGTATGTGGATTTCCCTTGAGAATCTAAAGTTTTTTAAAGTATAAATTGGATTAATTTTATTAACCGTGAGGCACCCGAGCCACAACTATCCTTCGCCAATGATTCTAACAATTCTTGACATTAAATAGGTTCGTAATTTTTTTATGATGTTTATAAATACAGTAATCTATAATTATACAAACAAATAGGATTTATACAACATAAATAACATCTAAACATGAAGAATACAAAAGTAAAGGAAAAAAAGGCATGTTATGTCTTTTGAAAAAGAAATATAAAGAAGGTTTAAAGAAAATTAAAAACACCATAGAGTATTTGCCTTTGACCATTTCAGTATTTGTAACACGAAAAAAGATAAAATAAACAGAAAAAATAAATTTATGCAGAAATGTTTGACCGACTTTAGGATAAAAAGGAAAAACATCAACAACAAAAAAGCATGTCAATGAAGCTCGTCAAAGAAAAACAATATTGCTTTTTAAAATTTTATTTGAGTAAAATTAAATATTATGTTGTTAAAATGATGGATTTTATAGATACAAAAATAAAAGAAATTGTATTTATCTATTAAAATAACATTAATACACATAATTAGTATATGGGGAAGGTTCCTGTATATTTTAATCTTAACATGAGAACGTAGGAAATAATACTAATTTATAAAAAAATGAGAGCGTAAGAAACAATACCAACTACAATATCAATCTACATAAACAATGATTTATAATAACAAAGAAAAAACCTAAAAATTACAACAAAAGAATCAAAATCATGAACAAAATAATAACAGCATAAACCAACAAATACTTATAACAACAAAAGAAAAAAATCTAATAATAACAACAAAATATAAATCAGCAAATACTTATAACGTCTCATAATCAAAAATTAGCAAATACAAACAAAAAATAACAGCAAACATCTATAAAAATAAACCTAATAATAACAGCAAACTAGTTCTCACTGTTTTCATGGTAAAAATAAAATGTATTTGATCCTGTTTCATTAGTATATATCATAAAAGTTATATATTACAAGAAGAATATCAGTTTGGCTATATATATGTTATTGTAAAAGTTTTCTTATCGCAATTGCATGATTATTATTGTCAGCCAGGAATATATGTCTGTTGCTCTTCAACAATCAAGGGATTCACATCCTTTAATTTTTGTATTTCCATGTACGAGCAACAATAAACATTATGTTAAATCCATTACAAGAAAACAAAGTCTTCGTGATGAAATTTGTTTTCACCATGTTTGGGCTCCAAGATATGAATAAGTAGACGTGGGCTTTGAATTCTCATGCTCGAAGTTGGATCATTTAAACTTGTTTGTATCAAGCAAACTTCTGAACGTTTGTAAATTGTTTATTTTACTTCCTAAAAAAGCAAAAATATAAGCAAACCAGTTCACTAAATCTTTAAATCGGCTAGATTTTTAATGATTGATAGACCTGTGCAAGGATATCGGGTTTCAACATCTGAACTTGCAACAGAAACAAAACAAATGCTCAGAAATTATAAAAAAAAAACAAATCATATCAAGTTATGTTTATTTCATTAAAAAGTATTGTTTACATTGATATAGAAGATAAGCGGGCAACAAGTTGCGCCACTCGCCCTTTTTGGATAGCAAAACTAAGACATTTTAAAATAACATTCAAATTTAAAATGCTTAGCAATATAAGTAGTGTTTCTATTGGATCTTCATGTGATCAATCAGACATTTGCCATCAAGTTAGCTTTTAATGACCAACTTAAAATACTCGCGTTCATCAATTGTCTTATACTTTGGTGGTATCTCCTTGACAAGCTCGGGCAACGGCCCGATCATGGCTTCGAAGCCTGGACTATGAAAAGCTGCAATAGAGAGTCGCTCTTTTTCAACGTCAACTACAGCCCTTTGCTCAATACTCGTGTACTCTCCATGACTCATTATCTGTCCCAATACAAATGCAACTCAATTAAAATTTCAAAATGTCCATGCATCCCAACCACAATATCACAACTACTAGATTTAACAATATGACAATTTTGAGTAATTTTTTAAATGGATCGATTTAGGTTGTGTCTTATACTTTTGTGTTTAATAAGTTGATCAAAAGTTGTTGGAATTTTATTTTTATAACATATAACCTATATAATTGATTTAACTGAAAGTATATTGGGTCAACCCAACCTAACCCATCACTTGCTACCACTAACCGGTTAAACTTGGTTCATGCTTGTCTTAATTTCAAAAAAGCAGCATCCCAAATAAACAAACTCTAATTGATTATACCACACGTCTTTGGTGATTCATTAATTACCTCCATAACATCACCGATGTTGACTATAATCGATCCGGGAATGGGTTTAATAGGCACCCATTTTGAGTTCTTCTTGATTTGTAGCCCTTGAACTTCATTGACTTGAATCAACAGGGTTAGCCCAGTTGCATCCGAGTGTGGTGCCAAGCCTAAAACCTTCTCGGCTTGGGGACATGGTGGATAGTAGTTTATTCTGATAGCTTGTGTGCAACTCTCGAACACTTTGCCAACCGATTCGGGTGTTATTCCAAGGTTTATAGATATTAACTTAAAGAGTTTCATTGAAACCTTGTATAACGTGTTCGAGTATTCGTCTAAGGTTTTCCTGGCAACATAAATAGAAAGTAAACCACAATAACAAATTATAAGATGAAATGATGAAAATATTCTTCATGCACCAAGTAAGTGACGGCTTAACGACTACATTATTAGGTATTGGTTGAAGAACTATAATAGAGTACACAACGGTAAATTAACTTAAAGGACACAAAAAGGCATGTTCATGAACATGTTCGGGTTTAATTTTTTTTTTCTTATAATTAATAGTGTAAAGGAGCAATTCACGAATGTAAATTAACAAGCATAAATGAACAAACATAAATGGACACATCAGAGCAAACATCGATTAAAAGTAGACACATGAACATCTATCTGTTTGGCCTAAACAATGAATAATACTAGACTAAACTGACATGGGTGATATTTTAATTTTATAGAACTAGATAAATTTGTAATTGGATTGACATTTTAAATGAATGTATAAATGGATGTAACTAAACAAACATAAACTAATGAGCATAATTGAACGCAAGCAAACGAACATAAACAAATGTAAATAAACGTACATAATATACGAGCGTAAACAAACGAACGAATATAAAAAAATTAAATGAATGTGTGCTCACAAACATAGTGAATGAAAGAAACGTGTGTTCATATTGAATGAACAAAAAAATAAAATACATGCACGCTCATCCTCTATTAAATAAACTAACATTTCACCAAATAATTCAAAACAATTCACTGAATATTTGGTTTATTTCCATGTTTAGGGTTGTTCCTTCACGTGATCCATATCCTTTTATAGATCACGTGAAGAAAAAATAAAATATGAATTTTACTTAGAACATAACCATGAACATTTTGTAAGAAGGTCGAGACCGGCTTAGTAAAATCTTAAGCTCAAGTTCGTGTTCGATCCTAAACTATAAGACTACGTGTTATGGAAAAGGTGGAATGGATGCTAAGCCCCACCACCTCAGCAACCGGGGTGCTAAAGCGTGATCACCACCACATAGGGGTTAAATGGGGTGCTATGGCACTGATGTAAAGGCTTTCTCGGGGGTGAGTGTACATTTCTTTGATTTATTTTTTTAGTTATTTACTTATATCCACCTCACCTCACAACCATATTTCACATTGCATTCCACCGTAATATATCCAACTTTGAGTGAAATGAGAAAACCTATGCAACCTACATGATGCCGCCTACGTGATCATTTCTAGGGTGGCAACGGGGCTGTTTCGGGGCGGGGAATGCCAATCCCATACCCGCCCCGGTTTATAAAACCCATTACCAAAACCGTCTAAAAACCCGCGGGGACTAAACGGGGAATCCCCATCGGGGATTCGGGGAAAACCGCGGGTATTCGGGAAACCCGTCTAGCATAAATGGTTTTTAAACGGGCTAAATTCCCCGTGGGGATCCCCATTTAACCGTCGGGTTCACCGTTTAAAGCCCGATTGTAAGAAAATGATACAAAATTACAATACAATATTAATACACAAAAAGTTCAATATCCAAACACATTACACATACAAAAGACATTATTAATACATAAAAATGTTTATTTCTCCCATCACAACGGAAATTAACTTCATGATTGATCCTTCTTACACGTCCATACCGCACCCATTCAACCATTCAAACACTTGTCACGCCGGATTGCTATGATAATCAAACATTAACATATTAATTGGAAACTATATAAGAATCAATGTTAAACCATATTAAAATGTAAACGATAAACCATATATATATGTATTACCTCAATACCATCGTCACAATCATATTCAATAGTTTGGCAATATGCCTCGGATTCTTCTGAACAAGTTGCTATATTCATATCACAAAAGTCAAAAGTTTATATAGTAGCTAAGTTAAAAATAAAAAATAAAATGTTTGTTTACCTTTGATTTCATTTAACAACCAACTTTGGGCGCACATTAACGCTTCCAATGTTTTTGGATGAAGACGGCTACGATGTGGACTTACCAATCTACCACTTGTACTAAAAGCGGACTCGGAAGCAACGGTAGATATTGGAATCGCCAATATATCTCGAGCAATCTTTTGCAACCTTGGGTACTTGACACCATTTGTTTTCCACCAAGCTAAAAGGTCAATCTCAGTTTCTTTTATCCAAACTTTCTCTTGTAGATACAAATCAAGCTCCGTTGTGACACCTAATATATAAATAAAGTTAATACAATTAATGAATAAAGTTAAATTAATGTAAATAATAAGTCATACCCGAATGATTATCCTCTTCAACGAATGTGAAGTATTCGTTGAAAAATCTTCCACCCCTCGCATTGTTTTGACTTGATCTCACACCATCATCCCGTGAAGTTCCTTGACTGTAACTTTCATAATCTTGAAACAACCTATATACAAGCTCCTTAAGTTTTATTATCGCACTCTCCGACTTTTCAGAACCATATATCTTTGGAAAAGCAAACTCCATTGCTTTCAATTTGTAACGAGGATCCAAAACTGCTGCTACTCCCATTACCCCATGAATAACCGACCAATATTTATCAAACTTAACAATCATCTTCTCTGCCATCATCTTGATCATAGGGTCTCGATCTTCTTTCCATATACCCAAATAAGATTTAATTTCACATATTGATGGAAAAAAGACATTCGCTGTCGGATATTTAGTACCCGAGAACATCAAAGTCAGCTCATAAAACAAACTCAACTTATCACAAATGCTTGAACCTAATTCCCAATCTCTTTCAGTTGGCAAAGTTTTATATTGGGTTTCTCTTTGCTTTAAACGTTTGAAAACTTCCTTGTAAAGAATAGCGACTTTCAACATTAGATATGTCGAATTCCAACGTGTTTTGCAATCAAGAGGTAACTTTTTTGAACAATCTATTGCTAAATGACGAGCAGCTTCCTCAAACTTTTCTACTCTTTTTTGTGTTCCCGTCCAAAAAACAACACTCTCTCTAATTCTTTCGATTCCTTCACCAATGACAGATAAACCATCTTGAACTATTAAGTTCAATATGTGCGCACAACATCGCATATGAAACAACTCCCCACCTAGAATCAAAGAGCTTAAAGACAACTTATCCAATAAATAGTGAATCATTAAATCATTAGTGCTGCAATTATCAACTGTTACTGTTGATATCTTTCTATCAATATTCCAATCACACATTGATTGATATAACACCTCAGCAAGAACTTCAGCAGTATGTGGAGAAGGTACATAAATAAACCTAGTAAAAGTACATTTGATAAAACATTCAACATATTAAAGTGGCAATTAATAAAACAAATTTTGAAGTATACCTCATTATTCGGCTTTGCATTTCCCATTTCTCGTCAATTAGATGTGCGGTAATTGACATGAAACCTTTCTTTTGATTACCTGACGTCCACATATCCGTGGTAATTGCAATCCGGCTTTGATTTTTCTCCAAGATCCTTTAATAAATCAAAGATATAAATTAAAAGGCAATTAAGTAATAACTAATTATATTAAAACCAAATAATTAATGAAACATACCCCATTGTCTTTTCTTTTTGAAAGTCATAAATCTTCAAAATATCACTCTTTAAGGTATTTCGTGATGGAACCTTAAATAAAGGTTGTAGTCCGGTCACAAACTTTCTAAATTTATGATGTTCAACAATCACAAGAGGATATTCATGAACAATAACCATCTCGGCTAGATCTTTCCTTGACTTGTCGGGATCAAAGTATAAACAAGTTAGATTTGTTTGTCCGTCGGTTGTTTTTTGTCCCATCCCCAATACTTGTTGACGTATATCTCTTTGGTTTCGTTTTGGACAAAATTTGTTATAATGATCAAGTAAGTGGCGTGTTCCATTCTCACTCTTAGCTCCTAATTTTCTCTTGCAATAGTGGCACTCCGCCTTGTCTTCACCATTGATCGTCATCTTCTCGAAGTGGTTCCATACAATTGACGTAAGTTTTCGCTTCCTAGAACCCATGTTGCTATCATCATTTTGGGTTGGGGTTTGGGTTTGCTCTCCTGTGGTTGTGTGTGATGGACCTTCATTGCTTGTATTTGGTGAAGATTGGTTCATACAGTTATTGCTATCGGCTTGTGAGTTATCACCCGGAGATGTTTGTGGTTGTTGTGTGTGTCCTTCCATAAATCCTACGAATAATTATGAAAATGAAAATGTTCTTAGCATCGCAATCAAAACACAAAGCATGCTTCACAACAGTCAATGCACTTAATACAATACACTTATACACAAGCATGCTTCACAACAGTCAATGCACTTAATACAATACACAAGCATGCTTCACAACAGTCAATGCACTTAATACAATACACAAAGCATAACTTACAACCGTCAATGATCTAATAGAATGAACAATGAGTTAGTGAGTGTTGACCTCAGTTAACAAATAACTATATATGTATTCAGTTCAAGAATCTTGTTAACTAAATCTATCAAACAAAGTTTGAATCTATCAAAACTAAATCTATCAAAAATAGATTGAATCTATCAAACTAAATCTATCAAACAAAGTTTGAATCTATCAAAAACAGAAACTAAATATATCAAAATAGATTTTGAAACCACTACTCACTGGGCTGTGGAGATGCGCGGCGGTGGCGAGTTAGGCGAGTCCGGCGAGATGCGCGGCAGCGACTGCAGAATGGGGAACGGGCTGTGCCTACTCACTGCAGAATGGCGAGTCCGGCGACTGCAGAATGGCGAGTCGGGCAGTGAGATCAGAGATGCGCGGCGGCGTGCGGGCGGGGGGTTGTTCTAGGGTTAGGGTAAATGGCCAAATGGGAAAGTAGGAAACTGGTTTTAAACGGGTATACGGGAAAATGGGTTAGGCAGCCTTATTGGGAAAATAAATAATAAATAATATATTATATATAAATATAAAAATTATATTTAATTAAACGGGTTTTAAACGGGTATACGGGGCGGGTATACGGGGCGGGTACAGGCTATACCATACCCGCCCCGAACCCGATTAACTTAAACGGGGAAACCCCGAACCCGGACCCGTCCCCGATTAAGTGTCCCCGAACCCGCCCCGTTCGGGGCGGGTTTCGGTTTTCCCCATCGGGTTTGGTTTTTTTTGCCATCCCTAATCATTTCACACATCTCAAAACACGTAGCCTAATAGGTCATGACAAGTAATGAGAAGAATATATTTATAATAATAATAATAATAATAATAATAATAATAATAATCCATAAAATAATATTTACCTAAACGAAATGGGATTTGAGGCCAAAATCTGAGGTCTCTTTGAGCAACAGGCAATGGTATAATGATGTGCTGAAACGGTCTATTAAAAATTAACCCAACTTAGACACTCTAGTTTTAAATTTATAAATCTAGACTCTTCTAATGCTAGACCACTAGACATGCAAGTGTACCTATCGACTGTAGTAAAGCCTAACGAAGTCCGGATGTCAAACCCACAGGACACTAGCGACACGTAAACTAGACTCTAACTAATAACTTAACTAAATAGATTTAATTGATTTTTGTCTTTTTTAATTATTAAATATAAACTAAATAATACTTACTCTAAAACGGAAACTAGACACAGACAAATAGGTTTAAAACTCAAATAGGGTAAACAACTACCTAGGCAAGAAATCCCACTAGTCAACTCGCAAACTTTCAGAATTGGATTTATGATTGGTACCGTATTCTAAAAATATGAAATTTAAGAAATAACTAAAGTATGTTAGATCTCCTCCCGGTCTCACCAACAATACCTAAGAACCCTAAATATCATGTAAGCTCGACGGTTTAATGGTTCGGATCTCCTCCCGGTCTCACCTTACCTAACTATGCTAAGGTACCCAAAGATTAAATCACCTCCCGGTCTCTCTAATCACAAAACACCCTAAGGCGTAAAAAGGTATTTTTATTGAATTCGGTTATAATTCGGATCTATAAGAATCTAAAGGAATCTAGGGTAACTCACTCCCGTGCAATCACTACCCAAACCCGCAAAAGACCAAAACAGACGACACTTAATTACCTCCCGGTCTCTCAAGTGCCAGAATATAAAGTATCTATAAACTCTCAATTACCGCTCCTATGGAATATGTTAACAATAAACCATAAACTAGTTGTAAACACACAGTAAACAACCTAATATGCATCCATACATGAAAGACATTCACAAAGACGCATATGGAACAAAAACTGATAATAAATTAACACCAAATACGCATATGCATCACAACCAAATAAAATAAAAACTTTACCAAAGCATGAACCAATCAATAATAAATCAAGACCAAAAATAAAACGAGTCTAAAAAGTATTCATCCAAACCTAGGCAGTATAACAGTTTAGCTACTCATAATATTCGATGAAACAAAGATTAAACAAGTATTACGGTTCATCGAAAATAATAATAATAGTTGAGCTACTAGTCTGTGAGCTTAAATTATTGAGCTGTGTGCCTGCCTGCTTCTCTAAATATATTTGACTTTTGAGCGTATGCCGTGAGCTTGTTTGACCTGCTTGGCTGCTTGCTTGTTTTTATTTTCTTTTATCTGACAGTAGCACAACCGTCCAAAGGGGGGTGGCCCTCTGCCTTGACTTACTTCACCTCCTTTTGCGTTTGACCCTCCTGTCCACCTCCTGCGTAGGGTTTTTCTATCCTTTTTATATTATCACCAATTCACCATTAATTCGATAATACTCCATCATGGGCCTGAGTTCAAAATTTAATTAAATAACAAAACTTGAATGCTTTCATTAGACTTACTTTAAACGTGAATGATGTAAATGAGTAAAGCCATCTCAAGCCCAGTTAATATTTTCTTTTAATATTGTAAAGTTGCTCATTTTCTTTTATTAAAGAAAACAACTCGTATAATGCAATAAGCTTTGTGGAGAGAGCTTTAAATATTAGTATTAATAAAAATATATAGAGAGTATTTAGTACAAGTACTTAAATTTGGCTTATTAATTTTTAAAACCTTAAAACCCTACATATAAACCAACTAACAACAATATTCAATATAAACTTGAGCCCGTCTTTTTCGGAGGCGAAATTATATATATATATATATATATATATATATATATATATATATATATATCGGGGAGGGTTATCCTTAAAATTAGTAGTTTTCTAAGAAGACTAAGAATAAATCACAGCCATTGGATCATATCAATCAATGGTTGAGATTTAAAATTACCAAAAACCGTCATAGTTTCCTAGAATTACTCTTTCAACATTATAACCAACATAGTTTCCGAGAATTATTCTTTCACCATAGGTTTTAATGTCAAATGTCAAAATTCTATTGGTTCTTACCATTCCTGGGAAACAACTTTTTTTTATTTGAACCATTTTCTCTCTCTCTCTCTCTATATATATATATATATATATTCAAAAATATAAATCTTGAAAAATATTATGGGATCTTGATCACTTATAATCATGCATGGGGTCCAAATTTTTTTTATCTATAATCCATTGAATCAAGTTTAAGTTATTGGGGATTTGGGCCCAAACTAAAATCTTTAAATACTATTAAACCAATACAATTTATACACATGACCTTCTTCTAGGCTGTTCACATGTGTAATCCAGTCCACAACTTTCCATTCTCATATTCTCTAATATTCTGTCACGTGTCATCTCACACACTATATTTAAACATTAGAATTTTCCACCCTAATCATTTTAATCTCTCTCTCTCTCTCTCGGCTTACTAACTCCACCATCTTCTATATTCCGGTAATTTAGATCGAGATTAATCGTTTCCCGGTAAGGTTATATATTATACTCTAATGACCAACAATGTTATATGATTTTCCGGCAAGGTTATATCTTTTTTCTGCAACATATATTTCTTCCGGTTATTGTATATCTAACCTTTTTATCTTTTATTTCATTGTAAACTGATTTTTTTAAAATTAGTTTAGGTTCAAAATCAAAAACAGCGATAAAGCTAATATTTCTACGTATTTACGTTTTTCCGATAAGTTTTTCCGTTCATGTGTTATACCTATAACAATGGTTGTTTTATATTTATTTGAAGTTTTATATTTTTCCTGTTTTTTTCTTTTACATGTTGTTCTTTTAGGTTTTAAATAAAAATCAGTTTCATCCATGGACATTATCATTATTCTTTTTCCGGTAAGGCCAATTTAAATTTTTCGGTTATAAATTATAATTCACATCTTCCATAATATCAATGTTATAACAAAACTTAATTATTTCAGATTATTGTCCCGATTGATGTACCACTACAACAAAAAGAGCTTTTTAGTACACACAAAAGCGTCTTAAAATGCTATTTTATAGGACCTTTCATTTAATAGAACCAACGAGAAAAGCGTTTCATGTAAAGGGGTCGTAATAAGTCTCGGAACTCAAAAAGCGTCCTGATATTCCAAATAAGAATATGATACAAATTTTATGGTTGCATAATATATCCATTAACAACCCAAAAAGCGTCCCTGTAAAAACATATTATGACACTTTTACAATGTTTTGACATGTGCCTACCTAATTGTAAAATTTTGATACACATACAAGCGTCCTTAAAAGTTAATTTATAGGACCCTTATGATGGAACATTATAGTACCAAGAAAAGGGTCCTAAAATTCCAAACAAGATTATAAAACTAAATTTTATGGTCACATTATATGTCTATGAACAACTTAAATGTCCTAAAAAACATATTATGTCACTTTTACAATATTCTAATGTTTAATAGGACAAAAATTAGAAGTCTTAACAAATCATATTATACAACCCTTTTTTAAACGTCCACGCACACAATTGTACTACACGGTTATGGACATCTATATATGGAAAGAAATAAAACTTCATTATATTAAATAAGCTTGTTCATAACAAAAAAAGCTAAACATAAAGAAGTTATAGCATTATCCAACATAAACTCTTGTAACATTCAACAAATAAATTAATAGCAATAAAAGAAACAAGCACCATAAAACTACGAGTCATCATGCGCCCTCAATCATCACGGACTACCTACAAATAAACCATCCATGTATAAGCAATAAGTTTCATGGTATTAAAATTATTCGTATCACAAGTTTCACAAATATGTACCGAGATGAATGGACAAGGCCATGTGATGGATGCACCAATACAATCTTGAATTGTGGAAAATAACTCATATGGTCTCACCAAATTTTCATCTATATTTATTGGTACTTGAACATTTACCTCACACCAGTTTGTTCCAATCTCTGTACCACCAACTAGCTCATTTGGGTCCAAGGTCTTCACCCATCCTCTTGCTACAGTCTCAGTAGGGTTTAGAATGCTTTTTGAGGAAAACTTCATCTCCGACCTAGATATTAGATTTCAACAAACAGTTATTAAACTCGAGTCATTATAGTGAAAAAAATCATTTAAAAAAAAGGTTTTACACTAGCAGGCTAACATTTTATAGAAAAAATAATATGAAAAAAACATCAATAGACATTGTTGTTTTCTAGTGTAGCCCAATGTAACCGCCATTTGATCACCAACTTACAACAAATAAACCATATAGCCTAAAAGTCAACACATGATACTAAGAATTGCATCAGGTTGACAAAAACATAGCCACATATATTTACTATTAATGTTAATGAAAATATTAGCAGCGGAAATTATAAAATTTACCTGCACTAAACGTCGAATTAAACAAATAAATTCTCTTGCACAAATTAAAACAAACAGTTCGTTGAAAGTAACATAGATCGATGCATTATGCGTTTTTCCCATAACCTAATCAGCCACCGGAACAGGCAAGGCATGAGCTGAGGGTCCTCTTCCAATTTATTTATATTCACCTTGGGCTTCTTTGTGTCTTCGTTTTCCACCACATGAAAAAAACAATATTCAAGAATGTATAAAATTGACAACACAAAGTGATTCATTAGTAAACTGGGGTGAAGGAGCTTTGAAAAACTGATCAAGTATATTTAATTTTTTTATTTAAATTTACACTTATGTGGACAATCCAAAATATACAATGAGTATTTACTATTAGACATAAAAATCATAAGTTCCAAGACAATAAAACTCGTATTATGTTCGGTTTAACCCTTTCCTATTAAACTGCTGTTTTATATCCATTTAAACAAAGTAAGGTATCGTTAGAAAGGTTTGAAAAAGCAGTGTATTAATACCATTGTAGCTATAGAGTGCAAGAGACTATTCAATTATCTAATAATGCTGAAGTTTGCTGAAATAAATAGAACATAATTAAAAAGAAAACTTGGTAAATCCATACACTATACAGTAGTTGAATTAGAGATAAATAATGAAATTATATTTTTTAATATATAAAAGATGATTACCTTAGATGATTTCTGGGACATGAAGTTGGCTGTTGTTGAGTTTGTTTATTCATTTGTTCGAAAGGTTTCATCTGCATATATGAACAGAAATTAACAAAAGAAAAAAATAAGCCAAAAGACAACAGAATTTGAAAGCTAAGAAAAAAAGTTGACACTAAATATAGTCTTCCATGTGAGGAATGAGCTCTGTACCATACCGGTATCGATCTTGATTTTATTAAAAACTTGATTATGGTACCCATACCGAAAATGCTCGGTTCGGTACTGGTATAGTACTCTACTGACATATCGATACCAAACCATACCAGTATCGATCCCAAAACATCAAATAATTGGTACCGAAGTAATACAGACGGTGCTCGGTTAAGCCCAGTATCAGGTACCATTTGATCAATCCTAATTAGGATCAAGCTTCTGGATTAGGATTAGGATTAGGATTAGGATTAGGACCAAAACCATCATTTATGCTGGCTAATTCAAGCTTAAAAAGGTAAAACCAATAACAAAATGAAACTTTTAATAGAATGAACCATGATTTATTGTTGTTTAAGGTCTTCACCCCCAATTAAAAAACCCTAATTTTCCAACATCGATGATTTAGCTCTAAGACTTTGACATTTCAGTACTAAATCTAATTGACTCATTCGCCAATCAATTAATCAAGGGTGAATTGAATTGTAATTCATGTATGTATTGTACATAATAATACACGGAATCTAGGGCAATTGCAAATTGAAAAGAAATTCGTGAGTTTAGAATTGAGAGACTGAAGCAAACTTAGAGTTGAATTATGTTTTAGAGATGGCATGATTAACGCAAAGAAGAAAGAAAGGAGAAAGCGGCAGAGGAAGGAGGGAGGTTTCTTTCTCTCTTCATAAATCAATTCCAACTATGTTGAAATACGTAAAAGTCACACGTGTTAGCAAATAGCTTGTTTACCTTATCTACACTAATATTATGTGAGTAAACCGCTAGTTACATTTTTATTTTTATATATATACTAGTGTTATTACCCGCGCTTCAAGTTACAAATTGTTTCTAATATATCATAAATAAGACTAGGTTATTACAGTATTACAACCTTTAGAAATTCATATATATATATAAGAGTTCAAATAAAAAACAATGTTTTGTGAAAAGTGTGAGAATGCTTTAAAATAAAATGCACCACACAAATAAGACACTATACCATGTAAATAGGAAACCATACAACTTTTAAAAAACTACCAATCTTAACCACTAGATCCTAAAAAAACAATTCCAATACTTCACTAGTCTCCTCCGTTGTTTTTTTTTTCTTTTTACATTTGTTTTGGCCTAGAACTTATTTGTTCATGAAGTGACAAAGACTTCATTAGTCTTCTCCATTTATAAACCCTAGCTTTGACCACTCAGAAGAAATTTTTTTGTGTTGATGCCAATTTGAAGATCACGAGGTTTTACTCTGTTTGCTCGTTTTCAATCTGGCTCAAACCACAAAAGCAAGGTTAGTATTTCGATTTTCATGTCCTATTACAGTATATTATAATAATACCACAATGATTAAGCATCCTATAAAGGTTAAAGTTATAAGACTCAAGTGTCAACTCTCTTGTTAAGTTATGTTATAATAAAACTTTAGCGAATAAGAGTCCTATAAAACAGATGTTTTATGACTCAAATATCAAATGTCTTATTAAGGTGTATTATAATAACACCATAATGATTAAACATCTTATAAATGTTAAAGTTATAAGACTCAAGTATCAAGTGTCCTGTTAAGTTATGTTATAATAAAACTTTAGCGAATAAGCATCCTATAAAACAGATGTTTTATGACTCAAATATCAAATGTCCTATTACGGTGTATTATAATAACACCACAATGATTAAGCGTCTTATAAAGGTTGAAGTTATAAGACCCTAGTGTCAAATGTCATATTAAGTTATATTCTTATATGACTTTGACTAGAAAGGGTCATACAACACCGAACATTTATGATTTAACTACAAAGTGTCATATTAACTTATGTTATTATAAGACCTCTGGTGATCAAGTGTCCTATTACATTACCACATAATGGGACACCAACAACTACATGTCTTATAGATAACATTATTAGGATCTACATTTTAAATGTCTTATTAACTTATATGATATTACGACCCCCAAAGAATCATCCATCCTATTAAATAACTTTTAGGACAACGGTTATGTAGTGTATATTGTAAAAGGATTCCAAAAGTTCATTTGTCATATTAAATAGATTTTATGACCCTATTTTACAAGCGTCCCACACAAAAGGTCCTAAAAAGCCCTTTTTGTTGTAGTGTACGGAATATTTCATTTTATCTTCTAAATAAAAATCGGATATACCATCGTCATTATCACTATTTCGTTTTTCCGGTAAGACCATTCAAATATTTCGGTTATAAAATTATCATTAAAATCTTCCATAATATAACTATTAATATTTGACTTTATCATTTCAGGTTATTGTTCCGACTCATATAGCTAATTGCATGGATTGAACATTAGTTAATAAAATGTATTTTTAAAATTTTTGTAATATTGATGTATATTTTTTTAAATATTCATGTATATTCCTTATTTGTAAGATTATAATATACATTAAATTACCTATATTAATATAATCATTTTCTATTGTTTTTGTCAACTTCCAATTAAGTGAAAAATATTCCGTCTAATTTAAAATCTCATTATAATTTCCAATCTTATATTAGTTTGCATTTTTAGATTTATACACATTGAAGAATCTCATTAATACAATTTATAGAGTTTGACATTCCTTATTTTTATAAAAAACCGAATGAACAATTCTTTTTTTATGTTTTTAATTTTTTTTCATTTTTATAAACTCATTCTTTAATTTGTGGTTTGACCGAAATAATAACCTAATTATCTCATTATTACAATTTATATTTTCTGACTTTCCTTATTTTTTAAAAAAACCGAATGAATAAGTTATAACTTAAATAAATTTCTGACCGATTTAAGTATTTGACCATTTATATTAAATCGTTTTTGACCATTCATATTAGTTTGCATTTTTAGATTTATACACATTTAAGAATCCAATTATGACACTTTATAAAGTTTGACATTCCTTATTAAAAAAACGAATGAACAACCCTTTTTTATGTTTTTAATTTTTTCCATTTTTATAAAGTCATTCCTTAATTTGTGGTTTGACCGAAATAATAACATAATTATCATATTATTACAATTTATATCTTTTGACTTTCCTTATTTGTTAAAAAAACCGAATAAATAAGTTATAACTTAAATAAATTTCCGAGTCTTACTTGCAACAAGGTTTAAGTATCATATTAATACAATTTATTGAGTTTGACTATCCTTATTTGTTTAAATAACTAATAAGGATAGTTAAATTCAATAAATTGTATTAATGGTTTTAATACAATTTAATTAACATATTTAAACTTCTTTTAAATTCGGAATTTGATCAATCTTTCAACAAAGTTTTAATACTCTCCATAATTTTAAACTCATTTCAAAATCTTTTCATAATTTTTTGAAATTTTCAAATTAACCGATTTGATTTTCATTTTTGCAACTATTTCTAAATTAATTAGTCATATTAGTAAAATTAGAATAGATTTGATTTTAATTTATGTCATTTGGCATTAACTAAAATAAGCTATCATTTTAATATTCAAACAACTGATTGTCAAACTAAAACTACTTGCCATAATTGTAATGTAATCTTACTTTAAATTACGTGAATATTAATTATTAGTTAATACTAAAATAATAACCGCGTTATTTTAGAACACAATATTCAAATTGACATAATTTCTAATAATCAATAATACTTAATATATCATAAATTAAATAACCGTTTTATCATCATTTATAAATATTATTTGGCACATATGATTTAGTGAATATTATTAAACATGACAATCTTTCATAATTTATTAATATTATTATTCTCGTGGATCAAGATATTTCAAATTATTTCTATCTTTACATGAAATACCAAATTTAAACTTAAAACTACAAAAGTTAATTAGCATATTTAAACTCCTTTTAAATTCGAAAATTGACCAATCTTTCAACAAAGTTTTAAAGATTTTAATACTCTCCATAATTTTAAACTCATTTCAAAATCTTTCCATAATTTTAAGAAGTTTGCAAATTAACTGATTTAATTTTCATTTTTGTAATTATTTCTAAATTAATTAGTCATATTTTTTCAGCTTTAATTATTTTCAAAGTCAACATAATTTTTTTTTAATCTTTCCAAAGTTATTTAAGAATTCATTTATTGTAAAACGTTTTTAAGTTTTGCAAATTTAACAAAATATTAATGTCAGTGATTTAAAAGTTTGTTGGAAGATTGGTCAAAAATAAAAAAAAAAACAATTTCATAATTTTTTGAAGTTGACTAATTCCAATTTTTTTATATTTTGTAACTATTTTCAAAATATTTCAAAATGGGTTGTTTTGAAATAGTATCAAATTTGTTAGTTGTAAAATGACCGTCCAAATTATTGATATATCTTTTTGGTTTAATGGTTTAAGTTAGAAAGATGTTTTATGTTGTCATTTTACTTTGTTTGTTGTTATATGTTATTTTGTTTTAATAAAAACAAAAATTTAATAAAAATAACTTTATTAATGTTCAAATGTTACTCATTATTAAATATGTTATTATGGTATTTAATTTGGATGCTATTGTTTTATTATATTTTCAGGTGGTAAAGTAAAATGAGTTTCTTTTGATAGAATGTTTGAAGAAGTTGATGGTGGTTTAATATGAAAGAACATGTTTATGTCTTTTGTTGATGTTTTTTGGTTGTTCGATGTACATTAACTTATTGTAACTTTTAACTTTTAATATCTAGACAATGTAAATGGTTAACGTTTTGGTTCGAAAGTTTGAAGAAGTTTTGTATAGCATGAATTTGTTGTTTAAATTTATTATGTTTGTTGACATGTTTTTCCACCCATGTGTAACATGGGCTATACCCTAGTTAAAAACTAAAAGAGATAAAAATCAAGTAATAAAAAAAGGGAACATTGGCCGATCATACTCCCTCGTGACCTCATCGATCCTCCTTCCTTCCTTGCGCGCTGCCCACTAGAACACTACAAACCGACCATCACCGTCGAGCAGAACAACGCCCACTACCGCTGTTGACCACCAGGCGCCAGCGTTGACCAAGCCAACCACCAAGTTTTTTTTCAATATCACCAATAACCCTAAATTATAATTGTTAATTTACCCTAGCTTATATTATCATATTGTATTTGACTTTTAGCAATCAATTAATCAGCAATGCGTCATAAACAACCATTCGATGCTCAAAAACATAAAAAGGGAAATCTAGCTAGATGATGCAATAAGAGCTTCACGAATCATGGGTAGCCATTAGCTGTTAATGTATTTGATTTTAATTATATATTTTTGCTATGTTTATTTCATTTAAAAAAATTAGCTTATTTTAAATTAGCTTATATATTTTATTTATCGTGGGCATGCATGCCTTTTATTTTCTACTCGGCCGAGGTGGCATAATAATAATCGCCCTAGCATGAATATATATAACATATTGGTTACCTGAAAGAACCCCCAATCTTTACAAGCAACAAGAAGTTTAGCTAGCTCATCATCATAGCCAGGTTGTCCTGTGATTGTTAGTTTGCTAATGTCGATAACCGGAATCTGCATTGATTCATCGACTAGAATCTCTTCGGCTTCAATCTCGGGTCGGATATACCGAACGGGTATGTCTTTATGGCCCTTGAAAGCAAGTGCTTGCACGTTATCGACCGGAATCGGACCACCGAGCTTAGATCGATCGGTTGGTTTGTTGGTATTATCTTCCATGGCCGGAACTTGTGTGTTCATGATTCTAAATGTACACTATATATACATAGTAGATACGTACATATATATATATATATATATATATATATATATATATATATATATGTATTCGTGGTACACGTTGTAATTAAATAGTTGTAGTTGTTATAATATATTATCGTGTAGTGTAAGACGACGTAATTAAATAGTTGTAATTAAATATTTTGTTATTGTGTTGTAATGTCAAATTGTGTACATTAAAAATAAATAAAAAGAAAAAAGAAAAAAAGAAAGAAAAAGAAAAAAGGTAAGCTGACATCTATGAGGGTGTTTACGGTCTAATTATTATGGTTTTTAGGTTAAACCGTGAATTAAACCTTAGTAACAGCCTTTGAAACCAATCGAAACTAAACTGTTGAAAATTAACTAATGGATTGATTATGGTTTGATTTTACAGCTTAAGCTTATTGAGTCCTTGTTATATATCACTTGTTATAACATTTGATTGTTTGTTCATGGTAATATCTTTCTCTTTATATGAATCAAAGAACTAAAGGAACATTTCATAACTAAAGAATCTTGAAGTGAATGCAATATTGGAGGAAAAGCCCATTAGAAGATTAAATATATTTAACTAATATAAAATATATAATATGATATGCAGAAAAAACTACAATATATATCGTTAAATTTTAGCAAGTACATCTCCGGTAAGTTACTAGACATAAATTTATTTTAACCTAATTTATAAAACTAAAATATTTGTCGCAAAATCCAACAGTCCGGTTTCATGTGACCATTTTTCGGTATAAATCGTAAACCAAACCGTTTGCTATGGTTTGAAATTTTTGAAACCGACCGCCCAAAAGTTAAAGAAAAAACCGACTGTAAAACCAAACCGAACCATGAACACCCTTATATTTTGACCCTTATTTTGTGACTAGATAATTTTCTTAACTTAATGAATTGTCAATGATAAGGGACGACTCTATGAATCTATAGATCCTGAGCTTGTTAGCAATTTATCAAAAGAAATTTTGAAAGTTTAACGAGTTTTGCACATTCGTTAATGTAAATGCAACCCATATTTTGTTAGCAAATTATCACAAGAAATTTTGAAAGGTGCTATAACCTTCTTTCCTAAAGTCTTTGTCATGCACGAATTGCATTAATTCGAGGACATTGATTAGAGTGGGACATGCATAGTCTGTAATGAGGGAAGCTTTACCACATAATCATTCTAGTATTTCGGTAGGATCGGCTTGTTCTTTCTCTAGCTTGTCGGGTGTGTTGTGAATCATGGTCATTTGTCTCATCTTCGAGACTTCGACCAAGTATTTCTTAGGGCTTGTGACTACAAGTCTTTTGATGCCTTTTACTTCATAGCTTTCGTGTTATTTTGTATGCCTGAATATCATACAAGAAACCATTGGTAACTTGTTTGTTGGATCATATTATCCAACCCATTCTAGCCATAAAGTGATAAAACTAATTGTAAGAAAATCAAAAAACCAAAAATTCCTATTATAGGCTAAGCAGTTAATTCGGAAAAATATAGGATATTGATTAAGGACCGATATATGAGATATCGGTGGGATATCGTTAATTTTAATTGTTGAAATTAAGTATGCCCGAGACACATACTTATACTAATGTGGCTAACTGTGTTTGATCCAAGTCGGGTCATACCCAATAACAAGCTAGACAACACCAAATGTATTCTTTTAATGATTTGATCATTTAAACGAATACCGAACACTAAGTGTTTAGAGAATTGGTTTTCTAAACAAACACACTTGATAATTTAAATAAATTATCTGGATAATTTATTTATATAAATTAATTATTTAATTGGTTAAATAATTAATATAGCATGTATGTTTTATAAAATTAGTTTTATAAAATAAGAGATGGAGATGTTTTAAATGTTAAAACACAAAACAAAAAAAAAAAAAAATAATAATAATAAGCATAACCGGCCACCCATGTGGGTGGGGGTTTTTGGTCCAATTAAATTGCATGCTTCCTTTGCATGTGAGGTGTTTTTGTTTCAAAATCTCTCCATACAAATTACATGCATTTTGGTCCTACTTTTGGTATCTTTTTCAAGTGTGTTCAAGCTTCAAAAACCTCTCTCTCCCTCTCAAAAAGCTCACGGCAGCAGCAGCAGAAAATAGGGGAGCCTTGTGAGCTTGTTTTGTGTTCATAAATCCTAGCAACTAGTTGGTGTTGTTGCTAAAAGCTTGGGGTATCAAAAGCTTGAGGGTTTCTCCTTTGCAACCTAGCCATTCAAAGTCATCATCTTCTTCATCCACCTACATCTTCTTCTAAAGGTAGAAGAGGTACCATTTACATTTTGTAAGCATATTGTTCTTGTAATATTGATCCTTGGCTTTGGGTTTTAGTTTTAACATAATGGTATGTTTATAACTAGATTTAAAATCTAAGCTTCCGTTGCGTTTTCTAGTTAAATATGGCTAACTTGAACTTTGATAATCTTGTATAAAACCCAACAATGGCATCAAGAGCCGGTTACAAGGACTTATGTTTCTTACATGTTCATAGATTTCGGGTTTTTCATGGGTGAAAAAGGGGTCCGAAATTTTGGTGGATTTTACCCCTCATGGTTTTGTAAGATCTTGACATGCATGAAAAGATCTTAGGAAACCATTATTAACATTTGGATGTTGAAAATAAATAAAAAAAAAATAAAAAAAAAGGTTTTGGGCCGTAGCCTCTTGGGGGGGGGGGGGGGGGCGGTTTTATTTGGTGTTTTTGGGCATTGGTTGCTTAGGTTGCATGCTTAGAACATTTGGTATGTTTGATTGTGTCATAACCGAAACCTAGACCTTGGATGTGTTGATTGTTGTTTGTGTATGTTGATTATGTTTATTATTCAATATGGTTGTAATAATTCATAATCTTAGGCTTGTGTAATTTATTTATTCATAAGTTGGTATGTAATAAATAGATTAGTTGCATTTTCTTTTTTTTAGAAAAATATGTATTAGGATACATTTTGTAAAAATTGAAGATGCAAGAATTGGTGGATTTGGGCCTTGGACCGAAATTTTGGGCTTGTTGGGCCTCACCGGCCCATCATGGGATTCAAGCCCATTAGGCCCATAAATTTCACTCTTGGGCCCAAGAAGACTTTTGGAAGTTTGGAGCCCATTTACAAGCCCAACAAGAACACAACAACTTGGAAAGGATACTTGAAGCATTTGGATGCAAGATCAAGTGGGAGTCAACATTCCATCCTTGTGTCATGTTTTGTCCCTTAGGTGTGACTTATGACCTATACTTGTTTCGGCTAACAAGTATGGTCAAACTTAGCGGTTCTCGGTTATGACTATATTTTGCATGTGTATGCTTGATTGTTTGTTTTACTTTATGTAATGTGTGGTTGATAGATATTAGGATATCCAAACCGTCACATAGGAACGACAACAAGCATGAAACGGGTTCTAATATATATTTGGTAATATCGCGTCAATTAGTTTAATTAAATGGGTTTATTAAAACTAAGCGATTACTCACATATAATAAAATTGGTTTTATTATAACTTGAACCTTGAAAATTGGTTTTCAAAATCGCCATATTACTAAATGCATGTTAGGATATGGCATAATGTTTTTCAAACTAGAATATTGGAAAACTTAAAATCCCTTTTTCATAATTACCAAGGAAACAAGTCTTACACCATCCTTTTGTATGACACTTAACGTATTAGGGAACTTTAAATGGGATAAAGGTCACCTAACCATTTTGAGCAAACTAATATACTTAGGGTAATATTAACATATTTGTGGGATAAAGGTCACCTAACCACTTGTATGTTAATCTTACATGTTTATACAAGTAGGACGACTTGAATTGGAAACCATGTGATAAAGGTCACCTAAGCATGGGATCTAATTGTGTTGATGGGATAAACATGCCAACACGAAATAAGGATTTCGAATGGTCCCATACCTCTAGAAGTTGCAAAAGGTTGCAATTGTCAAGATTGACTACCTTGTTAAATCAAATAACGGGATAAAGGTCACCTAACCGAAATTTGATTTATCGTTGGATTCTAGAATTTAATTATTATTTTAAAATTTGGAATAAAAGGGTATTAATAATTAAATTGTTTATAATACTAAAATAAAACTTTGTTAAATTTTGTAGATGGCCGCTAACAATGCAAACACCTCTACCCATAACACCCGTAACCTATCCTTAAGAACCATCCTTGAAAAGGATCGTCTAAACCATAATAACTTTATGGATTGTTATCGCAACTTGAGAATAGTTCTCAAACAAGAAGAGATATCATATGTCTTAGACGATCCCATTCCCGATGAGCCTAACGTGGAAGATGAGGAGGCGTATAACGATTGGGTCAAGTACACCAAAGATTCGGTGCAAGCCTCTTGCCTCATGTTGGGGACTATGATTCCCGAAATCCAAAAGGATTTCGAGCATCATGGGGCATACGACATGATAACTCAATTGAAGGAAATGTTCCTTCAACAAGCTAGAGCGGAACGTTTCGAAACGGTTCGAGCGTTTCATGCATGTCGTATGGAGGAAACCCAAAGCGTCTCATCTTATGTCCTAAAGATGAAAAGCTACATTGAAAAGCTTCGTAGGTTGAATTGTCCCGTCTCTAATGAGTTGGCTACGGATTTGATCCTCAACTCTTTGACCAAAAGGTTTGAAACCTTTGTCATGAACTATAACATGAACGGGTGGGACAAAAGCATTGGTGAGCTTCACGCAATGCTAAGAACGGCCGAAGCGGGAATGGGTAAAAGGGTTTTACCCGTTCTAACAATCAATGAAGGGAAAAGGGGACATAACTCCAACCCCAAAGCAAGTGTTGCTAAGGGCAAGGGCCACGTCCAAAGAAAGGGAAAGAGGAAAGCCATCACGCCCATCAAACCGAAGGAAAAAAAGCAAAAGGTTGCGGCGCAAGATCCATGCTTTGAGTGTGGAGAGATAGGTCATTGGAAAAGGAATTGTCCGACCTATCTCAATGCGTTAAAAGATAAGAGGGATGCGGGGCATACCTCAGGTATTATCTTTACTATACATATTGAACTAAATGTTATTTCTTCAAATACATGGGTACTTGATACCGGATGTGGAACTCACATTTGCAATTTGTTGCAGGGGTTCAAAAGAAGTAAACAACTCAACAAAGGGGACATTAGTCTCTTTATGGGCAATGGAGCAAGAGTTGAAGTCCAAGCCCAAGGAGACTACTTGTTAAAGCTTCCAAGTGGTTTGGAAGTAATTTTGAAGAATGTTTTGTATGCTCCTAAGTTAAGGAGAAACATTATTTCCGTGTCCCTTTTAAAACAATGTGGCTTTGATTTTAAATTTATGGATTATGATATTCATGTTTTGATGAATGGCATATTTTATTTTAAAGCTATACCCATGAATGGTATATATGAAATAGATCAAAGTGGTATGTCACATAGTAGTTCAATGTACAATGTCAACACCAAGAAACTCAAGAAGGACTTGGGTGATTCCTATCTTTGGCATTGTCGCCTTGGACATATAAGCAAGAATCGCATGCAAACTCTTCGCAAGAGTGGTATTCTAGAAACCAATGAGTTTGATTCATTTGATGTATGTGAATCTTGTTTACAAGGCAAAATGACAAAGCAACCCTTTAATAAAACTTTTGAAAGGTCAAAAGAATTATTGGGTATCATACATTCGGATGTATGTGGTCCTTTTAGACCAATGACTAGGAATGGTGAAAGATACTTCATTACCTTTATTGACGATTATAGTCGATATGGTTATGTGTACTTAATGAAACACAAAGATGAAGCTTTTGAAATGTTCAAAGACTTCAAAACTGAAGTAGAAAGACAACTCAAGACCACAATCAAAGTACTTCGTAGTGATAGAGGAGGTGAATACCTAAGTGGTGTTTTTCAAGATCATCTTAAGAGTTGTGGAATTATTTCACAACTTACTCCACCTGGAACACCACAACATAATGGTGTGTCTGAAAGGAGAAATCGTACCCTATTAGATATGGTTCGATCGATGATGGCTAGAAGCACTTTACCTCTATCATTTTGGGGCTATGCTTTACTTTCCGCTGTTCGCATATTGAATATGGCTCCAACCAAGAAAGTGGAGAAGACACCTTTTGAAGTATGGCATGGAAAAGCTCCATCGCTATCATTCTTAAGAGTTTGGGGTTGTGAAGCTTATGTAAAGCAATACACCCCAAACAAATTAGAAGTCCGATCCACTAAGTGTATCTTTATAGGTTATCCTAAAGATGATTTAGGATATTACTTTTACGATCCTAGTGAGCAAAATGTTATTATTGCTCGAAAGGGTAAGTTCTTGGAAACTAAGTTCCTTGAGGAAGGAACTAATAGTAGAACAGTGAAATTTGATGAGGATCAAGAATCACAAGATGATACACAATTGGTTGATACTAGCACTCAACAAGAGGTTGTTGAAAGTGATCAAGTGGTTGATCAAAACACACAAAACGTTCGCAGATCTGGTAGAGTTAGCAATCCACCTGAAAGATATGGATTTTTTGTAGAAGGTTGCTACGTGGTAGATTCGGATGAACCAACCACATACCGTGATGCAATGTCCAAGAATGATTGTGACAAATGGCTTGAAGCCATGAACGTTGAGATGCAATCCATGTATGACAACCAAGTTTGGGAATTGGTTGAACTACCACCCAACTCCAAAGCTGTTGGAAGTAAGTGGGTTTTCAAAAGGAAAACTGATATGCATGGAAACTTGGATACTTATAAAGCAAGACTTGTAGCTAAGGGTTTCACTCAAACTCAAGGGGTTGATTATGATGAAACTTTTTCGCCTGTGGCAATGCTTAAGTCTATTAGGATATTATTTGCCATAGCTGCACATTATGATTATGAAATTTGGCAAATGGATGTCAAGACCGCTTTCCTAAATGGATATCTTGAGGAAGATGTCTATATGGTTCAGCCTGAAGGTTTTGTCGATCCGAAACATCCTAATAAAGTATGCAAGTTAAAGAAATCAATCTATGGATTGAAACAAGCATCTAGAACTTGGAATCATCGTTTTGATGAAGAAATCAAAAGTTTTGGATTCATCAAGAACGCTGATGAGGCTTGTGTGTATAAGAAAGCTAGTGGGAGTATAATTACCTTCTTAGTATTGTATGTCGATGACATTCTACTATTTGGAAATGACATTCCAACCATGGAAAGCGTTAAGGCTTGGCTTGGAAGTAGATTTTCCATCAAGGATCTTGGTGAAGCTGCCTATATTTTGGGAATAAAGATCTATAGGGATAGGTCAAGGCGCTTGATAGGTTTGAACCAAAGTACATACATTGATAAGATCTTGAAAAGGTTCAAGATGGAAAACTCCAAGAAAGGTTTTGTACCTATTCAAAGAGGGACCATATTGAGTTCAGCTCAATGTCCAAACTCAAAGGGTGAGCAAGAGACGATGAAACAAATCCCATATGCTTCTGCTATAGGATCCATCATGTATGCGATGATATGTACTAGACCGGATGTGTCATGCGCTTTGAGCATGACAAGCAGATACCAACAGAATCCAGGAAACAGTCATTGGATGGCTGTTAAGAGCATATTGAAATACCTTAGGAGAACTAAGGATATGTTTCTGATATATGGATCTGGTGAGGAGGAACTCGCTATAAAAGGTTACACGGATGCGAGCTTCCAAACTGATCGAGATGATTCTCGATCACAATCTGGGTATGTGTTCACTCTTAATGGAGGAGCTGTCTCTTGGAAGAGCTCAAAACAGGAAGTGGTAGCATTGTCCACTACAGAATCAGAATACATCGCCGCTTCATTGGCAGCTCGGGAAGCTGCATGGTTGAAGAAATTCATTACTGATCTAGGGGTGGTCTCTTCCATTCAAGACCCCCTAGAAATCTTTTGTGACAACGAGGGTGCGATTGCACAAATCAAGGAACCTCGTTCACACCAAAAGACAAGGCACATAGAGCGGAGATTCAACTACATAAGGGATGAAGTTGAAAAAGGAAAGATATGTATTCGCAAAGTTGGAACTGATCAAAATCTTGCGGATCCATTCACGAAGCTCCTAGAAAGACCGAAACATGAGCGTCATGCGAGTGGCTTAGGACTTCGATATTCTAGTAATTGGATTTGATCTATTTTGTATTAAAGTTTAAAAGACTTTTGTAATTTAACTCTTTTATATGATTATGCAATCTTGAGTTAAATTCTAATTTTGCATGTTTAATCCATGAATAAGTTATCTTATTCTAAAAGTCCGTAGTCGATCACATTTGTGGGAACAAATATGAAGCAAGACTATTATGAACTAGGATTGGTGGATATTCATAAGGAATGAATATGGAGCATAGGTTTGCTGCCAAGGTTCATAGATATTTGCGGGATACAAATATTGGACTGACCCGCTCTCAATATTACTACATGGAGTCGATGGACCTGATCATTAGTAATTTTGAGTAAAGGAGAATTTCATATTATCCTTAGACCTGAGATGTATACTGGGCCTTGATTTTCACCGAGTATTACACTTTGACTCTCCCCTTCGCTATTCGTAAAAGATGGTACATAAGGATGAGCTCGGGTGGAGTATAAAGTGATAGTGAGAGGCGTATACAGTCAAGACGGAATTTGTTCCTCTTATGTGTTGAGAGTTTAGATGTCTAAGGCCTGATAAAGTTGAATTGTAAAGAGAATGATCGCCTATGTCTCTTAGATCCAACATGACATCTAGTAACAAAGGGATATAATGATAGATTCACCTAAATCATATCAAGTAAGGGACTTGAAGGGATGATGTTATTGAATGGCACTTCGTCAAACACATTAGGGGTGGTGAACTGTTGTTAGGCAGTATTCACCACTTGCATTAATTTTCTATGTATCTCGTGCAAGTGGGAGATTGTTGAAATTAAGTATGCCCGAGACACATACTTATACTAATGTGGCTAACTGTGTTTGATCCAAGTCGGGTCATACCCAATAACAAGCTAGACAACACCAAATGTATTCTTTTAATGATTTGATCATTTAAACGAATACCGAACACTAAGTGTTTAGAGAATTGGTTTTCTAAACAAACACACTTGATAATTTAAATAAATTATCTGGATAATTTATTTATATAAATTAATTATTTAATTGGTTAAATAATTAATATAGCATGTATGTTTTATAAAATTAGTTTTATAAAATAAGAGATGGAGATGTTTTAAATGTTAAAACACAAAACAAAAAAAAAAATAATAATAATAATAAGCATAACCGGCCACCCATGTGGGTGGGGGTTTTTGGTCCAATTAAATTGCATGCTTCCTTTGCATGTGAGGTGTTTTTGTTTCAAAATCTCTCCATACAAATTACATGCATTTTGGTCCTACTTTTGGTATCTTTTTCAAGTGTGTTCAAGCTTCAAAAACCTCTCTCTCCCTCTCAAAAAGCTCACGGCAGCAGCAGCAGAAAATAGGGGAGCCTTGTGAGCTTGTTTTGTGTTCATAAATCCTAGCAACTAGTTGGTGTTGTTGCTAAAAGCTTGGGGTATCAAAAGCTTGAGGGTTTCTCCTTTGCAACCTAGCCATTCAAAGTCATCATCTTCTTCATCCACCTACATCTTCTTCTAAAGGTAGAAGAGGTACCATTTACATTTTGTAAGCATATTGTTCTTGTAATATTGATCCTTGGCTTTGGGTTTTAGTTTTAACATAATGGTATGTTTATAACTAGATTTAAAATCTAAGCTTCCGTTGCGTTTTCTAGTTAAATATGGCTAACTTGAACTTTGATAATCTTGTATAAAACCCAACATTAATATCATGTAAAATTCATATATATGGCAATTTAACACTAATAATTCAATATATATAGTCTCCTACCATGAATAAATTAACCTTTTGCAAATTGCAAAACACTAACAATCGTAGCAAAGTAGAAACTGATTAAAACTTAAAACACTAACATTGAACACTAAAAGTTGATAATTAAGACTTAAAACATAATATCGGGAGTATCGGTGATATATCGGACAAATATTAGTCCAATATCGGTCAATATCATTGATATTATCGGTACCGATATTCTGAACCGATATAATGATTTATATATCGCTAAGGATCGATAACCGATATACCACTAATATATCGGTGATATATCAGCGATATCGACTGCATAGCTTATAGGCTTTGTTTTGTGCCATATATAACTACATATCTAGTTATCTACAATCCCAAACTAGATTGTGCTCGTTATCCCTAATTGAGCAGGTGCTACACAATCCAAATCTCGCTTTTCAAATTTGTATAGTTTCAAATTCAGTTTAGTATCGTATTGCTTTAGTTCACTCAAGTTGCTTAGAGCAGATAATTGTAAGTCGAAATAAATTGATAGTGCCACTCCAAAATACCAACAATGTCGTTAACCGTATTAGTTCAAACACTTTCAAAACATTAATGTTAATTTCAACAATATTGTAGTTATTATCTTGACTCCAATGTCATCCATATTGAGTTTTTATTGAAGTGTAAACATTTATAGAATCGAACTTAAAAAAAACAAATCAAATGGATTTCTGACTGGAATGTGATTCTTGGCCTAACAACTTATCATTTCCAGTTAATCATTCATCTCAAGAATATTTACAGCTCAATTATGTATGGCCTAACGAAATTCGGTTACTCCATTCTATTTAAAGTAATTACCAAATGATCATGAGGTAGGCAAGTTGTTAGATCTCATTGATCATTTTCTCGTCTTGCTTTTGTATTTTGTTTTCCTATCCTTAATTAATCCAAATTCTCATAAAAAAAATCCCTTTTTACCATTGCAATTAGTTAATTTATTCCAAATTGGTGCTTTCATTATACTCCTGCAATAATTAAACAGTGAAAGGTGTCCTTGAATCGATACTTGACGTTATTTTACTAATTTCACGATAAATCCCTTTTTACCATTGCATTAACTTTGAAGTTATTTTACTAATTTGGTGAAAATGACGTTAAAAGTGACGGATTGTTAACCATACATCATGTGGTGGTGTTGATGGCCGAAAGACAAAGGTACATGCACCAATCAGCGGGTGTCTCAATGGTTGAGTGTTATGTTTCTTATGTCTAAGGCTTGATGCAAAACTACTATTGAGTCGGGGTCTCACTAGAAGCGGTCTCTTTATTCCTATGGGTTAGAGGTAAGGTTGTCTACAACTTACCCTCCTCAGACCCTATCATAACTTTGCTATTGGTGGGATTTACTGAGTACTGATGATGGTGATGATAATGATGATACTCCTGCAATGATGGCAGAGGGAACTCAAACTCATGTAATGGAAGAAACAGTGAATGGTGTCCTTAAATCGATACTTGGCTCTTATCAAATATTATACTACATATGCGGTATATATGTACACTTGCTTATTTATGTATGAATTAGTACTACAGTAAAAATCACTTTTATAAATTTTAAACTAAAAAATATGTAAAGTTTTCTTTGAAAAACCATATGCAAATCACACAACACTTGTAATTTTTATACATATCATTGGAATGCTTAGAATTACCTAAAACAGAATACATTTCACCAAATATTTTTCTCGGCTAGATATTGAAGAAACCTGGATCGGCTCACTGGTAAACGATCAACTTTCCTCGGGTATGAGTATGCTATTTCACCGATGGTTCTCCGGAGTATGAGTTTTTCCACCTACAAAACGAGCAGCACCGTGAACTTACCCCTCAGAAAGGGACAGAGGGGTCCTCTTTGGGGTAACCCTCCGGTGTGAGAATAAGAGATTGTAGGTGAAGATAATAATAATCTGAGGGTGAGTAAGGAATTGGAATGTATTTTCTTGCTTACCTCCCCTTGTGGAGGTGGTGTGGTATTTATAGTGTTAGGGTTTCCAATGATTGGGCTCAGATCCCATTAGGGCATTTTTGGCCTCCTCCTATTGCTTTGCGCCACGTGTCCTTAGGACACCTGGTGCTTTTTCATTGATTATTCTCTGACCCAGGCATTTTACCTGACCCATGTGCAATCACGTGGTAGCACATGGGTTTTGCTGAGTTGTCCACCTTTCATTGGCAGCTGTCAACATCAGCATATTCTTATTCCTTAAATGATACCTTCTGGAAGGTTTGCTGACGAGCACAATCAAGGTTGTCCTTATCCTGATTTGGATAAGGACGAGGTTGATTATGTGCACGTGTGATATGCGCCTATCATGAGGATGCGCGAAGTCTTCTCTTTATTCTCACGCGCAGATGTTTCATGCGCAGATGTGATATGCGCAAGCATATGTAATATGCGCCACGCGCAGATGTGATATGCGTGAGCATATATGATGCGTGAGCATACGATATGCGCCACGCGCAGATGTGATATGCGTGAGCATATATGGTGCGCGAGCATGTGATACGCGTGAGCATATGTGATGCGTGAGCATATATGATATGCGCTGTGCGCATAGGTTTTGGCTTTGTGCCTTCATGATATCTTGATTTCAAGCCTCTTGTCTATATCTTGTGGGTTAACCCGCCCCGCTAGATGTTAAGGCGGGTACATACCTCTACAATCTTTTGGACATGCTTTGTTGAGGTCTTTGAAGTCAATGCACATCCTCCATGACCCATTGCTCTTCATTACCATCACAGGATTGGCTACCCATGTCTGGTATCGTATTTGGCGGATGATGTTGCGCAGTAGATCCTCTACTTGCTCATTCATGGCCTTTGCCTTCTCATCCCCCATGATTCTCTTCTTTTGAGCAATTGGCTCTACGGACTTGAACGTGTTGAGAGAATGTTGCGCCAGGTCTCGCGGAACCCCAGTCATATCGGAATGTTGCCACGCGAAGACCGACATATACGTTGTGAGCAATCTTTTCATTCTCAACCTTGTGTCGTCTGATATCGTAGCTCCAATTGTGATTGTTTGCTCTGGGAATTTTGGGTTGAGAATCCATTCCTCTGGCGCGTTGTTTGCCATTGGAAGTTTCATTCTCCCTTCCCGCGGAATACTTGTCACTGCGCACAAATGATCTCGGTATACAAATGTTACACCTGTTGGTGTTGGGAACCCCAACGCGCCGTGCGCTGGCGACGGTATGGCGTTGAATTGGGCAATCGTTCCTCTACCCAAGATCATATTGTGGCATGAAGTGGTGGGCAAGACCAAGAAGTTGACAATTTCAGCTCGCTTGTGTTTCTCATCCCCCATAGTTAGTTCAAATTGTATCTGACCTAAGGGGTGAATGATTTCATTTGAAACACCCGAGATTGGTGCATTCACAATTTCGAGCCTTGCTTGGTCTGCTGGATCCAACTTCCTGAAACATTGCTCATACATGATGTCTGATTCACTGCCAGTGTCCACCAGGACTTTTGACACTTCATAATGAGCAATGTGTGTAGTGATGACTAGAGGACTGCTGATAGAAGGGCCTCCCCTGATTCTTGGGAAGATTACTTGTTGCTCGCGCCAATCTCCTTGGACTTGCGCGCTTCTCTTTCTCGATCTTTGCCCTTGCCTTCCTCCCTCGGCTACACAGATTCTTTTGAACTTTTTGCTGGCTGAGGCTCCATCTGGTTGTTCATTCTCTGGTCTTGGGTTTTTCACCAGGTGAGCCAACTTGCCTGATTTCATATCTCTTTCAATCGCATCCTTCAAATGGTGGCATGCATCGGTGTTGTGCCCTGTGGACTTGTGAAACTCACAATACTTGCCACTGTTTGGTGGTCCCTTATAGTGTAGTGGCTTGGGGCTTTTAAACTGGACATTCTCTGTGCTTAACACTTGTGAAGGCGTTTTAGTGAGGGGAGTCCATATTCTTGGTAGAGGTCTGTTAGGCTCTCTGCCGCCTTCCCTCTTGTCACCCTCTCCGCGATTACGACTGTCTTTTTGGGGCTGGGGTGAGCTTGGTTGCGCCTGCTTTTCTGCCGGATAAAAACTGGTTTGTTGCAACCTGGACCATACAGAGTTTTGTTTGCCCCTCCTTACGTTGTTGCGCGGTGCTTCTGCTAGGTGCCCTCTTTCTCTTGCTCTATCTTGGGCAATTTGTTTTTCATTTCGCGAGAAGACTCGCGATGCTTCCATTAGCTTGGCCCAAGTGGTTGGCATGCCATCTCTGCTCACGAGAGCTCTGCGGAGTTGATCACTGCGCGCACCTTGTATAAAGGCCACACGCAAGAGTTGCTCAGTGATACCTCCAATTGCAAGAGATTCCTGATTGAAACGAGTTATGTAGTCTTCAATCGTTTCATCATTCCTGCGCACGCAGTGCATGATGTCATCAGGGTCGCGCGTGTGTCTGCGCTGCTGTACGAAGTGAGCTTGGAACTTCTCCAATAGCTCTTCGAACCCATCGATTTGCCCAGTCGGCAAGCTTTCGAACCAGACACGCGCCGCGCCCGTGAGGCAGCGAGCAAACATGTGACACCATGTTGGCATCGTCCAGCTTTCTAGGTTTCCAGTGTTATAAAAACCTTGTAAGAAATCGTCTGGATCTGTATGCCATCGTACTTGCCCAACCCACTTGGCATCTTGGTTTTGTGTTGAATGGGAGCTTTCGCGATGCGCTCAGTGAATTTTGAATGCTTCACCAAGATGGCTGGCCTGTACGGTGTGGTTACGTCCACTTGCCCTCTCGCTGGTGGGTTGTACGGTGTGTACAGATCCAGATCGGCTTTGGCTCCAGGCGCCATGTTTATGTGCGTGCGGAGCTGTGAGCCTCCTGCATGAGTATCTCGCGTCTTCCTCATGCTGTGTACTTCTTCATCACTAAAATCAGCGTGTTCAGTGTGAACAGAGTGACCATCTTACGGAGCGCGCGCCCTTTTTGTTGTTCCTTGAATGGTTTGCTTATCAAACGCGAGCCTTTGTGTTAGGTCGGCTAACTTTTTGTGTTTGACCAGCTCATTGTATTTGTCCATTAAACGTCGTTGTTCGTTTATGAGCCATTCTTTAGGGTCATTTGTTTTATCTTCTGGACCCATTGGTCCTTTTTGTTTCGCGCCGGTCAAATTTTGGAACGTGAGATCGTCTGGAGGAGTTTCAGTCTGGCTATGAGGAGTTGTGATGGAGGGATGGTTACTGGTGGTGCGCGCAGAATCACGCGGCACCCTCAGAAACTGCTGTCCCTCATTAACATCCTCACGCTCAATATCATCCAGAACTTGATCGCTGTTTCGAACACCAGAAACCATGGTGAAGTTTTTCAGAGAACTGATGAGATTTTGTTGCCGTTGTAACCGGTGATGGCGCCAATGAAGAAACGTGGACCGGCTCACTGGTAGACGATCAACTTTCCTCGGGTATGAGTATGCTATTTCACCGATGGTTCTCCGGAGTATGAGTTCTTCCACCTACAAAACGAGCAGCACCGTGAACTTACCCCTCAGAAAGGGACAGAGGGGTCCTCTTTGGGGTAACCCTCCGGTGTGAGAATAAGAGATTGTAGGAGAAGATAATAATAATCTGAGGGTGAGTAAGGAATTGGAATGTATTTTCTTGCTTACCTCCCTTTGTGGAGGTGGTGTGGTATTTATAGTGTTAGGGTTTCCAATGATTGGGCTCAGATCCCATTAGGGCCTTTTTGGCCTCCTCCTATTGCTTTGCGCCACGTGTCCTTAGGACACCTGGTGCTTTTTCATTGATTATTCTCTGACCCAGGCATTTTACCTGACTCATGTGCAATCACGTGGTAGCACATGGGTTTTGCTGAGTTGTCCACCTTTCATTGGCAGCTGTCAACATCAGCATATTCTTATTCCTTAAATGATACCTTCTGGAAGGTTTGCTGACGAGCACAATCAAGGTTGTCCTTATCCTGATATGGATAAGGACGAGGTTGATTATGTGCACGTGTGATATGCGCCTATCCTGAGGATGCGCGAAGTCTTCTCTTTATTCTCACGCGCAGATGTTTCATGCGCAGATGTGATATGCGCAAGCATATGTAATATGCGCCACGCGCAGATGTGATATGCGTGAGCATATATGATGCGTGAGCATGCGATATGCGCCACGCGCAGATGCGCCACGCGCAGATGTGATATGCGTGAGCATATATGGTGCGCGAGCATGTGATACGCGTGAGCATATGTGATGCGTGAGCATATATGATATGCGCTGTGCGCATAGGTTTTGGCTTTGTGCCTTCATGATATCTTGATTTCAAGCCTCTTGTCTATATCTTGTGGGTTAACCCGCCCCGCTCGATGTTAAGGCGGGTACATACCTCTTCAGATATTAAATCACAGTTTGTAGGTTGATAAACATGTGCAACGATAAATGTTTCAACATTTGAATCTGCAACAAAAACAAAACAAATGCTCAGAATTATAAAACTCTAATCAATCAGAGTTTCTATTGGATCTTCATATGATCAATCAGAGATTTGCCATCAAGTTTGGTATTAATGACCAACTTAAAATACTCGGGTGCATCAACTGTCTTATACTTCGGTGTTATCTCCTTAACGAGCTCGGGCAATGGCCCGACCATGGCTTCAAAGCCCGGACTATGAAAAGCTGCAATCGAGAGCCGCTCTTTTTCAACGTCGACTACAACCCTATGCTCAATACTCCCATACTCTCCATTACTCATTATCTGTATTAATACAAATACAACTCAATTAAAAATCCAAAATGTCAATGAATCCCAACAACAAATTTTCCAATACTAGAGTTAACAATGTGACAATTTGATTAATTTTTCATTTGGATCGATTCAGGTTGTGTTTTATGAATTTATGTTCAATAAGTTGGTCAAAAGTATTTTGGGTCATCCCACCCAAGCCATCTTTTCATACCGCTAACCGGTTAAACTTGGCCCTAATTTGTCTTGATTTTCAAAAACAACATCGCGGACAAACAAACTCAAATTGATTATACCACGAGTTTTTGGTGATTGATTAATTACCTCCATAACATCACCAATGTTGACTATAATTGATCCGGGAATAGGTTTAATAGGCACCCATTTTAAGTTCTTCTTGATTTGTAGCCCTTGAACTTCATTGACTTGAACCAACAAGGTTAGCACGGTTGCATCCGAGTGTGGTGCTAAACCTAAAACCTTCTGGGCTTGGGGACATGGTGGATAGTAGTTTATTCCGATACCTTGCGTGCAATTCTCAAACATTTTGCCAACTGATTCGTCTTTGATTCCAAGGTTTAGAGTTATTAAGTTAAAGAGTTTCATCGAAACCTTGTGTAACGCGCTCGAGTATTTGTCTAAGGTTTTCCTGGACACAAATAGAAATTAAACCACAACAAGTTATTGGATGAAATGATGAAAATACTCTTCATGCATTAAGTCGGTGACGACTTAACGACTACATTGTTAAATAATGGTCAAGATATAAAATGGCACACAACAATAAAGAAACTGAATTGACATGAATAGGGCATGTTCATGAACGTGTTCGGGTTTGCTTTTGTTTCTTCATTAATAGTTTAAAGGAAAGTTCATAAATGTAAACAAACATAATTAATGAACAAGCATAAACGGACATAACTTAGTGAGCATTGATTAAAAGTAAACATGTGCATCAATATATTTGGCCTAAACAATTAATAAAATTAGACTATATTCTTATGGGTGATATTTTAATATCTATGGGTGATATTTTAATATTATAGAACTAGATATATTTGTAACTGGCCTAGCATTGAATGAATGTATAAACAAAGGAAATTAAATAAACGTAAACTAGCGAACCTAGATTAATGTAAACAAAGGAGCATATACAAATGTACATAAACGGACATAAATATACAAAAGTAAGCAAATGAATATAAACAAATTTAGATGAACGGGCATTAACAAACCTAGTGAACGAAAGAGACATGTTCATATCCGTACTTTAACTAAATGAACAAAACAAATCCATGCTCATCCTTTTATTAAATAAATGAACTTCCGTCAAATGATCCACAAACAGTTCATTGAATGTTTGGTCCATTTAGATGCTCAGGAATGTTCCTTCACATGATTCATATATCTTTTTATAGATCCCGTGATGAAAAAATTAAAAAAGATATATATGAATTTTACAAGAGTGTAAACATGAACTTCTTGTAAGAAGTTTGAGATCGGATTAGTAAAATATTAAGCTAAAGTCCGTGTTCGATCCTAAACTACAAGGATATGTGTTATTCAAATAATGGATTAATGGGCGTTAAGCCTCACCACCACATAGGCCATAGGGTCGCTAAGTGGGGTGCTAATGTGAAGGCTATCTCATACTTGGGAACACATTTCTTGATTTTTTTATTACTAAACCAATTATTTACCACTCATATCACAACCACATTTCACATTCATTCCACCATAATACATACAAATTACTGGTGTTACACATCTCATAACACATAGCCTAACTCATTCAATAAATGAGCACAGACTTAACTTAACTATATTGTCATGAGAGCTTATACAATAACCATACCCAGTAAATCCTACAAATAGCAAAAACTATCAGTAGAGTCTCGGAGGTTCACGGGAGCTTAATGATCGAGAAAATTATTTTCATAATAATAACAATTTTTTAAGACATTATTTACTTTAATACTTACTACTAAGAAATATTATCCAGAAAATAATATTTACCTAAACGAAATGGGATTTTGAGGCCAAAATCTGAGGTCTCTTTGAGCAACAGGCAAAGGTAAAATAAAAAGCATGTCTCCCCAATCAAGTTTTTGTTCTTCAGAAACAACAAATGCTTGACCATAACCTTCAATATTATTTGGAAGTTGTGCGCATTTCATCTTCTCCTCTAATGGCAGCTTGAAGAATTCCTCAGTAACCTTCTTCATATCATCTATAGTTTCGGATATCCCATGATTCACCAACTATTCACATTTTAATTCAAACCATCATATCATCTATAGTTTCAGAATAAAATAAAACAAGTTTGGGTCGTTGTGATCCACTCACATAGAAAAACACGAACGTACTAAATAAATACAAATAATTAGTTGTGTCCAAAATAACAATGTGAAAACATTTTTTTTCTCTAAATTTTTAACAATAATAACTAAACTCATAATAATCTTCCTAGCATAATATACTGGTTACCTGAAAGAATCCCCAATCTTTACAAGCAACATGAAGGTTAGCTAGCTCATCTTCATAGCCAGGCTTTCCTGTGATTGTTAGTTTGCTAATGTCGATAACCGGAATCTGCAGGGATTCATCAACTAGAATCTCTTCGGATTCTATCTCAGGTCGGATATACCGAGCAGGAATGTCTTGCTGGCCCTTGAAAGCAAGTGCTTGCACGTTGTCGACAGGAATCGAACCGCCAAGCTCAGATCGATCAGTTGTTTTGTTGGTATTATCTTCCATGGCCGGATCAATTTGTGGCTTCATTAGAATACGTACACTGTATATATAGAGAGAGATTAGAGAGAGAGAGAGGGTGGAAAAACATTGTAATTAAATAGTTGTTATAAAGAGAGAGGGAGGTTAATAATTAATTAAAAAAATGAAAGCTATAATATGATTATGACGAACTCCGATTGAACTAATTCAATGACGTCCTAACAGCTCGTCGAACCTTAAATATATATATTTAGGTTTAACTTCGGGTTTAAAGTTTAGGGTTTAGTTTTATGACTTAGAGTTTCGTGTTTAGCTTTATGGTTTAGAAGTAGAGTTTGGAATTTAGCTTTAGGGTTAGGGTTTAAGGTTTATAATTTATGGTTAAGGTTTGTCGAGCCGTTTCCAACGTCACCGGAATGAGTTCAGTTAGAGTTCGTTTGATCGGTTCCTCGGTTTCTCACATTGCTTAGGTTTTTCAATGAGCTCACTCATATGTATACAAGAAGATATTTACACTAATCTAATATGAATAATAGATGTGTAAAGTTTGACCGTTACTAACCTAACTGATATCAACCAAATTCGCGTCGTTAAATATTGTCACAACGTGACAAGTTTTGATCGCTTGTTATATTATATTGTGCTTGGGTACTTGAAGTCTTGTAGATGATGAGTTTGTTGGTATTTTGGAGTTTCTTACACATGTTTTCTTTTTCAAAGAAGGTAATAATACTTCTAAAAAGTTAGTTGATTATGCATTTGTGCGTAGTGTTTACATGCTTACTAAAATTAATACCATCAATTGCCAAGTCTTGGGGTTAAGTGTGTAGTGTCCCACTAGACCAATATTTGGAATTAATGTAAGGTGTATAATAATGGCAATGTCAAATGTGTTGAGATATTAAGAATAAGGTAATAAGGTATACTCTAATCCATTTTAATTTTACATAAGCTTTACATAATTAACTTTTTTTATCTTTCACTCTATGCCATCTAAAGTAAATGGTTTAACCCCCATTTAACACATAATTAATATAACAAATCAATTAGTAATTAATACATAATTAATGCATATTGTTCATTTTAACCCGTTAAAAGCATAACCCATAGACCATTTTAACACACTTAACACAAGTGATGAGTGGTTTAATCCATCTTTAAAGTGTCATATCACTTTAACCTATGTATGAGTTAAAGTATACCCCATGGCCTAAAAAGTTGAGAATGTCTTGATCAATTTGATTATTTAATAAACTTTTGCTTTATGATTTTAATGTAAGAAAAGACTTGTTACCAAATAATCTATCAATTATATATATAATAATACAATGATGTATAGTTCGAAGAATGTGTCTAATAAAAATATGAACATCGACGTTTATAATAAACATATGAACACTGACGTTTTGATATGTATTTGCTCCTTTAAAAGTAAGTTGATAGCTTTAAATCCTTGCAAGTGCAAAGTTTAAAGGATTTTAAGTAAAAAAAATTGTTTTAGAAAAGAAAAAAAAAACATCGACGTTTTGGTGTTCAAGATTTTGTACAAATCAAATTTTTTTAGTTTATATTTGTTTTACGTTATGATAATAATATGAATTATTTTGTGTTAAAAGAAATAGAAGAAAGAAAATTGAATATTACACTGGCTTCTTCAAATTTTTCTCAACTCAAAGTGTGAAGTGTGTTTTCAAGTTACACATCCTCTGACTAACCACGTCCCCAACAGTTTCCTCCTTTATAATATGACCAGAGGCAGACCTATTTATAAGGTCGGGGGCGACCGCCCATCTTAAATTTTTTTTTAGTGTTATTAATTTATATGTAAAAACCTGATCGCCCCTTGAAATTAGTGTTAAGTCCCGATGTTGTCCCCAAGAACATAATTCCTGAGTCCGTCATTGAATATGATCGCCAATTTTTCCTACGTTTCTGGCAAAACGAAGAACATCTAAATGGGGGCATCCGTCATCTACCAAAATACACTTTTAATATTTTATTTGATTGGATGATATCATGATACGGCAAAATATATCAACTTAACGTGTTCTCAAATTCTTTATAACTCAATAAATGTTCTAACAGACGTATGTGTGTTACGTTGTAATTGCATAGTTGTAATTAAATATTTTGCATATTGTGTTGTAATGTCAACTTTGTATACGTTTTATTGATGTGACAATGTGACCTTTGCTAGGAAATAGTAAAAGAAAACGGGAAATGCTAAAATATCCTCTCTTTTTTTCTTTTTTTTTAACAATCAACAAAAATAAAAACTTTTTCATTCAAAAACACTAGCAAGATACTAGCAACCACCAGTTTACCCTTACAAAACAAAAAAAAAATAGACAAAACACCCAAAAGCCATCCTATTACACACGAATTAAATTAGAAATTAAATGCAACCAATCTTTCCCACGTTAGGCCGGCCATTTGGATTGATTTTTCACCCACAAAATACTTAGAGCTTTAACCTCACCAATCACACTCCTTAAGCATGGCAGCTTTCTATCAAACACCATTCGATTCCGCGCTATCCAAAGACACCATATAACTGTTAAGCACACCGCATGAAACACCTTTGCACACCGCATGAAACACCATACTCTTTTAAGAGTTCTAACAAATCACGAGTCGAGAAAGCAGATGTGGTCGGAACCTTGCACAAGCTAGTAATAATATTGCAAGATTCAACATGTCCTTATGATCGAAACCTAAAATATCCATTTAGTTGAGAGAGATTCAACATGTCCTTTCACCAGTATGTCCTTACACCCGCAAATATGGTCAGAACCAAATATATTGTTTTAGGTGAGAGAGATTCAACATGTTCTTAACTCCTTATACTCTTTTAAGAGTTCTAGAAAATCATATATACTTCTTTATAATCTTTTTAAAAAATAGTATCTTTTAAGGTAAATATTATTTACGTTTGGAGGACTAGAACTCAATATTATTTACTTACGGAGGACTAGAACTCAAGATTTTTGAGTGTTTAAAAAACTATATCTATGTCACTATAAAGTTGAGAAATTTTAAATCTTCAATTTAAACATAATATTTTTTTTTAAAAGTGCAAACCGATTACTATATTCTCTAGTACTATCCACATTTATATATATACAATTTAGCCTATGCAATTTTGGTTATACATTGTGCAACACGTTTTGTAACTTTAACTGAATGTGATTGGGGCACCCTTTTCATACACTATTTCTCTCTCTTATCTCTCATTTTTTCATGTGATTCTGTCTATGCCCGCCCAAATCATGGTGTACTCGCTTCTTTCTCTCTTTGATATACACTCTTCATTTCCGGTGTTACGTATGTTTTCTCATCACTTGTTGCCGTTGGGTTGGATTTCATAACCCAAAATGGCGTTTGTGTGGCAATGACGGTGTTCTGTTGGGGGTGTGTTAGGTGTTAAACTTACGGTTTATGTCTCTATCGTATTAAGCTTGATGATAATTTCGTCGTTGGTGTTATGATTTTTCATTAACTAATGTTGTCAGGTTCGATTTATGGAACCTTAGGTGGCGACAGTGGTCTGGCATGGGGATGTACGTTGTGTTCCCGAGCTCATTAAACAAAAGAAAGGAAATATTTCCTTTATCTTTCTCTTTCTTTTCATTTTCTTTCTTTCTCTTCATTCAACTGAAGATACGCTATTGTTTTCTACAATCGTTGGAGATTTGAGTAAACGACTTTCTATCCTTTCAGTTCCCTCCAAATTGGAAGGAAGCACTTTCCCTTCAAATTACTCTTTAAAAGTCTTATTTTCATTTCTTTTCCTCTCTTAAATGAAATTAGTGAAAACACCATTTTTATCTTTCTTTTCCGTTCTCTCCTAAAAAAACTAAGAAACACACTGAATTCTTTTTTTCCTTTCATTTCATTTCCTTTCTCTTCATATGTTTGTTAAAGCTTTCAATGACATGGTTTAGTGTTTAAATTTTCTATATTAAAGTAAGCCAATTGTGAGGATGGGAATACACGTTTGAGTGAATTATAAGTGAGGGTACATGTAAAATTAACAATCTTAAACTCGCTATATATAAATATATATTTTTTGAAAATTAACCTTCATTCAAACACCAAATAGACAACTAAAAAGAGCGAAACAGGACCCCTTCACCGAACACGGAGCAACCACTTGTCAAAACCAAGACAATTACATTAAGGTATTCTTACTCTAATTTGACCGATTGCCCTCAAAATTCTTATATCTATTTTTATCCACAAGAAATCTAGACACTTGATATCACCAATGATATCAACAATATTCGCCTTTCTCCCTTCGTGAATATTCTATTTTCTCGCCTTTCATATCCTTCAACTTGTAATTATCATAATTTCTTTCAAAATGTTATTACCAATCTGCTTTTCCTCGTCTTAGAATGAATCTTGAAGATGACTTCAACCGCAAAAACAAAGATCGGAACCTTGTACCAAAGGAAAATGTGTTACCAAACCACCGTTGCAAAAATACAACCGGTCACAATGTTTTCAATCGAGTAAACAACTGCATCACAAAGAGTATGATTCGAAAAGTACACCCCAATAGTTCTCTTACTTAGAGCTTCGAACGTAGGCTACCTATTTAAATGACCCTCCGTGCAAAGATGTTGAATTTAAGAGAGGCCCAATTACACCAAATGTGAGCCGGTAGATCTAGACCATAACAGTTGAAAACTAAACAATTCCTAACTATACTAACGGAAAAGGTGGTTGCCAACTAGCCACCCCCCCCCCCCAAAAAACAAAAATTCCATCTCGTCGAGGAGAGAACATGAACCAAATATTATCCATGGTCCTAACCTCTCCTCTGAACAAAGTTTGATATTTAACCCTTCCCACCTCCAAATCGGTTAACATTTTCACCAACACTTTCCAGGCCTGGTGAGATTTTTATTACACGGAACCACATTACAATTTTCTCCAGACCAGTGAACGCTTGTAATAACTTTCTTCCATATACCATTCTTATCTATCTTAAATTTCCACACCCATTTTGAAAGCAGCGTTTTACTATATGCCTCCAACTCGCAGAGAGCAGGACCCTTTACTCTTAGTAGAGTCACTTTATCCCATGCCACCCAATGAATTTTCTTAAGACCGACTTAATCAGGATAACTCTACTATCAATCGATAAGGTATGAGCTTTCCAAAGTGACAGTCTATTTTCAAACACACCAATCACTTGCTCCCTATAATCATCGCGCCATCCGCACAAAGCAACTAAGAAATGACTGGACCCCATTAGGCAACCAAAGACCCTTAACGATACCGGTCTCCCCTGCTTTACTTACCATACTAGAAAGCTTCCATCACCAAAAGGAAAAGAAACGGAGATAGAAGATCACCTTGTCTAATACCTTTGGAACATTGGAATTGAAAGGCAAGAGACTCGTTCAATAATACCGAAAACGTTGCCTAGTTAAGAATTCCTTCCACCCAGGAAGACAATTGATCCAGAAATCCGATTTGAACCATAATAATAAAAACTCCCGGTTAACATTGTCATAATAAGCCTTTTTAAATAGAAGAAAGCCTTTTTATTACACTTCCTCGCCGACCAAATCTTGTTTAACATCCAAGCCAATCAAAGGCCCATCAAGAATGAATTTTCATTTAATTAAAGAAGATTGTTTTTATCTAATAATATAACAACCAATCAAAGGCCCATCAATAATGAATTTCCATTTAATAAAAAAAAAGATTGTTTTTATCTAACAATATAAATCTAAGATAATATATGAAGTTTATCTTTTTCAAACGACTTTCTTAATTCTCACATGTAGAATAATGGTAGAAGGCTTGCGTTTTTTAGTTATAACTCAAGCTTGATCTCTGCTTTTATCAATTTAGGTAGATTATGACAATGAATTACTTCGGTTAAGTCTTACGAGATTGTCAGTTCGAATTCCGAGCTCACCCGAGTTTTCATCACACCGTGTGTTACGCCAGAGAGTTTTGTTCTTATGATAGCACAACAACTGTCAAGTGGTAGTCGACAGCCGGCGGTACGTCGACAAACCAAACTCTGAAACCAGCGTGAGCCCAGTTAAAATAACATAGTCCTGTCAAACTAAGGCAACTAAGCTCTCTAAATTAGAGAGTATGATAACGTAGTATGTACCATCCACATTTAATAAAAAAATGCAAGAAAACAAATGAAGTTATCTTTTTCAAACGGCTTTTAAATTATTAGTCCGATAAAAGCGGTGAAAAAACAAAAAGTAAAAAAAAAAGTAAGAAGAAAAGTAGTGTAGTGTATGAACGTCTCGAGAACTGTGAACTGACTCAATCTCAATTCAATTCAATTCAATTCAATTTAGGGCTTCAACTTCAACTAACATTATCGATCGATCTAACTACATTAACGGAATATTCCATTCCTTCCAATCAGATGAACACGTCACTTGTTTATCTCATTATCTCAATCATTGTCTCCGTTTACATCATCCAGTTTCAAGCTCATGCTGCACCTGCCGGTATACATATATATACATACACGCACGTGCACGTGCGCATTTGAATTTGAGTTATTTTTTTTACTTACTGTGTTTATTATTATTATTATTATTATTAATTAGCAGCTCCGGTTATTAAGCAATTATCTTCGATTCTTAAGTGGACTACTGCTAGGTCAACTTCTAAATCTCCCTTATCAGGTATATTTGTTAATTTAATTATTTTATTATTTTTTAATCACTTAATGAACACTAGATTTTTGGTTAATATTCTAATATTCTAACTGGTTTGTTAATTAGAAGATATATTATTATTTAGGGTTTATTTATTATTAGTGTGAGCATGATTATTGGACTAAACGGAAACCGGAGTCATTGGTTAATCTATGTTATTAACCAATCGGTTTTGGGTTAATCGGTTTGGTTTATTCAGTTAGTTTGTAAGTTTTTATTATTGTATTGTTAAATGAACTCTAGATTTGGTCAATGTTGGAATATTCTAACTGGTTTGTTAATTAGAAGAAAGTGAGGATTGTTATGGTTTAGATTATTGGAATATATTATTATTGTTTAGGGTTTATTAGTATGACTTGTAGAACTCGTTAGGCGCTAGTTGGGCAGTGGGGTAGGCCAAAGGAATTTACAATTAATCGGATTAAAATTTAGGGGAAAGTTAACGTGCAAACTAAAAAAATGTGCTAACTGTGCAAATCAAGTGATGTAATTATGTATACAAGTTGTGTAATTATGTCGCTATAAGTTGTATAGATATTTACGCTACTTTATTCTCATGATTAGCACGTTAATTTTATATGTATTTGATCCAAACCCTAAAATTTATATGTAATTTTTTTCATGTTTGACTGTTTTTTGACCAAACAGCGATTAATCGGCTACTAGTCGGCGGGGGTAGCGACCAGCGATTAATCGGCCCCTAGGCAGGATACCATGAGTCTAGAGGTGTGCACAGTTACGTTTAGTTTAAGTTATTAGCTTAAACTGAAACGGACTTTATTGGTTAATATTTTTTTTATCAACCGGTCGGTTTTTAGTTAATCAGATCGGTTATTAGCTTAAATTGAAGTCATTGGTTTTGTTAACCGATCAGTTTTCAGTTATTCGGTTAGTTTGTTGGTTTTTGGTTCGGTTTGGTTAATTTCGGTTGATAACAATAACCAAACTTGGGCTAAAGTTTTTGTGTAGAAATACATGAATGAAGGTATAAATACATGAAATGGAGGTATAAAACATATAATACATGTAATGGAGATGTTAGCCCTGCTTGCGGTGCGCACATATGGTGTATATATGTGTGAACCCTCGGGTGGGCAAAAGTGAAATTGCACTAATTTTGACGTTATTTTACTAATCTCGTGAAAATAACGTTAAAAGTGACGGACGGTTAATCAGGCATCATGTAGTGGCGTTGATAGCTGAAAGACAAGGGTACATGCACCGATCAGCCGGTGTCCCGATGATTGAGTGCTATGTGCCTTATGTCCAAGGCTTGATGCAAAACTACTATCGAGCCGGGGGTCTCACTGGAAGCAGCCTCTCTATCCTTATGGGGTAGAGGTAAGGCTGTCTACATCTTACCCTCCTCAGACCCTACTATAGCTTTGCTATTGGTGGGATATACTGAGTACGATGATGATGATGACATGTAATGGAGATGCAAAACATATAATACATGAAATGGAGATATAAATGCTAGAAACATATGAATTTATGAATGGTTTGGTTCGATTAACCGAGGGTACAAAAAAAACAGATAATTGTTTTTCAATTAATTTCGGTTCGGTTTCGTCAGTTTGGTTATTGCTCATCCCTACCATGTAAGATAGTAAAATACTGAATTGTTGATTATTAAATGCTGTTTTACAATATATAGATTTCATAAGAAAACCTTGAAACGTGAACTAGGGCCGTGAGCTCATACTAATAAACCTTAAATAATTCCAATATAGGTATAGCTTATCTAGATTATAGATAGCATTTTGATTATTAAATTTGGTGATACAGATGGTGGGAATATACTTCAATTTGAAGATGGTTATTTAGTAGAAACAGTTGTGGAAGGTAATCAGCTAGGAGTTGTACCTTATTCCATTAGAGTGTCACAAGACGGTGAGCTGTATGCTGTTGATTCAGTCAATAGCAACATTGTTAGAATCACTCCACCGTTATCACAATGTAAGCTTCTTTTCACTTTAATAATACTATTATAAACATCAGTTTTGAAGTTATAATTTATTAGCTTCCGGATTTATTGTCAAGACAGACAGTAGGGCAAGATTAATTGCAGGATCATTCCAGGGTTACACAGGCCATATAGATGGAAAACCGAACGATGCGCGTTTTGATCATCCAGAAGGTGTTACAATGGATGATAAAGGGAATGTTTATGTTGCTGATACCGTTAATCTTGCAATCAGAAAGATTGGTGAAGCAGGTTTAGTAATATGATCATAATATTAGTTCTTGAAACAAAATTTAAGCTCAAATGATTCAGAAGATTATGAAGAACAAGTTAATGTGCAGGTGTGACAACAATTGCTGGAGGAAAATCGAGTGTGGCAGGGTACAGGGACGGGCCGAGTGAAGATGCACAGTTTTCAAATGATTTTGATGTTATTTATGTAAGACCAACGTGTTCGTTGTTAGTTGTTGATCGAGGAAACGCTGCTATTAGACAAATTTCTCTTAATCAAGAAGATTGTGATTTTCAAGACAGCTCGGTTTCTTCTACAGGTTTGAACACAGTTTAATAAACAAACGAACATGAACACGTATCTTGTTCATTCATTTATGATCGTGCACGCTTTTTTTGTTTGTTTGTTTACGACTTTACCTTCATTTATGTTGGTTTATATGTTCATTAATATTTTTAGGCCCATTGCAGTTTTTTATAGTTTTATGAAATTAAAGTATCATCAATTACAATTTAGCGTAATTTTATTAATTTTTAGGCCTAGCATATTGATGCTGGTTCATCTATGTTAAGTTATGTTTGTTCTTTTACGTTGATGAACAGTTCGTATATTGTTAACGAACGAACATAAACAGGCATAAACACTCACTTTCTTAGCAGACGAACACGAACGAGAAACTTTGTTTGCTTAAGTATTTGTTTTTGATCGATTGTTCGGTTAAGTTAAATGAACGAACACGAAAGTGTTTATTCGGTTTATTTACCGACTTAATCATGATGTTTCACCTTTTTGGACAATCCAAACTTACATTTTATACGCTTTCCAGATCTCGTTTTGGTATTCGGTGCGATCTTGATAGGATATGTTGTATGCATCCTTCAACAAGGATTCGGTTCATCATATTTCACAAAACCGGTAAGTTTTTTTTTTTACAAATTTTCATGATTGTTAAATAATATGAATCTTGAAATAAACTCAACTTTTTACATAGCAGGATAAGGTGGAGGTTGATACTAAAATACCAAACAACGAAAAGTTGACCAAAAGTCAGACTGTGGAAACCATTAAAGAAGAACAAGAAGCCGGCTGGCCGTCTTTTAGTCAACTCGTTTTGGACTTATCAAAACTCGTTCTCGAAGGTTTTGGTAACATTTTCGCATCTTTCAACCCGTTTAAATCTTCTAGAAGAGGCCTCACTCCGTTAAAAGACCGTCTCATAATGCCTGAAGACGAGCCCGTTAACCAGCCCGCAAGGGCCCAAAAACACAGAACCCCGACCCCACTTTCAGAAACCCGTCACACCCAAGAAAAATATTCAGAAACCCGTCATACCCAAGAAAAGTATTCAGAAACAACGAAGCCCGTTAAGCTCCGATCGTCTAGCGTTAAAGATCCAAACAAACATAGAGTTTCAAAACGAGAGGAGTATGCCGAGTTTTATGGACCTAATGGTGAAGTTAGTCATGTTCGGTCAAAGAGTCAAAAGGAAAGAACAAAGCATCGGGTCAAAGATAAACGAGGTGAAACCGCCCATGTAGGGCAAAAGCCCGTTGACTTAAAACCGGTCAACTACGACGACCTGAAGTTTAGTTATATGAGAAACAAGTTCGGTGATTCGTATCGTTACACTTAAAAGTTGTAAAACATTTGCATTGTTTGTAGACTATTGTCAAAACAAGTGGTAAAACATAAAGTTAAGATATTTGTTTCGGTTGGGATGTCGACTTGTTGCTTCGAGCGTTTGTACAGTTGACTAATAGATGCATTTAAGAGTTGTACCATGGATTGACTGGCTGTGGTGGTACTTTATCTAATCAAAACTAGTTGTCAATAATCACATGAATGTTAATGGTTAAAGTTGAGTGAAACTTTTTGTCACGAGAAAGAGTGATTAATCTGCCCCAACCACTCGTATTTAAATCTTTCTGGAAGTTGGTTTTTTTGCCTTGAATATAACCATAATATACCGCTTTCGAATTCTACTTGAGCAGATTGAAGATACCCGAAATGGGTTGCGTTGGATCGTTGCTTAATAAGCGAGACCGTAAGTCTTGATCTTTTTCTTAATTATCAGTTGCGTGTCATAATCATATTATAGTTTTGGTCCTTTTCTTGATTAATGGTCGTACACTAGAATCTTACTGTAGTCTTGATATTATCTTGAATAACGGCCGCCTGTCAAAATTATATTATAATCTTGGTCTTTTTCTTGATTGACGGTCGATGTAGAATCATATTATAGTCTTGATCTTTTTTTTCTTGATTAATGGTCACATAGTAGAATCATATTGTAGTCGTAATCTTTTTTTTTTCTTGATTAATGGTCATGCGTTAGAATCGTATTGTAGTCTTGATCTTTTTATTTATTAATGATCGCATGTCAAAATCATTTTTATAATCTTGATATTTTTCTTGATTAATGGTCACGCGTTAGAATCATATTGTAGTCTTAATATTTTTCTTAACTAACAGTCTCTGTCGAAATCATATTATAATCTTGATCTTTTTCTCTTGATCTTTTTCCTGATTAGTGGTCGTGGGTCAGAATCATTTTGTAGTCTTGATCTTTCTCTTGTTTGCGAGTTGTATGTCAAAATTATATTATAGTCTTTATCTTTTTTTTTATTGCTAAAATCATATTGTACTTTTGATCTTTTTCTTGATTCACATGTCAAAATCTACTTTAAAGTTTAATCTAACCTTTTTCTCGATTCACGAGCGTGTCATAATCATACTATAGTCTTGATCTTTTTCTTTCTTTTTAGTTGCGTGTCAAAATCATATTTTTATTTGCTTTCTTTTCATTTTAATGGTAGGAACCGTGAAAAAGATAAGAAAGTCGAAGCCATGGGAGTTCCCACGGCCCGTTACATGGAGTCAGTTGGTTCAAATGCGTGATGAGTTTTGGGATTCGGCTCCTCACCACGGTGGCAAAAAAGGTAGCCACGTCAACTTTATTTCAATACGCCGATTCATGTCATATTTTTTTATAAGGTTAAATAGTGAAAATTTAACAAAAAGAAAACAAATATAAAAAAAGTCCATAACGTAAAATCATCGGAAAACATAAAACCTTCTAAGTCATTTTATTAAAAACGAACATTTTAATTTCTTTTGCATTTATTTTTTTTAAATACAGAAATCTGGGACGCGATACATGCAGCAGCTGAAGCCGATTTAGAGCTCGCTCAAGCAATTTTGGACAGCGCAGGGGTCATAGTTAAAAAACCTGATATGACCGTTTGTTATGATGAAACAGGTAATCTCATATATACAATATCATGTTGTACTTCACTAATTTCACAATTTAAACATAATTCACTAAATAATCACTATAAAATTTTTAATATTTGCAGGTACCAAATATAAAATACCAAGATATGTGTTAAGTGAGCCAACAAACTTGATAAGATTAAGTTGAAAGAATAAAAGGCACAAAGCATAGCCTAGTTATGTTATATTAGTTTCTTCCTAGTAGTTTTTCAAGCCTGCCTGGTTGACTTTTATTTGGTCAACTATTTCAGGCTTTTGATTAGTTTTTAGGGGTATTTTTGTCATGATTTTCAGAAATTCTATGGGAAATAAAGATTAAAACTTGCAAACTCTTTTTAGTAAGTAATTTATGTGTTGAATATGATTACAAATGTTTGTTATTGAATAGAAGTATAGAACAATTTGTAAGGTTGTATGCATATTGCATTGTGTTTGTACACTTTTAAAAAATGTTTTGACCTGTTTCCATTTTAGCTAAAACTATTAGCTTAACCGTTAGAACATAACCGGTTTGACCCGTTCATAAGTGAATGGGTCAAAATCACCTCCACTAGAGGGTGTCAGTATTTGTCAGTTAATCGACTATAACGTGTTATCATTGATATTCATGCACATAAATCTATAATAAAAATAACGTTTAGAATTTTATTGATCGACAAAAGGGTATTCTTGTCTTTTAAAAACTTTACGAACATTTTCGTCATCAGGCGTGTGTTTGTCCAAATTAAGTATTAAGGAAACCGGATGACATAAGTACATATTTGGATGGCCTTGATGTAAAAAGTAGAATTCGTGTGTAGCCTCTACATACATTATCATATGTTAATATGAATTAAGTAATAACTTAAAGCAAACAAAATGTTAATCAAACCCTAACCCATTTAACTTCGTATCGAGTCATGATGTGTTAACTGGTAGAGGGATAATTATATAATGATCCTCAACTTAAGTCACTATTTTTGTACAACAATAAGTTATTTTGAAAGTGTTTTGAGATTGCTTAAGCATACAGCTATTTGTAAAACCAATAAGAAACATTATAAGCCATCTCAAACACCCCATAATAAAAAAAAAAATCAGTCTTCTTATTACAGAGACTGCAGACCTTAAGGTCTACCTTTGCTGCTACAGAGTAATGCAGATATGGTCCGTAAACTACAGATATTTTATCTTTAAAAAAACAAACCACACCTAATAGATACATTATCTTATTTATATGTCATTAGTAATACTGAATGTTTCGTTTCTTGAATATCTTAAATACTACACCTAATAGTTACATTATCTGTAAGGTTATGTTTAATAGAGGGCTACAAAATGAGAGGATTTTCGACACGTGATCCCACGTCAGCATAAGGACTATTTCATTTTAGAGATGTAGCGGTGTTCCACATCAAAAAGCGCTCTATCAACGGTTGTACTTTGTCCTTTTATAAAATATTTTTTTTCTTAAAACCCAACCGGTGAAAAATCTATGCACCCTCCCCTCAATTGGCCCATATATCCAACCCGGGGGGGGGGGGGGGGGGGGGGGGATCTTGTAGCCAAACATAAAAATCATCCCTTTGTCGCTTGGCCCCTTTGGCATAGACTAATAAACTGCACCTATGACCTATGTAAGCATCTTTATTTATGAAAGGAGCATCTTTATTGTTGGTATGAAGTTTGTCAAATATCTTTAAATACCCTTTTTATAATGACCGGCACTATGAATCCGTTATGACAAAGTAAAAAAATCAGTTTTGTCCCCCACATAGTAAAATAGTCATATGGATCCATCTATCATTGGTCATAATCCCTCTAATTAATATTGTTAACCACAAACATTGTAAGAAATTTTAAAGGTCATGTAACTTTCTATTAATCATACATCTCTATTAGATCCAACATTGTCATTTCAAGTTTCCAACTTCAATTATTTAATATTTTGAATAGATTACACGTGTGATCCTAGGTGGCAAAGTAAAATGAAACATGTAAAGCAAATGTGTCATGGGATGTTGTATGTTTAAGTGTGTAACACTTTAGCCAAACATCAATGGGTATAGTGTATGGCAATGACTAGCCTAAAAACGTTAAAATATCTTCTCATCCATAAAGAATCTCTGTGGGTTCATTGGATCCATTCCATGTAATTTATAATCATCGAATAGTGACACATATACATTATTTTAAACTTTTATAAGAAAAAGATTGTCACCAATATGACAAATTGGTCACTCTATAGTCTTGGATTTGACTGTGATAGTTAACTACTTGCTTAGACGTGTCATAGACAACTTGGCGGTTCTTCAGTCTCTGCTTTTAGGGGCGAGAGTGCTTGATCTTTTTTATATTGTATTCATTTGCTATTTATTAAGAACGGGTTAATATAACTCATTAAGATAAAAAAACACACAAATGATTAGCTTAAATAACTCTCACTTATATCAATTAAAAAATATAACTCAAAAAAATTATTCTTGTACAAGACATAGCTCAAATCCTTAATTGTTATAATCCATCAAAAGTGACACAAGTTGGGATCGAACTTGGGTCTCCACTAGAGAACCCAAGTCTCTTACCACAAAGCCACAATTGATGGATTATACGATTATGTATTTGATGTCCTCTTTAACGACAGTCGATCCAGTTGAGTTTTGAACATTGAAAGGAACTCGGTACCTGCATATTGGTGGTGATTAACGTTATTATAAACACTGACTAAATGTATTATGTTATTATAAAAATAAATAGTAATTATATGTATTATCAAAAGTTATTGTTCACAAACCTGGCATCTGCATCGACGATAGCGCAATCTCTTAAACCATAACTTGATTTCTTTCTTGATAAACCCTAACTCAGTTGCTCATATTTATAATATTAGCTCTAACTTAGTTAACAAGAAACTTAATAACATGAACTTTACCATTAAACCTTTAGGTCAGGTCTTTTTCTTAGGTCAAACAATAATTGAGCCAACATTATTAGCTCCTGATATCAATGGAACACACGAAAGTTTAGGTTGGAGATTTTCGAGATTTTTACGCCCTAGTCTCTCGATTTTAAGTAAAGAAATTCTAGCGTATCGGTTTCCATGTTCGACCTTGTCAAGCTAAAAACACGAGGGCGCTACGAATACACGTAACACCCGAAAACTTTAAGTTAGACCAAAATGAAATAATAACAAAACACAAGGGAAGAAATTGCAATTATTGGAAGCAATATAAGGTGCAAGGACATACAAGACACCAAACAATCCCTGATTTTTTGGAACCAAAGTAGGTAAATTACCATACTACCCATGTACTACAAAAATAATACTTGACTAACAAGGACAAAACTGTAAACCAACCATTACTCGTTTTTAAATTCTCAATGTCACCTCTTTTTCGAGCAACTCATTGACTAAACCAAACCACAATATTATTTTACCTCCATGTTTCCACCATTGTTGACCTCAAAATCCTATGTAAACAAATGTTGAACTCGATATCAACTCTCTAACAAGCGCACACACTTTGAAGCTTCTTTCTCGTGGTTTGGCAAGTATTCCATTCATACGGTATCTTCTTACAACTTCATTATCTTAATAGTTTATTAGTCTTATTCATGGATCTTCTTGTACATCTCATTAGTTTTATTATAATATGTATCTAATAATCTAGCATACCCTTTACATGAATCTAAGAGGGTGTTTGGAATTGCTTATTTTATCTCATTGTGACTTATAACTTATAAGATATTTGAGAAAGTTAAAGTTTTTGAGTGGATAAGTCATAAGTTACAACTTTGTAACTTATAACTTATGACTTGTATAAGTTATAAGGAGGTAGAGTACTTGGTAAGGGTATCGGGTCATGTTTCTTCAACTCGGCCAACATTACTTGAATCGATTAAATTCGGAGAGTCAGAGCCGGTCGGTCCAACTCGTTCAAGTCGAATTTTCGTTGTTTTCACCGATTTTCGTTGTTTTTAAGGAGATATTTTGAAAGATGAGAATTTAATAATTACCGTGTCTATAATGTTAAAGAAAGAATATTAGTTTTTAAAATACTTCAATATTTAAACATGTATCATTTTTATCTATGTTGATATTCACGTATTTTGTTAAAAATATCAGTATTCACTATTCAGTAAACCTATAATATTTGATGTATAAATAGTTTCTCAAAACTCTTTTTCAATAATTTACCATGCTCGAATATATTTAAACGAGTACTCGTAACTCCCTAGTCGGACGACATGATAATAATTGTTTAGGTGAATCTGGATTCCACCGTAAATAACACTCTGTCTTTTTTTTTTTTTTTTGAAAGACAAACAAATATCATTATAAACTAGCCAGAGGCTAAAACCAATACAAATACCACAACACCTACAATAAAATTCACCAGTAAAAGCAACCACCAAGCAAGGAAACAAACAACAAAAACACATACAAAACCCAACCCTCACCACCTGCATCTTTAGATTCTAAATGCCTTCCAATCCTCCCACGAAACGTTAGGCATCCTTGATCTATTTCTCACCCATAGGAAACTGACCACCTTAATCTCTTCCACCAAGTCCGTTAACCGAATCATCACGCTTTCATGTACAGCCGCGTTACGGGCCTTCCACAAGCTCCATATTGTAATTAAGGTGATTGCGTAAAAATTTTTTGCCTTCTTTTTCGGCAAACCAGCATATTTATACAACTCAATTAAATCCCGTACTCTAAAGGCGTAAATCGTTGGAACTTTACACCAGAGCGCTATGACCTGCCACAACCCTTGTGCAAGGTTACACGAGACGAGGACATGTTCAGTCGACTCATTACATTCACCACAAAGCGGGCACAAAACTGACGGAACCGCCACATTTCGAGCGGCTAACGCACCCCGAGATGGCAAGCGATCTAGTTCAGCTCTCCATGCTACAAAATTTTGTTTACCAAAATGAACACGATAAAATAGTTATAAGTATGTATAAACGTGATAGATGGGGTAGTCATGTCCAAACATTGAGTAACTTCTTTACAAAAATTAAAAGTCTATCACGGTAAAAGACTATTGATCGGTATAAGAAGTCTGATGTTACCGTAATGTTTTACATAACCAGTATGGTGTTACAACATGGGTATTCAAAAACTATTTAAATTATTCGAAATGAACTAAATCTGTTGGTTTGGTTAGGTTATGAGTAAACTGGTTTGGTTTAAGGTTTAAAACCAGCTTGCAAAAACCGAAGCAAGTGATATATTAAAAAGTTTAATAATTTTTTTAATTCATATACTTTAAAAAAGAACTATTTTTCATCTATATAAAGCAAAATAATTAAAATGTATAAGTAGTTTTAGTTCTAATAAATGTATATTATCAATTTAACTAATCTGTTGCTATAATATTTTTTACATTTTAAAATTCCTTAATACTCAAAAAGCAAAAACATTTGATATTTTTTTAAATCTACAATCTTTAAAAACTTAGAATATCTAATGACAAAATTCAATGGTAAAAAAACCCGGTTGAAACCTACAAACCACAAAAGTGCAAAACAGAACCATTTTGGCCGGTCCGGTCCGGCCGACCTACCCAACTCAGTTAGGTTTGGTTTAGCTTAGAAATTTTATTATAACCGGTTAAAAGAGAGACTCTAAACCTACAGATTATATACATATATTTTTTCACCCTTATATCCATGACATGTTTGATGTGTTATTTGTCTTATTTTACAAAATAACGTTTTTTCATCCCTTAAAAAAACAACTTTTTCTAATTTTTTAATCCAATAAAATATTATTCTTTTCGTACAATACAAATTCCATAAATACCCTCGATATTCGAGTTAAAGCACATTGCTTTCTCTCTATTTTATTTTACAGTAAATTCAAATTGCTTTATCATCATTATTATTTTAGTCTTTATCAACACCTCCATTTGCCTCTTTTGTCTTTAAAACATTATTCATAGATTGCATACATCATTACATCTTACACTACAATATATTGCCAATCTCCTAAGTCCTAATTCCCATCACTATCCTTAAATATTTCTTTTAACGGTCATTTGAATCATTAACAGCAGATGGATTCACTAAACCAATCCCGTCACACTCTGACCAAAACCAAATTATCTAGCACCTTTGCTAAGGTGTTACACACCCGAAAAACGAAGCCAACCGAAAAAGTTAAACGTGATCATGGTCGACTAGACGAGACGGGTCGAAATAACCCGACGATGGACGCGTTTATTGCGAAAGTGTTCGCAACCATTTCGTCGGTGAAAACCGCTTATGCACATTTGCAAGTGGCTCAATCTCCTTATGACCCGAATGGGATTCAGTTATCCGATCGAATAATGGTCGATGAACTCAAACGATTATCCGAATATAAACAGTTGTTTTTAAAGAGTCATATTAATGACGATATTTCCCCTCCTGAAACCACATTGTTGTTAGCGGAAATACAAGAACTAAAGAACCAAGTATTAATGTATGAAGTAATGGTTAAGAAGCTTGATAGCGAAAACCGGCTTCGAGAGTCCGAAATCATATTTTTGAAGGAGAATTTAAACGAAACACGCAATGAAAATAGGATGATCGAAAAACGATTGAACTCGAGTGGGGGATTAAGACCGTTATCGTTTAATTCGACTCGAGTTAATAGTTTCTACAACTTCTTGTTATCGGTTAGGCAAACGACGAGTTCGATTAAAGAGTTTGTTAAAGTTATGATGGAGGAAATGGAATATGCGAATTGGGATTTAAATGCCGCGGCTAGTGCGATCCAACCGAAAGTGGTTTTTCGGGATACGAGTGATGAATGCTTCGCGTTCGAGTCATTTGTTTGTCGGGTGATGTTTGAGGGGTTTAATAATTCAAGTTTTTCAATCACGACCCAGGGGAATGAGAACGGGAATGATTCGGATTCCCATTCCCCTGGGTCGTGGTTGGACAGTTTCATGGAACTGAAATCATTAAAAGCACGTGATTACATCACGTGGAAGCCGAACTCTATGTTCGCTAAGTTTTGCTATATAAAGTATTTAAAACTCGTGCATCCGGTTATGGAATTCTCGCTTTTTGGGAACTTAAACCAAAGAAATGCTGTCTCGGGGGGACAGTTTTCAGAGACAGCTTTCTTTGCAGCTTTTGCTGACGTGGCCAGAAAAGTCTGGCTACTACACTGTTTAGCGTTCGCGTTTGACTCAAACGTGAACGCGCCGTCAGTGTTTCGGGTTAGGGACAGGACCCTGTATACGGAAGTGTACATGGAGAGTGTAAATGAAGTGTCGCCGATGACGGTGTCGCCGGAGGTGGGGTTCATGGTGGTTCCTGGGTTTAAGGTGGGTGGGAGTGTGATACAATGTCAAGTGTATTTGACTTGAGGTTTGACCATGATGAGATTGGACGGTTGTGATGATATCTGAGGTGGGACCGGTGGTTCCACATGGTGGATATTAAAGTATGGATCGTGATAGAAAGTGGCATGGGGTATGGGTTATGTGGACCTTTGGTCAATGGATTGATTTTTGAAGTAGTAACTGTTGTATGAAATAGAATCTTATGTATATTTAGTATTTAGTGTTTACTATTTAGTATTTATGTAAATGTAGTTTAGTATATGAGATAGTTATATTATAAGTCAGTTTTTAGTTTGGAAGATGTATTTTTTTACTAGTGTAATTAAGAAATTTGGTCATTTAAAAGGAGAAATCTTCAATATAGGACCAACTTTATTCTCATTTGATTGTAGTCATTGGATTTGTAATTTTAGAAAGTAACTAAATTTCAAAAGATTCAAAAGAAGATTGACAAATTTTTTTTTTTGGCAACTAAAACTATAAATAATAATAAGCTTGTTTGTAGAAAAGTCTCACTCTAGCCAGTATGGAATAACACAAAATACATGTGTGATATCAAACATTTTTTTACATGTGGTCTTATTTGGCTACAAGATATCTGGATTATCAACTTCCCGGTTACACTAGAGCCAGCTCCGCCGCGGGTAGTAGAGAACTAGATTGGCGACTAGTTGGCTAGGATGTTTGTTTGCTTCCCTGTAGCCTGGTTAATCATGTGTAAGATGTTGGTTGGGTATTATGTGAACTAAAGTTTTTTTTTTCCCCTCTTTCTGTGTATGTTAGACTAGTGTCTTCTCTACCGATCGTGTTGAGGTGTTAACCTTCAATTGGGTCTTTTTAGAATCGACTAATTATGAGATACCCAAAGTTAATGACTGTTTTGTAAAAGTTCTTGGTCTAATTAACTATTCGAAAAATTTCATAAAAATGTTTTAAAAAAATAAGTTCGATTTACGTATGTTAACTAATAAGGATGTGGCCTCATCTTTCCCACCTTTCCATTAATAAATGTAGAGTTCTTTGTATGTTATAATTTCATGCATGTAAACGAATCAAGCTTCAACTCGTTTTGTTTCAAGCTCTATATCAACTCATTTCAATCTCCTTGTCGGATTCTTTTAAGCTTTCTTATATATACAAAAGACTTGTTTAGGCTTACAGACATAGTCAAGTATATATGTAAATAATATTGTACTTAATTAAACTTGCTTATTAAATGAACTTATAACTAATTTCAAGCCTATTACAAACCAGATCACAAGTGATTCAACTAGTTTACACTCTTATCTATACACATCCAAATAAACATGAGATTGATGGTGTGGGCTTGGTTTTCTTCAAACGATTCCTGACAATGTAAATGTATCTTCTTCCGATCCTGACATCTTTGAATATTAAAATTTTATTTTCTTAAGACCAGGACACAAACAAGCAGAATAGTTTGAAAAACTTGTCCCTAACAAGAATTATTTTGGGTTTAAAAAACGTGACATCGTGGACAGCATCCTCATAAATTAATGGTATTTATTTATATATTTATTGTTTTAATACACTGTATATAAAAAAATTATTAAAAAAACTAAAAGTATCAAATTTAAAACTTAAGGGCTATTGAGAGAATTTTTATATTCTTTAAAACGGCAATACCACTTTGGTTGGTGGTCCATTTTAGCAGTGGTGGATCTGTGTGGGGTTAAGGGGTGCTCGTGATACTTCTTAATTTTCTTGACGAAATACAATTTTATGTATCGGTGCCCTAAAACTTTAATATCCAACATTTTGATATAACAAACTCCTTTTTTATATGAAATAAACAAAAACAAAAACAAAACAAAACAAAAAAAAAAACTTCTAGATCCTCACTCAAAAACACTTTTATGGGAGGTCCCAGATTTTATTAGACAAGTTTAATATTTATAAAGTATAGCTTACGATAAAGTATGATAGATTGTCGTTAGGAAAAAACGATATTAATATTAATTTTATAAAACCTAACAAGGTGAAAAACAATGCATTGTTGTGTGGAATCTCCATCTCCATGCACGCATGAGGAGGTGTAAGTGTGAAAGACTACAAGACATGGAACTTCCTGACAGGCTTTATGTGTTCCAAGATTTTGTTTATTTGTTTAATAATCTTATGTTATGTTTTTATAGTCGGTGAGGCCACTTTCATGCATAAGATAACAATTTCTTTAATGTCTTGTTCTTTGGAGCATATGTAAGGTCATGCTTAATGGGACAACGCTTCTTGTCCGGTCAGTAAAAATGGATGTAAAACACCGTATGCGGGGATGTAGTTGAGGCGGCTCCGTTAGATGAATAACAAAGCCTTCGGTAAAGATTTTAAACCAGTCATATCATGCAACCTCACGTGTCTTTAATTTTAATTACTTCTTTATTTAATTTTCAAAAATGAAACGACCACTTTAGTGGTTTGGGGCGTTAAGTATTATGAACGTTATGTTCCGTGCATCATATTGCACTATGTGATTTTAAAAGATGACGGAAATGCGATTTTACATGCCTACATAATGGATATTTTTGACCGATTGTTTTGATGACAATATCATTTCAACTTTGCACAATTCAAAATTAAATTAAGACTGGTTTGATCTTGTGGAACATATCTAAGCATCATGGATATGGACGAAGATTAGTTAAATTTAGTATGTGTGGCTTTTTTTTAATAAAAATTATTATATTTTTCTTTTTAATTGTTTTATATTTTGTGTTAATTTTTTTTAATGTGTCGGAATCTGTATTTCCATGCGCGCTAATGACAATAATATACGTAAGAAATCACGGTCTTTCTAATACTGAGTTCCTCCTATTCCTGAAACACATTTAGCTAGATACACAAACTTTTAATTGCATGTATTACATCATATCTAAACATAGGATTTTGCAATATCATATATTAGATACAATGTAATATTTTTTTAGAGGTTTGTCCTATATTTTTAGAACCATTCAACCAAGGTAAGGTGTGTGTGACTGTGACCTATAAATCTATAATCATTCCATAGAGCATTGCTTCGAACAAAAGATTTGACAAGATGTTTGTATGGCTCCATATCTTGAAGCACACATTTCATCTAATAAATAAACTATTGAATGTACATGCTATATCCTTATATCAAGATAAATGTCACCTCATCATCTTTGTCTCCATCCCTACAAATTCAATTTCTTTAGAAGATTTCACATCATTCAAAAATGTTATACAAACCAAATGTTCGCTTAGTCACTCTTTGAACAATGGTATTAGAATTTGTCCACAAATTAGAAAATATCAATTAAATATGAATAATATATAAAATATAAATTTATTTTAACAAAAAAAATATAGTAAAGTTAGTAAATAAAAAAAAACTAGGCCTTACCGATAGTAAATTTACTTTCTGTTGTGTTATTTAATAAAAATGTTACACAAACATATGGCATTAAAATAAATTATTTTTAAGTCAAATATTATAAGGCTGTGTGTAGTGGACAATAAATTTGGGCGATAATGGGTGACAACACCTCCCCTAGGGCGATAAAAGGGGCGACTTGTTTTTGTTGCCTGCCATTGTTTGAAGGATATTATTATTATAATGTTATGTGTGTGCTTTACATATATATGAGCTATAACACCATTACACCCTAAAACAAAAACTCATCAATTGTTGATTGGGCGCCACATGACGTAAGTCGCCTCATTTTGTAGTCCCTCCACTGCACATAGCCTAAGTTTTTTCATTAACATAATCATAACAAACACTTGCAAAAGTTCTAACACAACCAACTTTACTTTTCATTTTTTTACCAAGGACTAACTAGTAAATATCTTTATTAAGATCAATATATTATTATTTGTTTCAATTGTTTGAATTGCATATATTTGTTACTAGTTCGTTATCGTTTGCTAAGATTAAGGATACATATGGAATGATTTGTTATTGAAGCATACACCCAACATCATGAAGAGTCATTACATGCATAATGTAAGGTCTTATGTTTGATTTGATGCAATAACTTTCCTTGTTGCATTCTATGAACCGGCGTCGTTTATCTATTGTCACATTGTGACCGAAATATCAATGGGTTAGTTACCAAAATAGACATGTAAAAGGCAATATAAACATAGTTATGAGCCTAGATCAATAGTAAGAGAATGGTCTTCAAGTAATTATGTTGAGATAAAATTCTATAAGGAATGTCGATGGGTTAATTACAAATTAATTATTGATTTGGTGTTTTTAAAAATAATCAAATTCAAAAAAACTCAATCAAAGGTTGACAAATTTTAGCTCGGCAACCATGCATGTGACGATACATAATAAAAAAAGTTGTTATTAGGGAACATCTTACACGTGACATCATTCGGCTACAAGAAAGCTGAATAATTAACTTTCGTGATATAGAGGAGCTGGCACCATCATGGCTAAGAATGAGCTGGATTGCCAGCTATTCGAGTGAGTCCGCTTCGCCACAGGCCTGCAGGTAGGAGGGAGCCACATTAGACTGAGGGGTGTGGGGGCTTCAAAGGGGGTGCTAGAGCCCTCTGCTCGCGCCCCCAGGCGCTAATACCACACCAAATGGGAGCTAGAGGGGGCGCTACCGAGGCGCAAACACCACCCGTGAGCATGGTAGCGGGAGAAGAGAGAGAGGATGTGGGGCTTTAATATGGGCGATAGAGGGGCGCTACCCACACCAGGGGCCAGGGGCTCCACCAGGGGCTCCAACACCCTCCTTATCCAGTTTCTCTCTCTGCTACACGTCATAATATTATTGGTTCTTGGCTCTGCTGGAGCCATCACTAGAGCCCCCACACCCCTTAGTCTTACCAACTTTTGGGCACACGAGGGCCCCTACTCCTCAATAGGTAGTTAAGGTCTTTGTTGGCTGTTATGTAGTTGACTCAATCAATGTGTAAGATGTTGGTTGAATATTGTGTAAGCCCAAGTGTTTTTTTATTCTTCTTTTTGTGTTATTTCGTGTCACGACTGCTACAATGGTGCTTTCTCCGCCGAACAAGCTAAGGTGTCAACCTTCAATCATGGCTTTAACTAGTCTTTCTCCCCTTGAGTATTTGATTGTTTCTAAAACACAAAGTGACTAAAATTTAAAAATATTGTAAATAAATTTAATCTACTTTTACTATTTTGAAGATTTTCTCGTATTATAAATAGGAAAGAAGTACGCACAGTAAATGTGACATTTTGTACTCGTTCACTGTATATGGGACGGCCGCATCTCAAGGAACATTTCACACCCCATCCCTTACTTTTATTGTTGTTAGGCTAAGGGTAATGTGGCTTGGTTGAGCCCAAGTGATCCAATCAAAACCTGACACGTAGGTGATGATATTACCCTGGATCAAACCCCTCAACCAAGCCTCAGATGGTGTAGTGGTCCAGGTGATCCGGGGCTTGATTGATTTTTTTTATTGTTATACACACAAATATAAATTAAAATGCTTCATTAAAACATAAATAAAAAGGAAAATAAAAACATAAATTTAAAATACATAAAATTAGCGTATTTTTTTTCCCGCCAATTTCTTTCGAATAAGATCTTTTTCTTCCTCCATTATCGCTTGGTCGGATAGCGATAGGTGGCTAAAGTCTTTAGCTAGAAATGCCAAACTCTTGAACCGATTTTTTGTATGTCGAGCTTCACTAATTGAGAGGAGGGTACTTGACAATTCGTTAAATTTTATCTCTAGCTTCACCAATCCCGCTTCTCTGGTTTTCTTCTCCATACCTTTTTGGGATTGTTCTGCAGGTTTAGCCGGCTCCGGTTGTGTGTTAAAATTACCGTAACCCGAGCCCGACATGGTTTTAAATTTGAGAAACTTAGAGAGGTTTTTAAATTATTAGAGAGAAATGTAGTGAGAATGGTGTGTTATTGTTATAAAATGGGGTAGCTATTTATAGTGGGTTTGAATTAAAAAAAATCACATTTAATAAATCCAACGGCTATTTTTTTAAAATTTAACTAGCCAACGGCTAGTTGATCGTCCTGCGGTCCCGGCCACCCCTCGTCCGCGCCCCTGATCACCTGAAGGGTGTAGCGGTGTTCTACACCGCGAGCCACATAGGCCGCCACCTGAACCACGCCGGCTCCTTCACCCCCATTACCTCTGGCCTTATAATGTTATATTATTAGTTTCTTTATTCTTTATATAAACATTATTTATGTTGTGGTATAGGACCCATTATAAAAATCAAAATCAAAATCAAAATCAAAATCAGACCCATTATGTGAAATTGAGAACCAAACATATAGAAACCTACGGGTAACAAATAAATATCAGTGGAAGAAAATTTGAGCTTACGGGATGTTTCGATGAGCTTCTGAAAAATATTTATTTGCTATTTGAAAAGTAATTCGGACACATCAAAACATCAATTTCTGCTTACCAAACAAATTTTGCCTTTTAAATAGCAAATAAGCAATTTTCATAGGGGGTGTTTGGCCTAGCTTTTTTAACAAAACATATAGTTTTTTTAGTTTTATTTTTCTACAAAATAAGCTTAATTTGGTGTTTGGTTTAGCTTTTTAAGTTAAGCTTATTAGCTTATATAGGCTAACTGAAGAAAATTATTTGAAGATGGTTTTTAGCTTATTTGAAGAAGCTTATCAGTGTAAGGATATAAGCATAAGCCAAAAAATAAAAGCTAGGCCAAATACCCCCATAAGCTCATCCAAACACCCCTTAGTATAACAATTAAGGAATTACATGTACCATCAAACATGCGTAGCATACAAGTACTTGATGCAGACTTGTAATATGGGAAAAAACAAAATCATCTAGACGCAAAAAAAAAACAGAGAGTGCTTATCATTTTTCTTTACATAATTTGTTTAACCACTTTGTTTGTTTTCCAACATTTTTTAAATTTGGGCTCAAGGTTGCTACAAATCCATAAATGGGCTCAACACTTTGTTCATGAGCCCTATGGTTCTATAATCTTAGTAGAATTTAGAAGCAACTGAATGGGGTTTAAGAATTCTGATTGTAACATTGTGTCTCATATCTGGCTTTATATCCATACACTCACGAGTATTAGCATGCCGATTAGTTTTTAATAACTACATTATGCGATTTCCAAGTATATTACCATTCTAATATGTATATGATTTCATGTTTTTAGCCACCATAACAAATTGAGATACTAAAATCTAAATTACATGTGTATCATTATCCCCACAAAATGTTTTAGATATCCAAAATATGCAAACTTAGTTTTCGTAGTTTCATCAAACATATTTTCTTAAGAAAGTTATTTCTTCACATAAATAACTAACTAAAATTAGAAATGACCAAAACAAAAAATAAATTAATAAATTTCGAATGTACGCTTTGCATAAACGAGTGTATCATATCATATACTCGGACCAGATATCGCCTAATACCATATCTACACATTTTTAAATCTATCTCACACTCGTTCTATCCGGTCCCTATTATCAAATATTTCAAATACGAAGCATCCTTGTCGCGCTTGAGCCCGCACAACTTTTCCATCATAACTAAAACCAACCCAACTCCACCAGATAAAAAACAATCCAGCCTCCCGCTTTTATCGTCTCCCCATAACCATACACAGAGCTAACCCAAACCCGCTATAATTATTTCCACCTCTATCTGGTCAAAACCCATACCCAACCCGGCCAAAACCCGATAAAACCCAACAACCCAGGTCAAAACACGATCGTGCCCGGAACCAGTTCCTCACCGACCCAGTTCTTGGCTTTTTTCTTGTCCCCATAACCAAACCGAACTAACTCAAACCCGTTGGAACCAGTTCCACATCTACCTAATCAAAACCTAGACCCATCCAGACCCAACCCTGATAAAACCCGACAAACCCAGTCAAAAACCCAATCCTTCCTGGAATCAATTCTTACCAGACCCGGGTTCTTGGAAAAACTCGATTTGCCCATCTCCACTCGTATATCTCTCAGGCTCGGGCTCCTAATTAAAACCGGCCGGACCGTCCCAATAAAAAAAAAATAAAAAAAATAATAAACAGCCTCCCGCTATTTTCCATACCCATTTCTTCTTCTTCTTCTTCTTCAATACAAACCCCCTCACTAAAAACATTTCCAAAACCTTTCAAAAAAACATTTCCAAAACCTTCAAACCTCAAAACCAAAAAAAGAAAGAAGAAGAAATCGAACGGTTAAGAGAGACTGCGTGAGCAAACACGTATACTCGTCCGCTATATTCTTCGCCGATAAAGTCTCCGCGTTCACTTCCGAACCGGCCGACATTTACATGCAAGCACAGGCTCTGTTCCTCGGACGACATTACCGCCGTTCTTTCCACCTCCTTAATGCTTCTCACATTGCCCTTCGTGATCTTCGGTTCCGTTACCTTGCGGCTAAATGCCTCGTTAGTTTTGATATTCGAGCCCTAGTTTTGTTGCTTGCTCTTGAAAACTGTTTGGTTTCGGTTTACGGTTTGGGTTCGGTTTTGCCACTTAAGCTTGGAAATGAAAGGTTTTGGGAAAAAAATACTTGGCCCAAAATTTTAAACTTGGGCCTAATCATTTTATATTTTGTGAACGGATTTTCTTGTGAGTCAGGCACCACACTTCATAATTTGAAGAGCCCCGTTGCCTCGTTGGTTTTAATTTTTGTGGCCTAATTTGTTAGTTAATTTGGAGTTTTTGTTTAAGTTATCGGAATTGGGTTGTTTATTATTTATTACTCCATCCGTCTCATTTTAAATGTCATGAGACCCAAAACACAAATTAAGAAATGTTTGATCATTTTGTTATATGAGCTGTAAAATGACAATAATGTCCTTTAAGTTATTATGGCTAAAAACCATTTAAATTGGGACAACCTAAAATGAAACATCTAGTATATGTAATAGTAAGGGCACAATTTAAAATTGAATTTATATGTATAGAAATGACATTTAAATTGGGACAACCGAAAATGAAATAATGGACATTTAAAATGGAACGGAGGGAGTAATTAATTTTATATACAGGGTTGTTGTTGAGAATTGTTAAAAGTTTGGGCTGAATGCTAGAAAAAATATGGGCCTTTTAAGCAAGAAGGTTTTTTTTTATTATGTTTAAATAATTGAACTTTTTAATTGACTTATTGAGTTATGATTTGGGTTGTGCAATTTTATTTTATTTTTAAATAAAAATGAGCTTAAATGAATTGGGTAATTGGGTTAAAACATTATGATATACATTTTTTTTTCAAATCTTCGTTTCGTAATTTGGAGTTTTTGTTAAATTGTCGGACTCAGGTCGTTTATTATTTATTAGTTAATTAATTTATATACGGGTCGTTCTCGAGAATTGTTAAAAATTTGGGCTTTTAAGTAAGAGGGTGTTTTTATTGGGTTTAAATGATTGAATATTTAAATGAGCTTATTGGGTTATGATACGAGTTGTGTAGTTTTTTTATATAGAAATGGGCTTTAAACAACATATATCTTTTTAAAATAATATATATATAGTTTTCTTTTTGGGCCTACTGGGGTGATCGGCAGTGTTTATATACTATTTTAGTTATTTTTGTATATTTTTTAAAGAAAACCTTAAAGCGAGGCTAAGCTCGGCTCAAGCTCGTGTATTTACCATAAACAAGCCAAAGCTCGAGTTGTGTAGTGTGAAATGAATACATAGAAGTTCAAATGAGGTAAAAAGTTAAAGATACACAAGGCTCGTTAAGACTTGAGCTTCCCATACAATGCTCGAGTTCGATAACATTAAACTGTTTTGCTTTATTGTGTACTTCATTTGTTACTTTCGGATAAGGGTGTGCATGGTTTAGTTTGGGCTGGTTTTGGGCTAAAACAGAACAAAAAGTAGTGAAACTTCAGTTTTGATTTTTTGAAAGCCATCCGGTTTCTGTTTTTTAGTTTTGCCATTTGAGCCATCTGTCAGTTTTTTCTGTTTATTTTTCTGGTTTTTTTCATTTTCATGCGCACCTCTTGATAACAATAATCTGTTTTGCATTATTGTTTACTTGACTTGTTACTTTTGGACTTAGAATTGGAGTTCTGACAAGAACATTTGAAATTGGATGCCAACATATGAAATTTATATTCTAGTTAAAACCAAGAGCAAAATCTATTTATGACAGTGCTTCTGTTATGTGTGTGCTTATTTGATAATGGTTGATTGGTTAGTAATAAATGTTCGGAATGTTCTTGATCAGGAGGAACTAAAGGAGTGGGATCAGTGTCTGCAAATGCTCGGAGAAGCTAATATGGACGAGCATGGGAATTTTAGTGATACCAAGTATTCTAATGTCATATACCTCGATAAAGACACCGAAGATCATGAAATTAAAGTGAGCATTTTTTATTTATTTATTTATTATTTTTTGCAGTTTACTCTATTTACCTTCTTACATGGTTTTGCAAAGTGGTGTATTGTGAATAGATGAGAAAGTTTACATATTACATACTTATTAGATTTTTAATTATGTCCGTGGCGGTAACTCAGATTATCTTTTGTTAGTCAGAAAATGGTATTGATAGTTTCATATGCTGTGAGCTAATGCACCTACTGTATTCAGATATCGTCGGCAATATGTTTTCTGAGAGGCAAGGCATATGAAGCTATGGAGAATCGTTCTCAGGCGAAACAATGGTTAGTTTCAACGTATTATGCAATGCAGAAAATATAATTTTTTGATGTACCAACATTTTGTCTTGTGTTTCTAGTGAATCTTTATATATTAAAAGTTTGACTGTCTTATTTTGAATGTCTTACTTTACTTATGGCGGTTTAGGTACACGGCTGCCATTAAAGCTGATCCTTTATGCTATGAGGTAAGTATAAGTTATAACAATGTGTAATTATTGTCATCAGTTTGTTATTATTTTTTCGTAGTTAGTTACAATTTATCATCGTCACGATTTTATAATAATTTATTTATTTCTTTATATTTTTTTTCGTTGCTGTCACAAACACAATCCAAATCTTCTTATTCAATAACAAACTTCTTGATACAGAGAACACTTAATTTCAATGTGAAATCAAGTTTAATCAACCAAACACATACAACTATTAACCAGAAATCAACAACCTTTCTAACAAACAATATAGAAGAAACAATACGAAACCTTAACTCTAGAGATACTGAACTAGAGAGAAAAAAGTTAATATGTAACAGATGAATTATTCTCTAATATCTGGAGAGAACCTTCGTTATATGTCACCACAAACAATAAATGGGCCTTAACTCTCACTAGCTTTGACCTGGGCCTGACCCTTTTAAGCTCCTAGCCCAATATCATGCACCTTCCAAGACTCCAACAAATAAGCCCAAAGCCCACTGACTTTTAAACCGTGCACCAACACTCGTTCATCATAAAAACACAAAACAACATATTAGAACACATAATATAAAACTAACACTGATAATGAATTGTAAATAAGTGTTACCTTTCAACAGTTGCAGGCTTTGGAATGTCTTATTGAGAAACACATGCTAACATATGAAGAAGGTGGTTTATTTGCAGTCAAATCTTATATTACTTCTCATGATATTTGACCTTTTTTCGCTAGTCAACACTATATGTCTAAAATGTTTATATCACATGAGGTACTAATCACTATGTCATTATTTGATTTGTCGTTCAATTTCAGAGAAACGTCTTCTTTCCTCTCTGCGGTTTGCTCAAGAAGACGGTTGGCTTTCTTCGTTGTATTCATGTTAAATAAAAAAGGTATCTTTAAATTCAAAATGCTTATTTTAATGCGATTTCACTTAATGAATATATTATTTTTAATATATGTTCAGTATGATAAACCAAATGTTGTAGAAGAGAAATTTAACAAACTTGAGAACGAAGATATTAGCACTGAACCATCAAACAAATCCGTGATTTGCACCCTAAAAAACAACACAGATCTTTTGGCTTGCAAAGCCGAATACTACCATCAATGTGGCGAATATAAAAAATGCTTTGAATTGTAAGGCCCCGAACCCGGTAGCCCTACTTTAGCGTTGGATTTACTCATAAACACAGTTCTACAAATCGGAGTTTATTAAAACTTTCGCGGAAACGTTAACTTAAATCATTCATTATAAAACATTAAATCTTTTCTTTGAAACCATGATAATAAACATCATATTTAAAACACTATTTCTTTCATCTTCATATGCCAGCCGCTCAATCCGTGCCATGTGCCAACCTCATGCTAGCTCTTTAATCATATTCACCTGCGTGCATACTAAAAGTCAGCTACGCTGAGTGAGTTCTAGTTAATCAGGCGACATACAATACATACACATATCTTACATACATACACATCTTAACCTTATATAAATATCCATAAGAGGAACGTCACATAATATCTATTAAAAGAACCATGGCTATTGCCCATGCTATATATATATTCCATAGAAGGGCGCTCTGTATAAATTTTCCATAGAATGACGCTCTATATGCTTCCATAGAAGGAACATCCTATATATTTCCATAGAAGGAACACTATGCTTTCCATTGAAGGAACACTATGCTTTTCATTGAAGGAACACTATGCTTTCCATTAAAGGAACACTGTATACATATTATCCGTAGAAGGAACTCTGTACGTAATTTATTATTTAATATCCATATAAGGAGACAATCACTATTCTTGGCAATACATGCAATATCCGAAGATCGTTCATGTACCGAAAATCAATCATCTTTACATTACATACAATATTCAAATCTGTATTTGTAACCTGATAGTACGTGCAATATCCGAAGATCGTTCACGTACCGACAAGCAATCATCTTTACGTTACATACAATATTCAAATATATATTTATAACCTGATAGTACGTGCAATATCCGAAGATCGTTCACGTACCCACAAGCTTTCATTCTCATTCAAGACATATATAGATATCATATATTCATACATGGCATACACTTACCAATTAGGGTAAGTGTATTAACTATCATATTGAGTATGCACACAGCCCCGAAAACATAACAAGGAGATGGGGCTAGAAACTCACCTCAATGCGGTTGCGTTCACCGTTTACGGTTATTCCCTTCTTGAGCTGTGCACGACTAACTGTATAATAATTACAGTATTAAGTACCGCTCTAGTCATCTCATTGCTACTTAATTAGTCTTACACGTCTAAGCGGTTTTACTTCATTAAATCATTACCTGGTTAGTTAATCGTTACTCATTTACCTTTAAAGGTATCTTTCATAAATTGCCAAACTCCAAGGGCTGTTATGTAATTATATAATTCTTTTCTAAGTCCAGGGACCATTCTGTCTTTATATTAAACTCCTAATTCATTACTTTTCCCTTAACGAATTGGGTAAAGAATCACCCTCTGATTCGCTAAGCTCCCATAACGAACTAGCTAACGAATCACCCTCTGATTCGCTAAGCTCTCATAACGAACTAGCTAACGAATCACCCTCTGATTCGCTAAGCTCCCATAACGAACTAGCTAACGAATCACCATCTGATTCGCTCCCATAACGAACTAGCTAACGAATCACCCTCTGATTCGCTAAGCTCCCATAACGAACTAGCTAACGAATCACCCTCTGATTCGCTAAGCTCCCATAACGAATTAGCTAACGAATCACCCTCTGATTCGCTAAGCTCCCATAACGAACTAGCTAAAGAATCACCCATAACGAATCACCAATAGTTTCTATCCAGACTTTGACTCAAGGGTCAAAGTCAAAATCGTCAAGAACAGCAAATAGTCAACAGATCTTAGATCTGCAATTAAACCTTCGTTTCTTAACCAAATATCGCGATTTTGGTATCAACGGAATCGTCTGACCAGCGCCTACAAACCCCAACCATCAAATCGGCCTAACATCGATGTTTAAGGGGTGCGATTTAGGCATATAGGTTACGGGTTTACTTAGGTTTACAATTAACCCATCAAATGTTAACCAATTTCCATAAGATTTGTTGTTTTGGATTCGTTTATAACAAACTAACACAGATATATGATTTCCTTAATCAAACCGAACCTATATGAACGATTTCTAAATATAAACGTACCTTAGACGAGTCGGTATTCGAACACGAGCTGGTCTTTGATGTTGTTTTGGTTCGTCACAACGATCTAGCACCAACAATCTTGGGTTTCGACTTCGGATCTTGGTTCGGGTTATAGGATGGTGTGTGTGTTTTCCAAGGTGTAGGCTATGGTGTAGAGAATGTATAAAAATGGAAATGATTAGGGTTTAAGGGGTATTTATACTCCCTTAAGCCTATGGACCTAAGGCCCATCTTTCCCTTTTGGTCCATAATTAAGTCCATCTAAAAGCCTACTTATCCTATCATATTTTATTATTATTATTACTCTCCGAACGAAAAATTGGGATGTTACATGAATTGACTTCAGCGTAAGTCAAATAACTTTCTGATTATAAAGTTATATAATATTAACTTAATGCTTTGATGCAACTTTTTTAAAAAATATTTCAGATTGCTTGAAAAGGATCCATTTCATTTTAAAAGTACCATGGTTCATATAGCAGCAGCATTGGAGCTTGGACACTCAAATGAACTTTATCTTATGGCTTGCAACTTAGTCAAAGATTATCCTCAAAAGTAAGAAAGTATTTTATTTATTTTCTTAATTTTCATTTTTTTTTCTTTATGAAGTTCTATACTTCTATTTTATAAATTTTATTATTTGTTTTTTTAAGGGCGATATCTTGGTTTGCTGTCGGTTGCTATTATTATTGTATCAAGAAGTACGACCAGTCACGTCGTTATTTCAGGTAATATACGGTTGGATTTAGGGTTGTAAACGAACCGTCCGTCGACCGAATACAAACGGATAATGTTCGTGTTTGTTCGTTTATCTTTAACCGAACAAACGATCGAACACGAAAAATTAAATGAGTGGGTTCATTGTTTGTGTTCGCTCGTTAATAAAATGAACATGCTCATGCTCGTTCGTTAACACTTAACAGTTTAAACGGGCAATTGATGAACGGACATAGCCGAGCTAAAACTAGTTAAAAGTAATGTGAAGGACAATGTGTCGGGCATAAAAAGTTATTAAAACTAGACTAAGTTGTATTGGGCCAATAAATTCTAAATGCGTACATTAATGAACAAACCTAAACACACGTAAACTAATTAACATAAAAGAATTATTGAAAGAACGTAAACGAGCTTCACGAACAGGACATGTGTGCATGTTCATTCAACTAATGGCAGCAAAGCAACTAGTTGGACTATAGCTAGATGGATATTTTACTGATTTTTTTTAAATATATGACAGCAAAGCAACTACCTTGGATGGAACATTTGCTCCTGGTTGGATAGGTTTCGGAATGCTCATTCAGCCAAAATAGAAGGTGATCAAGCAATGTCGGCTTATCGTACTGCTGCTCGTTTATTTCCCGGGTAACAAACCCTTTTTTAAAATTCTTTTCAGTCTCAAGTCACAATGTCACAACTAAACAATATATTATTTTCTGTTAAAGACTAAATCTTTATGTTTTTTTTGTCCCAGGTGTCACTTGCCTACTTTGTATATCGGGATGGAGTACGTGCGAACCCTCAGCTTCAAACTTGCTAATCAGGTGCTAATAACAATATCATGTCATCATCCATTTTTTATACTAATTACTGTTGACTAAACCTATAAATATTGATCTTCAAATTATTTCAGTTTTTTATGCAGGCAATGGCAATATGCCCTTCTGATCCACTTGTATATAATGAACTCGGAACCGTTGCTTATCACATGAAAGAGTAATTATCATTTCTTTATTTTGTTTTTAGTGTAAACTGCGGTTTTCGTCCATGTGGTTTGTCCAAATCTGCGGTTTTAGTCAAACAGTTACAAATTTGCGTTTTTCATCACTGTGGTTTCATTTCACTTGCAATTAAACCCCAACACACTAACGTCGTTAAGTTTGATCGTTAAACCCATCAGTGTGCCCCTCATGTGAGGGGCAGTTTTGTCCTTTTTTTTCCCCGAATACACCCCACCCCCTCCCGTGAAGTGGCTTGCGAATTAGGGTTGGGGGTTATTTAGGGAGAAAAAGGACAAAACTGCCCCTCACGTGAGGAGCACATTGATGAATTTAACGACCTGGCTTAACGGGGTTAGTGGGGTTGGGTTTAATTGCAAGTGAAATGAAACCACATGGACGAAAATCGCAAATTTGAAACTATTGGACTAAAACCACAGGGACGAAAATTTAAAAACCATGCATGTTGACCATTAAAATACCATACTGATACTGAATATTAAACACCAATATAAAATTTGCACCCGAATTAGCATACATAAAATATGTTTTGTTAAATTATATAATAGTAGTACTATAGTCAAACTAAAGATAAAATGCTCGAATTTATTGTATAATTTTTAAAAAATATATAATAGCTTATATAACTATATAAGAGAAGGTTATTTATGTTTTAAACAGAAGGTGGAATAAAAATGGTCAACCACCCGTTACTATTATTCTTTTACCTCTAGTTACCAAAATTTAATGTATTAGAAGTTACATACACAACATGATCGTCATGTGTTTTTAATTAAAAGAGTGCATGCATCTGCATCATATTGGAATACAAACGAATACATCCATGTGCATAATATTGTTGTAATTTAGTATCACAACATAAAATAAGATCTTCATGTGATTACAATTAATGCAAAAAAAATAAATAAATAATCCATGTTTACTACATTGATTTTCCAATATACATGTATTGACTTTTAGATATTCATGTACAAGCTCATCTTGAATAGTGAACGTAAAAGAAGTGGTTCATGATCGATGTTACTAGTTCATCTTGATCTCAGGCAGTGAATGCTAGCACCGTTTCACCGTTTGGACCGTTATATATATGATTCGTGAGTATACGTATAGAAAGAAGCTTGCGGTTCTTTGTTTTCATTATTAGGCATCAGCTCTATATATCTGACCAGAGCACACATTGATGGTTGTAGTTTACAAGCATCCTATTGTTTGGTTACAAAAACATTTTAAAAGCCGTATTCAAATCCCAACACTTTATTCTATATATAATACTTTTCATTAATTAGACTTAAAGTTGTAACTTGTAAGTTGTAACACGAAGATATTCTATATTGGGTCTGGGCTTGGGCTTCAACCCATCCCAGCTCGGTCCATTAATATTAGCCCACTCTTCTATAAAAAGTGTAGTTCTCTCTTTGATTTTGCTATATCCTTTAATGTAGGGTTGTAAAGGAACCGAACTGGACAAAATCTTGTCCATGTACGTCAGTTAAGATTTTGTTAGAAAATGGACGGTTTATGAGCACTCTACCGAACGAAAATTTGTGTCTTTGTCTGTGAATTAAAGAATTGAGTTTGTCTGTGTCCGTTCGTTAATATTGTAAACGGACGCTAACGGACATACGAACACTAACTGACCCTAATAGACAAACGGACATTAACAGACACTAATGAATATTAATGGACAAGCATACATAAACAACTCTAATGAACATATATACATAAAGATTACATATTAATTTCAAAAAGTAAAATCATTACCGGGCATTCAAGAACACTGTTGAACGAACGCGGTCTATGTCCGTGTTCGTCCATGAAGCTTACCGAACAAAATTTTTATGCTCATGTGCGGTTCGTTTATGAAACAAACGAACATAAACGAACTTTTTGCCGAGCAGACGTCCATTCGTTTACAGCCCTACTCCAATGCAATCTTGTGAACAAATTTTTGGAAACTAAGAGCCCAGTTGACCCGCTATCTTTTTAGCTAAAATTTTATTTTAACCCGGTTGTGATAGAAAGTAACCCAAATTCACCAGTTCATATGTGAATTAGTCGAAACTGCAACCTTTAGTAAGGTGTGTCGTTAATAGATATAGAGGTCTTTTCACACCTTTCGTGCATATTAGCGAACGCATATGTCAGTTAGACTAAAATAGGCTTGTAAACGAATGACGAATCAAACGTCGTTTAACTTTGACCCAACAAACAACCGAATACTAACATTAAATGATTGGGGTTTTCTTGTTTGTGTTCGTTAAGTAAATAAACATGTTCAGTTATATCTGTTTGTTAACAACATAAACGAATGGTTCGTTAATGAGCACAACTGAATATTGATGAAAGAACGCACATGATTTAACTAAAAGTATATGTGAACAACAATGTGTCGAACGTAAAACGTTTTAAACTAGACTAAAAGTTTAAGTGAATGTATAAACGAACTAACTTTAAGGAATGTAAACCAATGAATACAAATGAGCGTAAACGAACGAATATAAACGGGTTTTAATAACGAACGTTCATGAACATACTAGACATGTATTCATGTTCGGTATTTTAACTAAATGAACAAAAAATTTATGTTCATGTTTGTTCGTAATAAACGAACATAAACGTACTTTCCACGGTTCCTCCATAAGATTCACTGAATGTTCGATTCGTTTACATGCCTAGAAAAAAGAGAGTTTCTTACCTGGTTTGATACACTTGGCTTCTACCAAGAATTTTATTGCTCCAAGTAATCAATAGAAATATATAACAAAAGATTAGAAACGAAGAATTCCTGTAGAAATATACAGTCTTCTGATGTTAATTGACATCATGTTTTAAACACATAAACTACAATATGACAACATCTTGCAAGGTGTTAAAGGCGATGTCACTACCACAAGATCAATGGGGAGAAGCGGTTCATCACTTAGTTTATTTACTAAACCGGTCACCAACAAAATGTTTGAAGGATTCAACTCCGTATGTGCGTTTTAAAGAAAGAAAACCGAACCTTTCACACGTTAAAGTGTTCGGATGCACGGGGTATGTAAAAGTCCTTGGTACTGGTCAAAAGAAATTGGACGACCGAAGCATTGTGATGATTCACTTAGGTACTCAACCTGGAACAAAAGCCTACCGTATGTTTGATCCGATCAAAAAGCGAGTACACGTTACGCGGGATGTCAAGTTTGACGAGTGTAAAAGGTGCGCGTGGGTTGATCTTGACAAACAAGAGGGCGAAAAGGGTCCTGAATGGACCGAGTTTGTTGTTAGGTGCGATATTGAACCCGAATCGGAGCAGGTGACATCCGGGTTTGACACCGGGTCTGTAGAACGACATGATACCGGTGAGTTGGTTTGTATCAGAAACGGAAGTGAGTCGTCAAATTCAGAAGGTGGCAGCCCACCTGAAGCCCGACTAGGCCGAACACCGGCCTAAACGAAGAACCCTTACAAGTTATCAAACCGCGTCGAACTACTCGAAAGACTGTTTTACCCAAGAAATTTAGCAACTTTCTGGTTGAAGGTATACCGACACCCGCCGAGCAAGACCCGACACCCGACGAGGTAAATCTCCTATTATTATTTGATGATGAGCCGGTTACTTTTCGAGAAGCGAATAATGAAAAACATTGGAGAAAAGCAATGGAAGTGGAGATCGAGTCGATTGAAAGAAACAAGACATGGCGGTTAGTCGAAGCACCACCCAAAGTAAAACCGATAGGTTTAAAGTGGGTCTATAAAATTAAAAGAGATGAAACCGGGAAAATAACCAAGTACAAGGCCCGACTCGTAGCTAAGGGGTATGTTCAGATATATGGGATCGATTTCGAAGAGGTGTTCGCACCAGTGGCGAGAATCGAAACCGTTCGACTTTTACTCGTGTTAGCAGCAAACCGAGGTTGGGAAGTGCATCACTTGGATGTAAAATCCGCATTTCTTCATGGTGATTTGAAAGAAGAGGTGTACGTATTTCAACCGGATGGGTTCGTTAAGATAGGTCAAGAAAGAAAAGTGTACAAGTTGACTAAAGCGTTATACGGTCTACGCCAAGCTCCAAGGGCGTGGAATACTAAACTAGACGGGTCGTTAAAGGAACTCGGTTTCACTCGATGTAAACAAGAACAAGCGGTTTACAAAAGGTGTTCCGGTCAAAGGCTATTACTCGTTGAAGTTTACGTTGATGATTTGATAGTCACGGGTACAAGTGTGCAAGAAATTGCAAATTTCAAAAGACAAATGGAGTCAAGGTTCGAGATGAGTGACCTCGGGTTGTTGCATTACTATCTCGGGATCGAAGTGAAGCAAATTGATCGTGGGATAACGTTAAAGCAAAGTAGTTATGCAACGAAGATCCTAAAAGAAGCAAGTCTTTGGGAGTGCAACTCGACTCAATTTCCTATGGAACCGGGCTTAAAGTTGTCAAAGGAAGATGAAAATCCGAAGGTAGATCCGACTGGTTATAGAAAGATAATCGGAAGTTTGCGGTATTTAACTCATACGAGACCCGATTTGAGCTACTCGGTTGGTTATGCAAGTCGGTTCATGCAATCACCAACTCAAGCTCATGCTCAAGCGGTTAAATATATTCTCCGATATCTAAGAGGTACACTAGACTCTGGTATTACTTACTCGAGAGACGGAAACAATATGTTGCACGGGTATAGTGATAGTAGTCATGCGGTGGATATGGATGATGGTCGGAGCACCTCAGGTTTGATTTCCTACTATGGTACATTACCGATATCATGGGTTTCTCAGAAACAAGGAACGGTGGCGTTATCATCATGTGAGGCTGAATTTATGGCAGCTACATCAGCAGCATGTCAAGCCTTATGGCTTCGGGGTTTGTTGTCAGAGATGACCGAAGAAAAGGAGGAGATCGTGACGTTGAAGGTGGATAATTCATAGGCTATTGCCTTGATGAAAAACCCGGTTTTTCACGGGAGAAGCAAGCACATCAACACACGTTACCATTTCATTGGGGAGTGCATCGAGTGAGAACAAATCAAGGTGGAGCATGTTAGTGGAGATTTACAAAGAGCAGACATCCTTACAAAAGCGTTGCCACGATTGAAGTTTAACGAGATGCGAAGCTTCATCGGTGTCACAAGATTAGGGGGGTGATTGTTAGTGTAATCTTGCGTAAGTGCGGGGAGCTAGTTGTCGCACTTACAAACCTAGGGGGTTTTTGAGTTAGTTTTTCTTCTATTCTTGTCTAACAAGTAATTGTATGGTTATAAATAGGGGTTATTTGTAATCAAGTAAACAACAACTTATTAATCAATACAATAAATGTTTAGATTTGAATCTTATTGTCTTCAATTTAAAGATGTAATCAGTGCGCCTTATGAACTGGCTTAAAGATTTAAATACAGTTGCCTGCAATAACAGAAGAGCCAAGCATAAAAAATGCTGATATTGCCAAAAATTTTATTTTTACTTCCAAATCGGCGATTTAAAGATTCGAATCTTTTGGAAGTAAAAATAAAATTTTATTCTTAGAAGAATATTCTTCTAAGAAACGTTGTGCTTCTAAGAAACGTTGTGTGTTTAGCCCGAAACAATTCGGGAAAATGACAACAGAATACAACCTAATCTTAAAGAAAACATTGAACCAATATATAAATTACCCTTCATGACATTTATGAATCTACACACTTAAATATTAAATTTACAAAAATATGTAAATATAGAGCAACCTTTGTAGATTTTTTAGAATTTAAAATTGGAATGTCAGAGATTAGATCAGCACACAGAAAACAACAAATATGCAACTTAGGCATGCAAATACACGGTGAGATGTGAAAATGTAAACAAACATTTTTGCCATAAAATGCAATTTCCACAGCCAAAAAATTAAAAAATAAAAAACAGAATATTATTACCTAGAAAAAACATATATTAACATATCTTCTCCTGAGATTTAGTAACAAATAATGGCAACAAATATTTTAAGTTACAGGCTATTTCAAGAAGCTTGGATGGAAGTAAAGAATAAGAGCATCCAGCATATTAAGCTAATTCATAATGATGCTATGCTAAACTTGTCGCCCGATAACTAATTCCCAACCCGTTACAAGTTCGGTAAACGAGTTGGGTTAATTCCATGATTTGCAAGTTTGACTAATTAAGGGTATTTTAAGGATTACTAAGGTTTATCTAAAATTCTGTTTATATATAGATGAGTTTGTGGTTATATTTAATAGGAGTTTGAGTGTAACCAGCATAGGTTAGATTATTATCTGAAACGATGTAATCAAGTTTTTGAGTATGTTTTTTTGAGTGTAACGAATTGTGCAAGGCCACATGAATGAACAATATAATTGAAAAATGAAGTTATTAGAAACATATATTTATAATTTTTATTTAAGAAGATAAGTAAATCTAAAATTACATCTATCTAATGGATATGTGCTAGATTGAGATTTTTGATACAACTACAAGTCTGTCTTTCAACAAGATGATTTCATATACTACAGTCCTTGTCTCCTTGCCACCTATCTATATATTATCATATACACTTAAAAAGAGTTGTTCCCATACCAACATTGAATTTTATATTGTTAATTTTATTAATTTAATAACATAATATATTTTCAGTTCAGTTATTTCATTAAGAAATAATATTAAAACAAGACAGACAAATAAAATATAGAATACTAAATGAATTATTGGAAATGAAACTTTGAGTTTTAGTGTTATCAACATCTGTGCAACTAAAACAATTCCCCAAATGTTTTCTCGATAGTGATTACTGATTACACTATTGTTGTCCGATTCACATAGTTTGACTAATCTGTTTATGTAGAATGTTAGTGGCACCGGAGACATGCATGTAAGGTTAAAGGCAATGAGTTTGGTTGAGCCTCAAGTAACTCAATCAAAACCCGACACGTAGGCGACGACATGGACCTGGATCAAGCCCCATAGGGTGTAGTGGGGCTTGATTGATCCACAAGTTTTTAATCCAACCCATGCTCAAAGACTTGTTCAAGTCCCCTGGTCCGGACCACTTGGGTTGTCCGCGCCCTGGTTCACTTGTGTGGTGTAGTGGTGAGAGCGAGCCACCTAGGCAGCCACCTGGATCACCCCCCCCCCCCTTCAACCAAGCCTCATTACCCTTGCCTAATGTTAATCTCATTTTTATATTTTATCATAAAATCTTGATCTTCGGTAGTAGTGCAATGAAACTTGAATTACAATCACGGTAGATCTCATGAGCAAAACAATAATCCATATCGGATCCAAAACCCGATGAAGGGGCCAAAAAATGAACTCGAAGGTAAAACTGTCTGGACCCAGGGACTTTTCTCCTTGGACGTAATTTCAGGCTCTAAGTCACAAGTCAGTGAATTTGAGGGATCAAGAATGACAAGTAGGTCATAGTTGGCTATGTTTCTAATTATGTTATGTTTTCTAATTGTATTATAATTAAAATAGGTAATATCTTGACTAACAAGTTATGTTAGTTTATATAAACAAAGTCATGGTTAGACATTATAGAATGTGTGAGATGAAACCGAGTTAGGGTTCATCTAAATGCAACCAAGTTAGGGTTCATAAAAATCAAACCGAGTTAGGGTTTAAGAGATTGCAATCAGTTTTTTGAGTTATATATTCTGATTAATATAAACGAGAGTTAGTCGTTTATTCGTGTTTGATTATCGATATGAGACTTGATCCTTTACATACACTGCGACTTTAATTTCTTGGTACAAGAAAAAGGAAAAAAAAGAGGGGGGGGGGGGTGGTGAACCATACTGCATATCATAAACTGTGGCTTCAATTTCTTGATACAAGAAAAAAGATTCATAAAAATTGTGTCACATACTCGTTGGGTAAACAACTATAAAATATGTTTTGAAACTCGAGTATAACTATTAGTTTGTTAAAAACCAACAATTAAAATTTCTAAATTAATTTTGTACTATTCAAAATTTTATTACACTGAGAAAAATAAAAAATATGTATATAAAAACTCAAGTCATTAGGAGATTAGTAGACTTCTCAACGAAAACGAAAAAGTAAAATGTTTACATATATGTATGTTTTAAGGAATCATGATAGGTATCACCAAATTATAAAAAACTCATCACTACCCTAATGGAAAATTTTAAAACTAATTCAACACTCAATTCCATTTACCAATTCGATTGTTTCGATTGTTTATCCATTAAGACATGGTAGTGTGTCATGAACCCAGTATCACTTTAGCAACAAAAAAAAAACAAACACAATTACATAAGGGGCGTTTTGAAAGACTTGGTATGCACGCGTTGGAGAAGAAACGAGGTGAGGCACCGTTAAGTTTGATTATTTAATTCTCTTGTCCATTAAAATTCAAACACGTCACCCCCCTCTAAATAAAAACCATTACACATATGTTTTTAGTATTGCATTTTTCACCTACATCACACTGATATAACATAGGAAAATTGGTTTTAAATAATCTCAACTATGCCTTATTGGCAAATAACAGTCCCAATTTAACATTTGGCTGGTGACGGTCTCAACTAAAGACGTATTTGTTTTTAACGGTCCGCGACTAACGAAACCTTAACTCCGTTAATACGATGCTGAGATGGCATCCTTGTAAAAAAACATCTTATGTGGCATAAAAGTGGGCCCTCTCCATCCCCTACCTCTTCCTTCTTCTTCCCCCACCATTCACTTACCTGCAATCACCACCACCTTTAATCTCTAATTGAAATCAAATTAGAAGCTGAAAAGAAACATGTTTCCAAAACTATGGCTTCCGACAAGGAACCCGAATCACCTATATTTATCAAGCTCTCGCCATTCCATTCTAAACAACCTAGACCGACAATCCGTTTGGCATACCCGACCCATCAAACAAAACCCGGTTAATAATCATGGTATTTTGGGTCAAGTAGTAAGGAGCCGGCAGATCAAGTCGGGTAAGGAAGAGGAACAATCTGATGCTTCGTCATTATGTATAAACCCAAAATCATTGGTGAAGAGGTAGGTCCCAGCAGAGCCCAGTTGGTCCCGCAAGACTCACCTTGAACAGGGACGTCTGCGCAAAGGCCATCTGCTCCCGCAGGACCCACCATGCTCAAAGAACCTTACGCGCAGTATGCAAGCTGTACACGCAGGGAAAGCCTCCCAATGGTGAAGTACCCCGCCTGTTCCCGCAGTTGCGGATACAAGCCATCAGGGAAGGCCACCCGCAGAAAGCAGGGCTACACGCACGAGGTACTAGCTAATTCAGTTGTCACCTGAAGGAATGAGCAAAGCCGGGATCAATCCCGCACAGAGGCGGGAGGGGTAATACTCCCGCCCAAATAAGCCAGTCTGTATACTGAAGGATCTTTCACTGTACCTGACGGGGTATGGGCGAAAGATCTGATCAGAGATACGGCGGCTCATTGATACAGTATGGCGAGCAGCATGCTCCTGTACTGTTACTATTAGCCGCTGCCTACTCACCAACCCTTACTGTAGGACGTGCGCAGCCTACAGTTGGTGGAACAGTGTTACTATTGACTGTAACCTACTCACCAACCAGTATGGCCAGCGTATGGACCGCAGTTGGAGGGATATGCATGATCTACAGTTGGTGGAATAGTGCAGCCGACTTTGTTACTGTTGGCCGTAACTTATCCACCAACCAGTATGGCTTGTGCATAGTCCACTGTTGGGTGAACAGGAATACTATTCAGCCGGCCATACCTTCTAGAAGACCTACCTTCGGCTATAAATACTCCAACATCTTGGAATGGTAAGATCCATCTGATATCTGCTATCTAATTATCTAGCAATCTCTTAATATACACTTATATTCAGAGCAATCTAGTCTGATTCTCACGCCGGAGGGTGGTCACAAGGAGGAACCCCCCCTTCTCAGTGACGAGCTTACGGTGTCTGTTTTGCAGGTTCCCTGAAGAACAACCTTCTCTGTTGGACCTCATCCTCGTGGGAAACATTACTTAACCCTAAGATTATCTATAATCTAGGTCGGGTCACTTAGTGTTTCTTCATTGGCGCCATCCGTGCATAAAAAGCTAGAACTAATTCTTTTTCTGAAGAAATGGTTAACGTTACTCCGGTCCCGAGACCAGTAGGTAACCAAGAAGCCCCGGTGACCACTACCCCAGTAACTGGGAACACCGGCGGTTACACAAATCTTACGAACACTACCCCGGCTACTCAAGCCGGGGCAAGTGGAGTAAATATTCAACTAGGGTTCACTGATGCCCAGTTGGAAAGACGAACTCGAGCCCCTCGCCAAACACTAGATCAAGTGAAGGCGTGGGCCGAGGCACGTCAGAAAGAGTTCCAGGCTGAGTTGGACGAACGCTTGCGTTCAGTCCAAGCTGAAGAATTCGGCAGTACTCGCCAGCATCTCAATATGAGTAGTGAGTGCGAGTACTCGGACGACGAAAGGGAAGAATCTGATACCGACGCGAACCCTCGCCATAGGGCGAAAGGGAAGCGTAAGGAAACAGACTTCCAACCAAAGAGGAATTTTGGTGAAGCCTTTCAACCAAAAGGTGCGGAGAGAAACCCGCGTGACTTCTCCAAGACCTTTAGGCCAACTGCTACAAACGCAGGGAAGTCAAAGTTCGCTAGGGACATTGCGGAAGCAATCGCCCCGAGGAGTGCCAAACAAATGTCTAACATTGGCACTTATGATGGTCTATCCGACCCAGATGACAATTTGAACAGGTTCATTGCGGGGGCAACCGTCAGTAACTGGACGGAGCCCACGTGGTGCTACATGTTTCAGATGACTCTGGTCGGAGCGGCCAGGGCATGGTTCGACCGTTTACCGGTCCACCACATCTATGACTGGGCGGACTTTCAGAATAAGTTCAGTCAGCATTTTAGCCAACAGAGGAAGTACACTGAAGAGCAGTGGACGATCCTCAACTGCGTGAGGGAAGATGATGAATCTTTACTAGACTTCATCACCCGCTTCAACTCCAAAAAGCTAAGTCTGGGCAACATAAGCGAAGATCTTGTTCGCGCCGCTTTCATTCAGGGCGCCGAGTACCCAGAACTTATCCGCACACTGACGGGTAAGGACGGCATGCCATCCACATGGGATGCCATCATGACGGCAGCCAAGCGCTTTGCCGAGACAGAGAAGCAGCTGGGAAGAGATCTCCCCCAGAGTACACACCTCTACACGCAGAGGACAAGAGAGAACAATGTTAGAACCGCCCGGCAGAACAAGAAGAGGAGGCTAGGTATTTGGCAGTCAAGGGTAAACTTTGACACCTCATCCAGCTCTCGCCCTCTTGTTGGCGGAAGGGACAACACACACCCTTCAAGCCGGAAACACCGTTGGACGCCACTCACCAAGAGCGTCACGGAGATATTTGCCACGGAAAAATTGCCATGGCCAAAAGCCCCAGTGATCCGACAGAAACCCAATGCGGATCAAAGCAAATCCTGTGATTTCCACGGGACAAAGGGCCATAGTACTGAAGAGTGCACATCCTTGAGGGATATTGTCGAGACATTCGTCAGGGAAGGAAGACTGGCACATCTCGTGGCATCTATCAAGAAGGGAGGAAGAAATGACAACCGGTACAGAGGTAACGGACGAAAGCCCGTCGACATCAGCATCAACATGGTCCATGGCAAGGTCAAAGGAAGAAAAAAGAGAATGACGGAACCATGCACATGGAAGGAAGCTGAGGTGCGCTTCCCGCGAGTGCCAGGAGGCCCCAGCAAAGAAGGCCCCATCGTCATTAAAAGCCAGTTGGGGCACTACATCACCTCCCGCACTCTTGCTGACAACGGCGCTTCGTCGACAGTGATGTACAGGCAGTTCTTTGACAAACTGGATGATGAGGACAAAGAACGCCTGGAAACGGTCTACGCTTCAATGGAAGGGTTTGACGGCAGCACGAACACCCCCCTGGGTATCCTATCTTTCCCTGTTACTCTTACCGATGGGAATTATTCACGCACGGAAGACGTGGATTTTGTCGTGATGAAAAAGCCACACCATACGTACGACATCCTATTCGGAAGAGACGGGATGGCAAGATTCAACGCCGTGGTATCCTCAGTCCACGGCATGATGGGATGGCCAACAGCTGAGGGTGTAGCGATGATCACGGGCATTCCCCAGGTATGCATCGCATCTGTCTCATCTAAACCCAAACAGAAAATGGCTAAACCAACCATCACCGAACTGGAAAAATGGGCCTTCAATGGCAAATATCCCGACCAGGCCGTTACCATTGGACCAACAATCGTTGGTCCCACCCGTACCTTACTCAAGCGCTTACTGCAGAAAAACGCTGACATCTTTGCGTGGGCACCAGCTGACATGACTGGGGTACCCCGAAGTAAGGCAGAGCATAAGCTCAAGTGCGATTCGGCTATTACGCCAGTCGTACAAAAGCGCAGAGTAATGGGGCCCGAACAGACTAACGCGTGTAGAACCCAAGTCAAGGAACTCCTTGACGCAGGCATCGTGCGCGTTAGTAGATATCAAACATGGGTTGCAAATCCCGTAATGGTACCGAAGAATGACAAACAATGGCGCATGTGCATAGATTTCAAAGATTTGAACAAAGCATGCCCCAAAGATTGTTATCCGTTACCAGAAATTGATCTTAAGGTGGACTCGTTGGCACCATTCCGCCTTAAATGCTTCTTGGATGCGTATAAGGGGTACCATCAAATCCACATGGCCATAGATGACCAGGACAAAACCGCTTTTCGGACGCCCGATGGCACATTCTGTTATAAAATGATGCCATTCGGACTTAAGAACGCGGGGTCCACGTACCAACGACTGATGGACAAAGAGTTTCACGCCCAAATTGGGAGAAACTTGGAAGTCTATATGGATGATTTGGTCATCAAAAGCCCCGAGCCAGAAGCGATGTTGAAAGATATTGAAGAAACTTTCAACACGCTCAGAAAAATAAACATGAAGCTCAACCCGAGCAAGTGTTCATTTGAGATGGAAGAAGGGAAGTTCTTGGGAGTCATTGTTACTAAAGATGGCTTCAGAGCGAACCCTGAAAAGGTCGAGGCCATTATTAAGATGGAATCACCTACCACCATAAAACAGGCTCAGACGCTGAATGGACGACTGGTCGCGCTTAATCGCTTTTTGGCAAACCATGCGGATAGGTCGTTTCCTTTCGTGTCAACATTAAGAAATTGTTTAAAGAAAACGCACTTCCGCTGGACACCAGAAGCGGAAGCAGCTTTTCAAGAGATTCGGTCACGCCTGATCGAACTCCCAACACTCACAGCACCACAAGCGGGAGAGGAGTTAATCCTATACCTTTCCGCAACAGATAGAGCAACCGGGGCAGTCCTGCTAGTAGAACGAAAAGGCATCCAGATGCCAATCTATTATGTTAGCCGCGTACTCACAGACGTAGAAACCCGGTACTCTACCCTAGAAAAATTAGTCTTAGCACTTATACACGCTTCACGCAGGTTAAGACGATATTTCCAGGGCCACCCAATCACTATTCTCACCAACTTCAAACTCTCAAACGTTCTAGGCAAACCCGAATTATCGGGACGTCTAGCCAAATGGGCAATTGAATTGGGAGAATATGCAATTAAATACAAGCCGAGACCTGCCATAAAAGGCCAGGTCCTGGCTGATTTTATTGCAGAAGTCCCCGCTTCGCGGGAGAAAGAGTGCCAGGAGGAGGCTCAACCCTCCCCAGCACAGGACATCAATGATGTCTGGCGACTCTACACTGATGGAGCAGCCAATAACGAGGGTTCAGGCGCAGGGTTAAAATTAACTAACCCGGCAGGCCAAGAATACACTTACGCTATTCGGTTGGACTTTCCAAGTATGAATAACGAAGCCGAGTATGAAGCATTCTTGGCCGGATTGAGAATTGCGCGTAGGATGGGAGTAAAAAACTTGGAAGCCCACGTGGATTCCATGCTAGTGGCCAACCAAATAAATGGGACGTACACGGCTGTGAACGACATAATGGCCCTGTACCTCGCCCAGGCAAAAGCCCTCATGCGCGATTTTAATGATTGTAAAGTGATACACGTCAAGCGTAGTGAAAACAAATCTGCGGATGCGTTAAGCAAGCTTGCATCACTAGCCTTTACCCACTTGGGAAAGGACATCCGCATTGAACTCCTCGAGACACCATCAGTCCCGCACAAGGAAATTTGTGTCGTCCAAACCGGTTTAGACACATTGATGACACCAATAATAAATTACCTTGAAGCAGGAACATTACCAGAGTCAAAATCACAGGCAAGAAAACTACGTTGTAAAGCACTTAATTATCAGCTCATCAATAACATTCTTTACAGACGTAACTTTCTTGGCCCACTGTTAAGATGCGTGGACAACCAAGATGCTAACTACCTCCTAAGGGAAGTACACGAAGGCATCTGTGGAGTACACGCAGGTCCGCGCGCGGTTGTAGCCAAGCTAAACAACGCGGGATACTTTTGGCCGGGGATGCATATGGATGCACTGGCATACATCAGAAAATGTAGGTCTTGCCAGCTTTACGCACCCAACACGCACCGCCCAAAGAATGAACTTGTTCCTGTCACTTCTTCGTGGCCATTTCAGAAGTGGGCCATCGATGTAACAGGCCCATTTCCTACAGCAGCAGGAAACGTTCAGTTCCTAGTGGTAGCCATCGATTACTTCACCAAGTGGATAGAAGCAAAACCTTTAGCCCAAACAACCGCGAAGCATATCAAAAAATTTATTTGGGAATTTATAATTTGTCGTTTTGGACTTCCACAGAATCTGGTGAGTGATAATGGCACCAACTTTGCTGACAAGAAGCTACAGCAGTGGCTGAAAGAACTTCAAATCACCCACACCTTTACTTCGGTGGCACACCCGCAAGGTAATGGTGAGGTGGAAAGAGCAAACAAGAGCATCGTCGAAGGCATAAAGAAAAGACTTTTGGAACATAGATCCGGTTGGGTAGATGAACTTCCACACGTCCTTTGGGCAAACAGAACGTTGAAGAAGACCAGTACGGGGGAAACCCCGTTCAGTCTCACTCATGGCACTGAAGCCATGATCCCGGCCGAAATTGGTTTACCCTCACCAAGGGTCTTGATTCAGCCAGAAGACAATGATGCGGAAAGACGGTTAGACCTTATGCTAACCGAAGAACGCAGAGACTTAGCCGCAGTGCGTGAAGAGAATTACAAGCGACAAATACAAAAGTATTACAACACACGGGTAAAACTCTGCAACTTCAGTAAAGGAGACTACATACTGCGTAACAACGAGGCTTCGAACCAACAACGCCCAGGAAAGCTGGCCCCGGTCTGGGAAGGGCCATACGTTATCAAAGACGTTCTGGGAAAGGGCGCATACCGGCTCGAAAGGCTCGATGGCACTCCCATCCCAAGAACATGGAATGGAGCTCAATTACGCAAATGTTATATGTAGATCAATTCCAAACTTGTAAAGAAAAGGCCTAAGAGCCACTTCTAATGGAAATGATTCTCCTTTCACAATGTATTGATCTTTAGCTTATGAACTTCCCGCATCAATGAGGGAAGAAGTAAGTTGTGTGTGGAAGGCGGCTGAACCCGCATAAACACCACTAAAAATGTTAAAAGTCCTAAGGAAAACCTACACGCAGGTCAGATATGGGTAAAGGTTTGCCATCCTACTAAGTGCAAGTGACGGTTATACCCGCACAATCACGAAAGAGGAAGCGAAACTTTAACCCATCATCAACCACGTTCAAAGGTTAACTTATCCTAAAGACTTAGAAATTTGGAAGAGGTAAGGAAAACCTACACGCAGGTCAGATATGGGTAAAAGTTTGCCATCCTACTAAGTGCAAGTGACGGTTTTACCCGCACAATCACGAAAGAGGAAGCAAAACTTCAACCTACCATCTGCCACGTTAAAAGGTTAACTTATCCTAAACACTTAGAAAATTTCAAAGTAAAAGATAAGGTAAACTTCCACGCAGGTTAAATATAAGTTTAGCCATCCTACCAATTGCAAGTGACGGTCATATCCGCACAATCATGAAAGAGGAAGCGAAATAAACTTATAATCCACCGCGTCAAAAAGTTAAACTTATCTAAGTACTAAAGGAATTGCTAAGTATAAACATGTGAAATAAAAGGACATTCTTTATTTCATTGAAACTCAAATATTACAAGAATGGCTGGGTAACTACCCGCCTAAAAGAAAAATCTATACAAGTCTTAGTAATGGGAAGGGATCTTCAAGATCAAGCTTCAGGGCCGCTTCTACTTGGACCCGCCCCGTCAGAGGAGCGGGGTGGTTTGAGGAAGGCTTTGAGGACAGCTAACCCATCATCAGCAGCAGCTATTTCATCCACCTTCTCCACCACTGGATGCGGGAAGGCGGCGTATTGGTTCACTGCTTGGTCGTAAATGGCTTCGGTATCTACATCAAACAAAGGGAAGTTGGAAGGCGGGAAGCCTTTCTCAACAAACCCTAGACCAAGCAGGAAGCCGGCCTTTTCCCCATCCTCATGAGAAGCGTTGAGGGCTGCGCTCATAGCATCGTCGTAAGAGGTCTCTGAAAAGACCCGACGGACAACCTACAAAGAAAAAATACAAGTGTTGGTTCTCTTACAAGGAAAAGCGTAAAGACAAAGCTAAACGTACCTGAGGCAACGCTTCTCGAAGAAGCCATTGGAGGGTAGCTTGAGCTTCTTTGCAGGCGCGTTCGGCTTCGCTTTTATCAAGATTGGCAAGTTGAACGTCCTTTGCGGCAGCCTCTGCGACGCCCTTAAGCTTCCTCTCGGTCCGGTCAAGCACCCCCCTCTGGTCCAGAATTTCCTGGAGTTTCTTGGCATCTTCCATCGCCAAGGCATCATGAGCGCGTTGGAGAGCCTCTAATTTGGCCTTGAGCTCTTCATTCTCCACGCGTAGAGGCTCAGCAACGGCTTCAGCCTTAGTAGCCCTCTCGGTCGCGTTCCTCGCAGTCTCCTTAGCCAGCCGAAGCTGTTCATTAACAGCTTGGGCAGCCTTGGAGCGGGCCTCGAGTCGCGCTTGAACCTCAACCTCGAGGGCCTTGAAGGCCTTCTCCTTCTCCGCAGCCACTGCGGTTAGCCTTTGGTTCTCCTCCCGGAGAGCCCGCGTTTCAGATACTTCCTTGGCGTGAGCTGCTTTCAACTTGTCGTTTTCACGACAAAGCAGCTCGACGCGGGGCTGCGTCCGGGCTTGGAGAACCCGAAGCTCATTGGTTAGCCTACCCTCTTGGTAGCTAGCCATGGCTTCCCCCAACGCACCATGAGGAGCAGCGTGGCGAGCCCAGTCCACACACTCCACAGGGGTGCGAAGGGTGGTTCCTCGGCTGATGTTCCATCGTGGAACATACACTTCATTGGAATCCGACACTGCAAAAGAAACAAAGGCAGTTAGGAAAAGATGATAAAAATTATAAGGGAAAAAAGAACCCTACGCACCTGTAGGGTCAATGACAGGCCGATAGCCGCCAAACCCATCACCTGAACCTAAAGGAAATCTATCCAACAGGTCAGGCAGACGGGAAGGTGGCAAAGGTCGGCGGAAAGCCCTGCGCGTACCTGATGGTCCGGCCATCGGTGCCGGTGGCGCAGGCATGGTGGCAGCCGCTGTGGTCGCCGTCGCGGTTGCCTCCGCAGAATCAGCAGCAGATGTAACCGCCGGCTCCGTGAAGGATGCTGTAAAAATCGCACTCACGGCCGGCGGTGACGTCGTCTCGGCTGGAACAGTATGCTCTGAGGGAGCAACTGAACCAGCGGAAGCAGGCGCAGGGGCCTGGGTCGACGCCTCAGGTAGGCTGACCGAACCTACCGTCATCGGCGGGGAGGTACCCTTCTGCGCTCCACCCTGGAATGCGTCAACATCCACGCCTGCGTAAAGAAGAAAGTGTTAGATAAATTTATGAAATAATAAATCTACAAAAAGAGAAATTATGATAGTACTTACGGGTTTTCTTGAGCCTGAACGTACGGACGGGCGGGGAGGAACCCGATGGAGCCGGCCTCTTGGTACCGGTTACCGTCGTCGTCGCTGGTTCTCCGGAGGTAACAGCCATAGCCTCCGGAGCAGTCTTCTCAACACCGGGGTTCCCCGCCACTCCTTCACTATCTGACTCGGTGTCAGATAGCACCACCGGATCAGCTGTGGAGGCCTTCTCCTTCCCTTTCCCGCCGGCAGCCTTCCTCTTCCGAACCAACGGAGGAGCATCTGAGGATTCCTCAGAAGAAGACAGGTCAGGAATTCCAGCAGCGGATACAGCATTGAGGAATTGAGGGTTGAAGATCGCCTTACCTGGCCGCCGGTGGCTCAGGATCTCGTGGCCCAGCGGATAGACCTCCACAAACCTATTCGCCGCCTGCTCCAGGATGGGCAACTCGCCCTCGTCTAGGGCACGAGTACCCATCCGCACAGGGCTGTCAGCCTCCCGCGGGTACAGGAGCGACTCCAAATTGTTCCCCTCTGAAAAAAAAAAAACAGTTAGAAGACAAACTCGTATCAAAAAGAAAGACAAGACATACCATAGGGGATAGAGTTCAAACCGTATTCGAGAAGAATGGGAACCTGAGACGCATCCTTCCACACCCGGCTCATCCCCAACATGACCATCCCAGACTCCGCAAACCGGTAAACCGGAGATTGGATCCGGGATATCTTCGAGAACCATTCCGCCTCCTGATAATTGGGGGCGTGAAGGCTCGGAATAGCTTGGCCATTTTTGAACTTCATGGCAAGGGGGATGGCGCGGGCAGAAATGTAGAAGAATTCCTGCTTCCACGCGCGAAGACTGCGCTCGGTGTCGCAAATCTTCAGACCCTTAATACGGGTCGTCAGGGTGTACCACCCCTGGATGCACCTCCATGTATAGAAGGTCATCAGGCGGTCCACATGGGGCTCGATGCCCAGAATCCGGCACACCCACTCAAAATGGCGAATCTTGGCGATCGCCATGGGGTGCAACTCGGTCAGATGAACACCGTGCCTCTCAAGGACACGGTAAACAAATTTTGTCAATGGGAATCTAAGATTCCCATAGACAAAAAAGGCAGCATAGACCCCGATCTTGCCTCTGGGGGCATCGTACACGGTCTGGTGGGATTCAGGAAACTCAGGCTCGAGAGGATCGAGCATGAACTTCCTGACAACATACCGGTACTGATCACCGGGCAGAGCACACTGGCACTCGCCAGCAGTACTCCTGTCGTCGGCTACAGCCTCTTCACGAGAAGACATTGAAGAAAGAAAGCGATTTCGGGAAAATGCTTGCCTGAAAAGGAGAGTATTTGCCAGAAATCGCTAAAGAAGAGATGAAGAGTGAAAAGTGTGGATTGCAAAGAGCCCTCTCCCCCTTTATATAGTAATCGCAATTAATGCGATGAATTTAATGCGAAGGAGAGAGAAATCGAAGGTTCAATGAAACTATGACACGTGGCCAAAAGCAAGCTGGCAACAGCTGTCAAAAGGACGTGTGCCAGTAATTTCGCGGCCACGCGCCCGAAAAGTCGCGCCCACGCGCCTGAAAAAGCGACTGGAATGACCATGTACTGTCACGTCACCATAACTTCCTGCACATCCTGACACAGTCAGAAGAAACCGTCGCACGACGTTTCAGAGGTTTGGACTGTTCTTATCTTTCCACCAACCTTTCGAATTTCAAAATTCAAATTTTGAATTTATTAAAAAGTAAGCGGGAAAATACCCCTTACCTTGGCAAACAAGTAACCGTAAGACGGATGCGGGTACAGTGTAAAGGCAAAACCCTTCACATACCTAGCACCCGCAGGGAATTGAAGCCAAGAATATCTTGGGAACCAAGTAACCATAAGACAGGTGCGGGTACAGTGTAAAGGCAAAACCCTTCACATACCTAGCACCCGCAGGGAATGGACCCCAGTACCTTGGAAGTAAAGAAACCATAAGTCGAGTGCGGGTAGTGTAAAGGCAAAACCCTTCACATACCTAGCGCCCCGCAGGAAATTGAAACCAAGAAGGATCTCCTAGGCAATGCTTGCGGATAGAGGAATAACATCCCCGCATGACGGGAACGTCGAGCATTATATTGTTTGAAACTCCGTGATGGAATTGGTGGTCTTAGCATAATTGATCACTATGTTGAAAACCACCAGAACCCCATGGAGAATATATACAAATAACACTCAACGCTCCTGACTTGCGAGAAGGTTATATATCTACCCACATCATACCCAAAGATCAAGCAAAAAAATCGGGAATTTTTGCAAGTGACATTAGGAAACTCGTGGTAAGAATCCCCACGGAGAACCTAGACTAAAAACACCTTTTCAAAACCCCTCGCTTAAAGTCCAAAAGTTCACCTCACTTTATTAGACATTCATGAGAAGAACATTGGACTGGGGGGACTTGAAGAGGTAGGTCCCAGCAGAGCCCAGTTGGTCCCGCAAGACTCACCTTGAACAGGGACGTCTGCGCAAAGGCCATCTGCTCCCGCAGGACCCACCATGCTCAAAGAACCTTACGCGCAGTATGCAAGCTGTACACGCAGGGAAAGCCTCCCAATGGTGAAGTACCCCGCTTGTTCCCGCAGTTGCGGATACAAGCCATCAGGGAAGGCCACCCGCAGAAAGCAGGGCTACACGCACGAGGTGTGACATCTGCCCCGATCCGACCCGACCCAGGTACCCGTTTCTCTGACCCGATCTCTCTTTTATTATTTAATATTTATACTTATATTTTACTTTTAATAATAATATATATTTTCCGTCCCGTCCCTCTTCCTTCTCTCTTTCCGCCTTCTTTTCCCTCTTGTCGCCGTCCCGCCCTTACGCCTTGTTTCCCTCTTTGCTTGTCCTTTGGTTCTTCCCGCCTAAGGATGTCTGCAGCTCCACGCGCCAGACTCCTTACATGGAAGCCTGCGTGAAGACATCTTGTTCCTGCGATGCGTGAAGAGAACTCTTCTCGCAGCGCGCTAAGAATGCATGTTCTTCCCGCGATGCGCTTAGAATTCTTGTTCTTCACGCAGCACGCTAAGGATTTGTGATTCTTCCCGCAGTGCGCTAAGGATTGTTGTGCCAGCCTTCGCGCTCGCGCACTCAGCCTTCCCGCGCTTAACCCTTGTATCTTCTGTTTAAATCTAGCCGTTTGCTTTTGTGTTGTCTTATCTTCTGTGCTGTTGACCTAACCTATCTAATGTCTGAATAGTTACTTTCGGCGCAGCATGCGTACCAACCCCCATTGGTTGGTAGAAAAAGTGACTGACATTATCTTTTGAGATCTGCTTTTGCCATGCTTGACCAGTACCTTTATCTGAACCGCCCATGCCTGTTACTGTTTCCCTGACAGCTTTATCTTGCCCCCTGCAGCTGCCATATCTTTTGATATCTTTTGCTTTTGGAATCTTTTACTTTTTGAGATCTTTTCCCCTTTTTCTAGGGATTGTGTTCCCTAGGGTTTCTCTATAAATAATAGTATTATTTTTCCTAACACATCACACACAAAACACTTAATCTCTCCTGTTCTCTTGCCCCTTGCTCTCTCTGCCGTCTTCCTCTCTGCCTCCGTCTTCCTCCTTGTTCTTCCTGCTTTTCCGGTAATATATATTGTAATTTACTTATTAATTATGCTAACTTATAATCAAGACTTAAAACAAATCATTAAAACAATAATCTTATTTATAGGTTAACTTGTGCTTGTTTAAAGTTGGTTCTTGCTTTATCTATCACCGCATCGTTTATCATGTGAGTTATCTCGTATCTAATCCCTTTTTATTTTAAATGCTTTGGGATGTTCATGTGTTCATACAAAACTTGAGTCTTAAACTTGTTTATGAACTTTAGTCGCGCAGTATCCCATGTGTTGAGGACGTTTACTTGGCTGTTTATTTGTATGTGTGTATCATTAACCGCTTTGTTCGGCCTATTCCGCAGCTCCGTTGGTACCATTAGTTGAACACGGGAGACCTATCGTTTACGGTTTTCTTTGTTTACACTTGCACAGATGTTTTCTCGTTTTTATGCTCAATTGGGAGCATGGATTGAACTATGATCTATGAACTATCTTAGGCTTGATCACAATCTGATTACACCCTTGTTAAACTCTAGACATACACGTGTTGCGCGCAGATTTACTGTGATTATCTATGATTATCTATTAAACTTGATTTCTCACCAACACGCAAGTGTTTGACGTTTATTTTAACACATGTTCAGGTTTGCAGTAGCTGTTTTGGAGCTTGTGGACACGTAGGACGTTTTTACTTTTGGACCTAGAATTAAAATGTATCAAGACAAGTTCATGTTGTTTGAATGTTATAATTTATAATATATTGATTTATGTTTGATTTATGTTCTTTATTTTCCCTGCTGCGCGTGCGCGATAAAATGTGTATTAATAAATATTGACACCAATAGTGTCGCGAGTAATGAAGCAATATGTGGCGCCCCGATGTATAATCCGCCTTTGGTCGGGGTGTTACACGAGGTACTAGCTAATTCAGTTGTCACCTGAAGGAATGAGCAAAGCCGGGATCAATCCCGCACAGAGGCGGGAGGGGTAATACTCCCGCCCAAATAAGCCAGTCTGTATACTGAAGGATCTTTCACTGTACCTGACGGGGTATGGGCGAAAGATCTGATCAGAGATACGGCGGCTCATTTATACAGTATGGCGAGCAGCATGCTCCTGTACTGTTACTATTAGCCGCTGCCTACTCACCAACCCTTACTGTAGGACGTGCGCAGCCTACAGTTGGTGGAACAGTGTTACTATTGACTGTAACCTACTCACCAACCAGTATGGCCAGCGTATGGACCGCAGTTGGAGGGATATGCATGATCTACAGTTGGTGGAATAGTGCAGCCGACTTTGTTACTGTTGGCCGTAACTTATCCACCAACCAGTATGGCTTGTGCATAGTCCACTGTTGGGTGAACAGGAATACTATTCAGCCGGCCATACCTTCTAGAAGACCTACCTTCGGCTATAAATACTCCAACATCTTGGAATGGTAAGATCCATCTGATATCTGCTATCTAATTATCTAGCAATCTCTTAATATACACTTATATTCAGAGCAATCTAGTCTGATTCTCACGCCGGAGGGTGGTCACAAGGAGGAACCCCCCCTTCTCAGTGACGAGCTTACGGTGTCTGTTTTGCAGGTTCCCTGAAGAACAACCTTCTCTGTTGGACCTCATCCTCGTGGGAAACATTACTTAACCCTAAGATTATCTATAATCTAGGTCGGGTCACTTAGTGTTTCTTCAATTGGTGTATTTTACATTTTCGACCCGTCGTTAGTCGTTGCCAGGTTCCGATTCGAAACTCTTGGTGGCGGCGGGGTGGCGCTGGTGTGGTGGTTCAGCGGAGTGCCGGAGCACCTGGTCGGATCGTCGGTTATTGCGTTTGTTGACCGTGACTGGCTTCATCTTTGTGATATATGCCCTAAGTGTCTTCGTTATTGTGATATTACAGGGAGAGGGAGAGGGAGAGTGAGAGAGAGAGAGAGAGAGAGTAATATAATGAAGAGACTATGCCACGTAAGCTTACCACGTAATCAGATTTTTGACAACAGGGCATGCCATCTCAGCATCATACTAACGGAGTTAAGGGTTCGTTAGTCGCGGACCGTTAAAAACAAATACACCATTAGTTGGGACCGTCACCGGCCAAGTGTTAAGTTGGGACTGTTATTTGCCAATAAGTCATAGTTGAGATTATTTAAAACTTATTTTCCTATAACATAACATTTTTCACTACCTCTACGGATGCTTTTAGGTTCCGGTTCGTTTGTTATTCCCAATATTGGAATTATTCCCTGTCGCAAACTTGATTAAACACCAATAACACGTTCGTAAAATCGAGGACCCGATCAAGACAACCAGGGTCGACTCTGAGAAGGCGAAAAAGTTTTGGGGCGAATACGAAATTTTTTTTGGGCCTTGAGTAAAAGAAGTTTTTTGTTGGATTTAAACAATTTAATTTATAAACAGACTAGCTTGGTTATGATTTGAGTTATATAAAAAAAATTTTATATAAAAACATGCTTAGTTAGGAGTAATACTACTTTATTACTAGACCAAGCTAATAGTTATGCAATTGAGTTGACAAATTAAAAACACATATTTTTTTTCACAAAAATACATAAATTTTTTTTAAAAGAAGTTTCGGGTCTATCGGGGTGTCGGGCCGGAGACCGTCGACCACCTTGCCCCCCTATAGGGCTGGCCTTGAAGATAACATCGTTTGATCAGAGTGAGGCAACGAGACTTTTCAAAATTAAATAATACAGTGGCCTAACACACAAGAAAATTTCCAATCGAAAAAGACTTTTTTTTTCCGTTCCAAAACTAGAAAACCTCATTTTGAAAAAAAAAAAAAACAAAGTTAACTTGTGTTATAATCAAAATTCAAAAGTATAAGGATGAATACGTAAATACAATAATTCAGCAAAATCGAATCCGACTCATCAACAACAGTAATAATAATAATAATATTAATTTGTGGCACACGTTACATCATACACCGATCAAAATGTCAACCGGAGACGATAACACCACGAAGAAGCTTCTACGCCTCTTTTATTTGGTCGGCGCCGGAAGTAAATTAATTCTCACTCATTTTCTTTCTATATTTATTATCATTATTATAACCTCAATTTAACATCAATTAATTAATTAATAATATATTGTATCAGTTGTTTGTACGGCTGCGATTAATAAGTGGAGAGCGGTAAAGAAATCGGAGTTGAGACATCAACAGCACCGGCGGTTGCTTGAAGAGCCGCCGTCGAAAGCCGTTGATTAGATCTGTGGATGAAGGTTAGGGTTTTGAATATTGATGGTGATGATGATGTTCTGGAGAGTTGTTATGTTAACAATTTTGTTAGGTAATTAATTAATGCTTTATTTTATTTTTACTGTTTTTTTATTGGTACTCGTGTTGGTCGGATCTTCATTAGTAAAAGAATAGCTCAAATGTTAATTTGTTGGTTAGTTATTTTGATCTTCTTTCTATAAAGTTTATTCATATTATGTGTAGTTGATAACATAGAGCAAGAATCAAGACCACTGCGATGGTCGTTTTGACCTAAAAAGTTAAACTTTGAAAATTATTGGTCTTAGATCTTAATGGTTGTTTGAACAAATATGGACGACAATTCTGGCCAATAGAGACCAAAACTTTAAAGCCATTGGTTTTTGAACGGCTGTTTAATATATGGACAACTTTTTTTTATCATAGATGGTCAAATTTAAGAAGTTATTGGTCAAAACGGTTGTCTGACCTCTATCTAGATCAGGGACAAAGCTTAGGTGTGGTTGTGGCCCCGAGGTGGTCCCTAACCCCATTGTTTTTTTTTGTTAAGAAATGTAAATTTACTCGTTACCGGCTAAAAATTTGAGCGCGATCCTCTCTGTTTATGAACATTTTTTAATACGTATATGAGTCCCCCCCACCCCCTCGGGCGCCCGTTTTCGTCCAAGTTTTGCTGAAACAGTTTGAGATTAGATGTCGGACGTGGTGTGTATAGATGGTCCTTATATCTATTGAAAAAAAAGAAAGGATGGTCCCTATATGAAGTGATCAATGAATCGAATTGTATTCCAAAAATAGAAATTGAAATCACCGATGAGTACTTACACAACCGCAAGTGGTGATATTTTTATGCTGTAAATCGACACCGGGTTATTGAAACTTGTACAAACGTGTTAGAAAGTTGGAAGTTGGATGCAAATAGTTGGAGGTATGGATCAGTATAGGAGGTTCTGTAATCAATAGTTAGGCATTTTGATATTCAATATATTGAAGTCAGGATAATGAGGATTGAAGCAAAAGCAAGAGACGGACAACTTACTAAAAAAATTATTTAAGGGGATTTTGGTTTGTAGCGTTGAAATTGGTTTCTGATTATACATTTGGTTTAAATAAGGAATAGGTTTCAAGGTGTCTTTTAAGATATTGAAATTGATTGAAACGTTGGTACATAAATAAGTTGGTTCAAATGGTTTGAGAATTATTTGATACAGTTAGGATTTGGTTTTGAGAGTTTAACTAGTCGGCCTAGGTTTGGGACTTGATACCCGTCGTAGAAGACAAGACAAATACCCTTATTGTAGACCATCATGAAAAGCAACATCCTAATGTTGGTGTATGGCATGGCAATGAGCAGACTCAAGACACCTTGTAGTTAGAGGTGGCAATGTTAGCGGATTGAGTTGTATTTGGGTGATGGGTCAGGATTAGTATGGGTCAGGATGAATTTAGATAGTTAGGATGGATATGGGTCAAGATGGATAAAGCTAACCCATCTTGACCCAAGTGAAGGTTGACATACAAATAGTTTTAAAAACCCCTCAAAAATATATTCAAAAAAATTATTAAAAAAATAATAACTCAAAATATGAATAAAAGCCGCAAAATGTAAAATAACTAAAATGTTTCCCACGTCATCCTTGTTCATAAAAAAAATGTTTTGTACCGGTTCAGGTTCGAGTTTTTCGGGGTTTTGTTTCGTTTCGGTTTTGTTTCGGTCGCTTTCGGTATCTGCTCGGTTTCGATATCTCGGTTTTTTCAATTTCAGTGTTGTTTTGTTTTAGTCAGTTTTTCGGTTTCATTTCGTGTTTTTTGTTTCGTTTCGATTCATTTTCTTTTATTTTGGTCGGCTACGTTTCAGTTTTTTTGTTTCGCTTTGGTAAGTTTTTTTATTGCATTTCGCTTTTTTTGTTTCGTTTTGGTCAGTTTTTCGGTGTCATATCGTTTTTTTTGTATCGTTTTGGTCGTTTTTCTAGTTCGATTCAGTTTTTTTGTTTCGTTTTAGTCGGCTCGGTGTTTTTGATTCATTTTGGTCCGATTTTTAAATTGCATTTAGTTTTTTTATGCTTCCTTTTGGTCAGTTTTTCAGTTTCAATTCAGTTTTTTTGTTTCGTTTCGGTCGTTTTTCTATTTCCGTTCAGTTTCGTTTCGGTTTTTTTGTTTCGTTTTGGTCGGTTCAGTGTTTTTGTTTTGTTTTGGTTAGCTTTTCAGTTGCATTTCGTTTTTTTTGTTTCGTTTTGGTCGTTTTTCTATTTCGATTCAGTTTTGTTTTGTTTTTTTTGTTTCGTTTCGGTCGATTTTGTGTTTTTGTTTTGTATTGATATCTTTTCAGTTGCACTTCGTTTTTTTTGTTTCGTTTATGGTCAGTTTTTCGGTGTCATGTCGTTTTTTTTGTATCGTTTTGGTCGTTTTTCTATTCGGTTCAGTTTTTTTGTTTCGTTTTAGTCGGCTCGGTGTTTTTGATTCATTTTGGTCCGGTTTTTAAATTGCATTTAGTTTTTTTATGTTTCCTTTTGGTCAGTTTTTCAGTTTCAATTCAGTTTTTTTGTTTCGTTTCGGTCGTTTTTCTATTTCGGTTCAGTTTTGTTTCATTTTTTTTGTTTCGTTTTGGTCGGTTCAGTGTTTTTGTTTTGTTTTGGTCAGCTTTTCAGTTGCATTTCGCTTTTATTAGTTTCGTTTTGGTCGTTTTTCTATTTCGATTCAGTTTCGTTTTGGTTTTTTTGTTTCGTTTCGGTCGATTTTGTGTTTTTGTTTTGTATTGATATGCTTTTCAGTTGCACTTCGTTTTTTTTTGTTTTGTTTTGGTTAGCTTTTCGATTTCATATGGGTTTTTTGTTTCGTTTTGGTCGTTTTTCTATTCCGGTTCAGTTTTTTTGTTTCGTTTTGGTCGGCTCGGTGTTTTTGATTCATTTTGGTCCGGTTTTTAAATTGCATTTAGTTTTTTTTTTTGTTTCATTTTGGTCAGTTTTTCAGTTTTAATTCAATTTTTTTTTGTTTCGTTTCAGTCGTTTTTCTATTTCGGTTCAGTTTCGTTTCGTTTTTTTTGTTTCGTTTTGGTCGGTTCAGTGTTTTTGTTTTGTTTTGGTCAGCTTTTCAGTTGCATTTCGCTTTTTTTTGTTTCGTTTTGGTCGATTTTCTATTTCGATTCAGTTTCGTTTTGGTTGTTTTGTTTTGTTTCGGTCGATTTTGTGTTTTTGTTTTGTATTGATATGTTTTTCAGTTGCACTTCATTTTTTTTGTTTTGTTTTGGTCAGCTTTTCGGTTTCATATTGGTTTTTTGTTTCGTTTTGGTCGTTTTTCTATTTCGGTTCAGTTTTTTTGTTTCGTTTTGGTCGGCTCGGTGTTTTTGATTCATTTTGGTCCGGTTTTTAAATTGCATTTAGTTTTTTAATGTTTCATTTTGGTCAGTTTTTCAGTTTTAATTCAATTTTTTTTTGTTTCGTTTCAGTCGTTTTTCTATTTCGGTTCAGTTTCGTTTCGTTTTTTTTGTTTCGTTTTGGTCGGTTCAGTGTTTTTGTTTTGTTTTGGTCAGCTTTTCAGTTGCATTTCGCTTTTTTTTTGTTTCGTTTTGGTCGATTTTCTATTTCGATTCAGTTTCGTTTTGGTTGTTTTGTTTTGTTTCCGTCGATTTTGTGTTTTTGTTTTGTATTGATATGTTTTTCAGTTGCACTTCGTTTTTTTTGTTTCGTTTTGGTCAGCTTTTCGGTTTCATATAAGTTTTTTTTTGTTTTGGTCGTTTTTCTGTTTCAATTTAGTTTCGTTTCGGTTTTTTTTGTTTCGTTTTGGCCGGTTCGCTGTTTTTGTTTTATTTTGGTCAGTTTTTCAGTTGCATTTCACTTTTTTTTTGTTTCGTTTTGGTCAACTTATCGGTTTCATATCGGTTTTTTGTTTCGTTTTGGTCGTTTTTTATTTCGATTCAGTTTTGTTTCGGTTTGATCGATTCGGTGTTTTTGTTTAGTTTTGGTTAGCTTTTCGGTTGCATTTCGTTTTTTTGTTTCGTTATGGTCAGTTTATCGGTTTCATTCCGGTTTTTTTTGTTTCGTTTTGGACGTTTTTCTATTTCGAATCAGTTTCGTTTTAGTCGGTTTGGGGTTTTTGTTTCGGTTTGATCGTTTTTTGGGTTTCGGATGAGTTATGTTTCACACGTGATAGTTTTGGTATTTTGAATTAAATAAATTTTGGATAACTTGGATATTTTGTTTTGACTCATTTTAACCTATAAATGAAAGTCACTTGTATATTTCCAACCTATCCTGACCCACTTGAAGAATTTTTATGATCCATCCTAACCCATTTTACTTTTAAAGTTTATCCATCTTAACCCAAAACAATCCATTTGGGTTGGGTTTGCCACCCTTACTTGTAGCAAAGAAAATATCTTGTCGTGTAATTGTCAAATAGTTAAGCTATTAAACCAATTGTCTATATCGCATTGCATTTTTCATAGGCCCCCGTCCTTTAGAAGGAACTTCCATGTAGCAAGCACCACGCTACCAACCGTTTTGCAACCAAATAATCTACACTTGGGTATCATATTAAGGGCATATTTTTGTTGAAAAATAAGTTTTCCTTATGGAAAACGAGATACTTCTATGTCAAGTAAGTATAATAGTCAACTTAAGTTGTTGATTTAGAATCGAGACTAAATGAACCTTTTGAACTCCATATTCCCGATTCAGTTTGATTTTGACACAATCTGCATAAACAACTTCGACAATTCTTTTACCCTCACGGTGCATGAAGAATACACAATGATAATATGCACTACGAATCATCCTAAGTCTCCAATGGCACTACAAAACCGACCAAACCATGCCATGAGAGATTAGATAAGACCATCCGATGAACAACGTAATTGGCATACTTTAAATGCCTCCTACTCGATAATATAACCATGTAGATGCTTCATATATACCTGCTCCTCAACACCACCATTTAAAAAATGTTCGACATCAATCTGGTAGAGCGACCAATGATTAAAAACGGCGTGAGCAATATATTCATGAACATACGACTTTTTTCCAACTGGGAGATAGGCCCATTTTAATCAATACTATAAGCATTGGAATAACTCTTAGCAACCAACTAGGCTTTCAAATAATGAAAAGAACCATGTCTTTGAGAACCAATTAATACCTAATAACACATTGCACTAAACATGAGGTTTAGGTTTGTATTTGAGTACCGGTTGATACCTAATACCATAGAAAACAATTGTTCATGTTCGTTTTTTTATTAAATAAACGAATACAAACAAACTTTCCATCGAACGATTTACTAATGTTCAATTCGTAACCTTAACTAGGGGTAATCATTAAAGGTGACACTAACGTACATTTGTAGACTACCGGTGAGGAGGAGGACTATAGCATCGATACCCTTTCTCGGCGCGAATCAAGAAAGACAAAACTTTGTTATTTCCTTTTCGTAATTAATATCTTATTTTATATCTGTTTTTTAATCTTCATTATTAGAAATTTAAAAAGAAAAGTTGTCAATTTGGGGGTAGATTTGATCGTAATTCTCATAAGAAATTGATTCAAATTATAAGGTAGAACGGCAATCTAGAAATCTAAAATGTTCAATGAATCAAACTGTTTTCTAAAAAAAGAAAGTGGACTCGCCGATGAGCGATTACGCAATAGCAAGTGGTGGTAATATTGTTATGATATTTTTATGCTGCAATTCGACTCCGGGTTTTTAAAATTTGTACAAATGTGAATGCATTTAATTGCCAGAATTAGAAAGTAGGAAGTCTATGCAAATAATTGGAGGCATAGACCAGCCGTCGCTAGAATGAATAAGGATGGGCTTGATACTATACCGTTATTGATTTGTACGATGCCAAATTTTCTAGTCTTGAATTTTCTATAATTTTATTGATATCAAAAAATACTCGGTTTAGTATGATACTAGTTTGTTACCAGTATCATTGGCAAAAGTTTGATAAATACCAATCTGAATTTTTTTAAAATTTGGTACCGGTACATAAATGCTCATTATGGTACTTAAATCCATTATCATTTTGTTGGTCCCTAAGATGGAAGGTTCAATAATCAATAGTCGGTTTGTAAATATGTTAATGTTAAGATTGTATTTGATGATTAATATATTATATTTAGAATAATCTAGGATTGAAGCAAGAGCAAGAGACAAAAGCACATAATTATGTAAGGGATTTTTGATTTGTTGGCAAGTGAATGGATTAATTATGGATTTATAAATTAAAATGGAAGTATGTATAAGAGGAGTTTATAAACCATAAACTTTTATCCCTTATATTATCATTTTTTTTTCATATTTGTCGTTTCTAATATTATGATTCGTCTAATATGTTATGTTCAGTTTTTGATGAAACACCGAATGAATCATCTACCTAATGTTTTATATTTGTTCGTTGGTGTTCATTTAAGTGTGCATATTTATATTCGCTTATGCTTGTTTATGTTCGTCTGCGTTTATTCAATTATGTTAGTTTATGTTGGTAAAATGTTCATAATGGCGATTAAGAAGAAATCCAACAAAGAAGAGGAGGTTGATGTAGGTGATGATAGGGTTGATGCATGAGGAGAAATTGACGATGATGGGTGGTAATCGGAAATTAGCAAGTGATGGAGAGGATAGATCGACGATGGAGAATATAGGTGTGTTTGAGATTGCTTATTTTATGCAACTTATGACTTACAACTTTTCCAAAATATTAGAAGGTGTTTGGATAAATTAAAAGTTGTGAGGGGAATAAGTGATCAGTTAAACTTTTATAACTTATGACAATAATTTATAAGGTGGTTGAAATAAAGAATCCCAAACACCCCCTTATCTACGGGAGAGATGTTAAATTAAGGTTTCATGATAAAATGACTTCACAAACAAATGATATGCTATAACTCGTTTAAGGGCTATCTGGGTTTGGTGAGACGCATGACCTTTTTCTTATTATATTAACCTAAATGAGATGTTATAATCCGTTTAAGGGCTATATGGGTTTCGTGAGATCCATGACTCCTGAAAATTATTGCTTGACGATGAAAGAGTTTCACAGATTAATGAGATTCTATAACTCATTAAAGGGCTATCTGGTTTGGTAAAACCCATGACTCACTTATTTGTTTTAAGTTAAACGGGGCTAAACCCGATTAAATCAACGATAGCTTACCATTTTGAAATCAAACAATTTGGTTCGAAAAGGGAGGGGGGACCAGAGCGCGGAATATCTTCTTTTTTGATAGGCATTTATTTATATTATACACTAGGATATTGGCCCGTTGGAAAATATTTCAAACGTCATATATATGTAGATATCATAAGAATTCTTTACCGTGTTCTGTGCAAAACCACAAAAAGTAGAAAAAAATATGTATAAACGGTGGAATGAGAACATGTATAAATATACAAATCATTGAATTGCTAAATAATAGCCATACTAAAAAAGGGAACACAAAGTCAGTTATAAATAATTAATTGTGGTCAAAATCGGTTTTTCAAATCACTTGAAAAGAAATAGTTGGTTATAATTATAAAAAAAATTAATTAGTGTGGTTATGATTATAGAAAACATTAATTAATGAATTATATGACAATTTTATAAATGGAAACGAATTGGAAGGCTATGTGGATCACATGCTAGTTGAATGTCATGTGAATAACTTGTATTGCATTATAGTATAGTAAGATTGAAATGGACTGAAACGTTTATTCCAAATCAAGTTAGACGGTTCAACCGATTGAGACTTGTGTGGTGTTTCTAGGGTTTTTATTGTTTATGGTTTAACCAGTCGGCCTTGGTTTGAGACTGAAACTGAACCAAACCACTAGTTTACTTTTCACTATTGTTTTTGGTTTATTGAATTATGTACATGTATATGTGTAAAGTGGATAATATTTTTAAGTGACTGAATTACATTAGAAAGGAGCTCTCACGATATATATGAACTAGAAACCTAAATTGGGTAAAATACAAATAAAATAAATTTTATTATAAAATTAAAAATCTTCTTAAGTTTGAGCATAGATGTTAATCATGCTCAACTTGTTATATACAAAGTCTATATTTGTCTTTTGAAGCTGCTTGGTGAGAGGATTTAGAAGTTCAAATTATGTTTTACCGTGAATCGGTTAAACAGATGGAGTATGCTTATGAGTGCCCCCCACACGATATCGTATGACATTCAATCTCTACATTGTTTTTGTTAGCTCATGAAATGCTTGTTTCTTGTCTACATGTGTAGTAGGATGACTATGACAATACAACCCACATCAAGTCATAAAAACCAATCTCACATGACATCTGCCATGGATCTGTAATTTGGCTAAACACTCGATTTGGATATAAAGTTTGCATCTTACTCTTCCACAACAAAAAATTTCTTTTGACAATTACCCAATACTCGAACTTAGACAAACATAAAGAGAACCATCACAGCGTTCGATGTATGTGTGGCAAGAACTTTACCCAGGACAGTGGAATGAAATGAACTATCTATTTGTGAAATTGTTAATTAGTTAAGCTTTCTAGGAATATCATCTATATGTAGCTCTAGATATTTAATTGAGCTCCAAAAATCTGGAGGGAACTTTTTGTGTAAGAAGCATTGGGCTATCAACCAGATTACCGGCATAATAATCAATGCTCATGTGTAGGCTGTGGCATATAAAGGGCATACTTGAAAAAGACATTTTTTTTTCTGGACAACGAGATACTTATATGTCAAGAAGTATTGAACTTGATCTCATTCATTGATTTGGAACAGAAACTAAAGGAACTATAATCCAAACGTCATCAACAATTGTGATTATACTGTCATCCACATAAACATGCACAATAATCCTTCGACCTTAAGAGTACATGAAGAATACAAAGTGGTAATATGCACTACGAATCATCTTACGTCTCCAATGACACCACAAAAACCAACCAAATCATTAGGAGGCCACTTAAAATATAGAGTGAATGAACCAATTTGCATACATTTGAGGCCTCATCCTCTACAATAAAACAAGATGGTTACTCCATATATACCTCAATATTCTCCTCCTCAAAACATCATTGAGATAAACTTTCTTAACATCAAGTTGGTGGAATGACCAATAATTAATTGCGGCGACAGCGATACAAATGCGAATAGACGATATTTCGGCAATTGGGGAGAAACTCCCATCTTAACCAATATGATAAGCCATTAGCATGGGAATAACCTTAGGAAAACTAATAAGTCTTTTAGGTGATGCAAACAACCATCATGGTTTGGTTTAACTATAAATACGCTACAATTACTTGTAATACGCTTACCTAGAGGAAGCGACTGTTCTCTCAAGTATGATTGACACGTAGGATCCCTACTTCTTTTTTCCATGGCGTGTTACCATCATATGCCTAGAAATTAGGTTGAAATCAAGAGTAGTAGTTTATGCGTTAGGAGTAGATAACATACACCTAATTTTAGGTAATAAGTGTGGTGTACAAGTTGTGAACAAAATAGGTATATTAAGATATGGTGCGCAAGGTGGGTGGTGTCACGGAGCTTGTGCAGCGAAATGTTGTGGCACTCGGGTATATCATGATTATGAAACTAGTTAGACGCTATAGTCGAAAACTCAGGGAAATGAGCGTGTGACTTAGGAAAGGTAACATTGGCACTTGAAAAGCATTGTTTCAAGAGAAAAAAAATGTAGGAATGATAAGAAAGGTACGACAGTAACCAACAAAGACACTTCGAATCATGTAGGATGATACCCTTTCTAGGTACGAGAGTTACCAACAAAGACACTTCGAATAACTCGTGGTTCAATCAGTTAGCTTCCTCAACCCTTTCTAATCTTTCTACTTATGAGATTTTGTTTTTGTCTCAACCAAATTATAATAACTTTACACACCTTTTGGGATAGGGGCGTTATACATGTTTACCGAGCTGACTTGACTTATAATGAAAATAAGAAAAAACCATATTGTTTAGTAATGTTTGCCTTAGAACTATTGTAGAGGAACGACCTAATTGGCAGCGAGCCTCCTTGATATTGGAATCACATATTTTAGTTATAGGGCGCGGCAACATAGATCGAATGTAGAGGTCTTTTAATTCAACAACACTGGTGCCAATTATCTGACTTGTCCCTAGTTCATGAAAGACATAGCGACTAGGATAAAAGGTTATTGAACGATTATTATCATATTATGTTTAACAATTTGACTCACTGCCCCATTTTTTTGTTTAGTAATTTAACTTAGAAAAAACGAACAAAAAATAACAGCAAACACTCATAAAATAAATGTAATAATAACAACAAATTCGTTCTCACTGTTTTCATGTTAAAAAGTATTTGTATTTGATCCTTAAACTATTAAACAAGGTCTATCAGGAAATGTATGAACACATTGAACATTAGACAAGTTTTAAGTTTGTCAAATTACTTATGGATTTGTTGCCCCGGAAAACACACAGGAAATGTATGAACACATTGAACATTAGACAAGTTTTAAGTTTGTCAACTTACTTATGGATTTTGATGCCCCGGAAAACACATGACAACAGATGAGGATCAATCGACTAGTCAAACTTGTGAGTTGATAACATCTTGTAGGCTACAAAGCATACCTTGATCCTCACTCATTTGATATGTAGCTCTAGAATTCATTCGAATTTCCAACTCTAATCGAATCAAAATTTTCTATTATGAACTTGGATCAAAACATATTAAATTTGTGCAAACTAAGTTCAAATTCAGATATTCAAAATTCAATTAGTTAAACAACGGGCCTAATGTTCAAACTTTACTAGTATGCCACTTTCATTCAAGAATATTATTTCTTGATACCATATCATAAAATACACATTTTTTTTCATTATTATAAAAATAAACTTATTCATGAAGTAAATCAGTAATAAATCTACAAGTTGTAAAATATTTGCAAACCCATCGACACCAAATTGGTCTTCCCATCATCCTTCCAACCGACCAACCCAAAAGCCAAAACCAATCATATATAAACCAAATATACAAGTCTTAACCATCAAGCCCCTTTCTATTAATAACAACAAACCTCTTACAAACATGGACTTCCACCGTTTCTATGAAACATGGTACGACCAACTCCACCACCATATCCGCCACCTCTCCGAGGCTCCGAGGCCACCGACGACCACCGCCAACAACTCACCCAACTTGTCAACAAAGTCATGTTCCATTTCGCCGAATATTACCGAGTCAAATCACTCGCCGAGAACCAAGATGTCCTTTCAATATTTTGCGCGCGATGGTCCTCCCCCCTCGAACGATCCCTGTGCTGGATCGCGGGGTGGAGGCCCACCACCGCGTTTCACCTTATTTCTACTGAGTCTAGCATCTTGTTTGAGTCGCGGATGGTGGATATCCTCCACGGTCTCCGCACGGGCGACCTTGGTGACCTCTCGCCCGCGCAGTTTACGCGTGTTAGCGAGCTTCAGTGTGAGACCGTTCAACAAGAGAACGCCATCACCGACCAGCTATCGGAGTGGCAGGCATGTAACTAGTCTGTTATTATTATTTTCACATAATTTGTTTTGGCTTGAAAACATAGCCAGTCGTTGCCACTGTCAAGGCTGACCTCTGAACTCTGCCGGTCATCCTTGACGGTGGCAACGAACCCTTTGTGAAACATAGTCAACATTTTATCAAAGGGGGTAAAATGCTGACCATATTTCACAAGGTCGTCATCATTTTAAGGGCGACCTATGAGATACGTTGATTTTTTCAGAGGTTGTCCTTAAAACATGACTGCAAATTATTAGATAATTATGTGAATATTTTCATGAACCATGTTTTGGTGTTATAGCAGGACGAGGCATGTGAAATATTGGGCGGAACATGTGTAGATCTAGACAAGAAGATCGGACGGCTAGTAAAGATAATGGAAAAAGCCGATGAACTGCGGCTGAGGACGTTGAAGGCGGTGGTGGAGCTACTGACGCCGCAGCAGGCGGTCGAGTTTTTGATCGCCGCGGCGGAGTTGCATTTTGGGATACATAGGGGGTAAAAATCATGATCGTGATCGTGCCGAGAAATGACCTACATTTCTGGCTACCGCGGATAAACAGTTATCTGCGGGATATTGCCATAGCCCCCCAAGCCCCCATCCCTTTTTTTGCATTGCAAGTTTTTTGTATTGTTTCTTAACTTGTCAAAAATTATGTTATGATAATGATAATTGTCCTAAATTAATGTGATAGTTATGATCATTTGCGAGTAATTAATTATGTTGAAATAATTTGAAATGGAATTTATTTTGAGTTATTGCCACGGATGAATATGGTGTATTTTTTTTAGGGTTTAGGATAGTCAAAAGTGATACGAGGTGGCAATTTTGCATAGATCAACCTACATGCAGAGTAACACGTGTTACATGCTACAGTCCACGTGTTTCAAACTTCAGAAATATTATCGCCCAATTGCTTTAGAGTGAAGGTTGCTAGTTTTTGATTCTTCAATGAAAGGAATGTTTAGTGATTTATTTAAACTGCTGAAAATAACTTAGTGTAACGTTTTTTTAAATATGTTATATTTTGTGAATAGTTTGTTTAAAGGCTAATTTGAATGGCTTAGGTATTAGTGTGTAAGAGAATTTGGGTTTATGCATTACATCTAAATTAAATCATACCATGTGTAATCAAAACGTTCCATCTTTGGGAATTTTGTGTCATGTGACATCCCGCAATCATTGCGGAGTTTTACAAAAAGTGGGGTAGTAAGCAAAACGCAACAACTCTTCAAAAATAATTACATATATTTCCCTCTTTCTCCCCTCCGCACACACAATCAATTATTAAGATTCGAGCCATGACATTGTTTTGTATAAAACGCCTATTCAAAAACGCCAAGCCATACCGCCGGGGGGGGGGGGGGGGGAGGGGGGGTGCCCCCGGCGTTTCCACTCCAAAATGCCTAAAAGAAGGTGAACTACGCTTGGTCTTATAAAACTCCATGTTCTTAAATAAACAACCATTTTGATAAGCATCATCTAATTAAGTTCGTTACACGCATGAGTGTATGACTCTATCGTATCAAATGATACAACCGCACCATCTATATTCGTGTATAGCAGACCGTCTAAGTTCATTACAAGTATGAATTCACCGTTCATGTATATCAGACCGTCTAAATTCATTACAAGTATGACTCCACCATCTATAGTCGTGTATATCAGACCGTCTAAATTCATTACAAGTATGACTCCACCGTTCGTGTATATCAGACCGTCTAAATTCATTGCAAGTATGACCCCACTGTGTAAAATGATATAACCGCTCCGTGTAAATTGTGTAACCAAAATGATATATCACACTCTGTAAACTGTGTAACCGCACAATACCATTGCATCTGCTTACCCTTTTAGAAATGATATTAAAACTTAAAACTAAAAACGATAGAAAATATTAAAATTAAATTAATGGATAAAAATACCAACATGTTTTTGTCTCTCTGGCTTTTGATACTTTTGGCTCCTTGGCACCGGAAGCTATCCGTTTCCTAACCAGGGTTCAACGGGTTGTGCATAGCAATGTGTCGACTCCAACGGGGCAGGGGTATATCTTTAGCAGGTTAGGGTTTGCAATTCAGAAAGGGGTGGCGGCGCAGCTTGTTGCCCGCCTACCTGCTATGTTAATGTAATATCTATGTTTCTATATAATGAGGTTCAAAGCAAAAAAAATGCAAATTACAGAAGATATTGATACAAGAGACAAAAGTAATCAAGCAAATATCTTTATTAGTATTGAGGAACCAAATAATGTTTCTAATAATTTCAACCAGTAAGATTATATCAAAGGAATACATAATATCCTTTGGTTGGTCGTCGGTTATATATGGAAAATTAACCATATCAGTGTTGCTGTGTTGACATAGTCATGAAGTGTAGATCACCAGAGCATGAGTGATGTTACACATAAAATGGTGTAGACTACACATAACGACAATCCAAGGGCGGTCTATATATATTTCTTGAGAAACGTTACTGACAACATAAGCCATCTTTTTTTGTTCAAAGTAATAGTTTTAGTGAATAAAGTGTGTAATTGTGATTTGTGATATTAAAATTCGAAACTCGTAATAAATATATGGTCAAGTTAATAGTTTAAGTGAGCGGGAAATCCGGATATGAGACGAGAGTTTGGGTGCATGAGTTGAGTTTAACTTTAACAGAGAGTAGATCTTCTAGAATGTTTGTTGTTTGGTTATAAATAGAGCACTTGTTTACTTTTATGTGTGTGTTGTATGGTGTAAAAGCACCCACCCAAGTTGAGTTCACATTGGGTGGGTCGGTTGGTTCTTAATATTATAAATCTTTTAACCGATTACGGAATCGTTCACTATACTTATTATCTTTATAATTTTGTTCGATTGTTTGATTTACCGCACCCGTCTCAAACGCTTATCAAGAACAAAATCCGTTCGTTTGTCGGATCCGGTTTCGAGACCTACAAAGTGGATAACCGGTTTCTAAGATTCTATTAATTGGGTGTTGGTGAAAGTGTCTTGTTTGAAGCCTGTGATTATTAGTTGTGTGTGGAGTTGAAGGAGGTTAGTGAGGGTTTTAGTGGTGGAGACAGGTGAGTGCCATTGTGATTGTGAATGGGAATTATTCAAGGCTCTAAACATTTGGAAGAGATGTTTTGGATTCATTTTCTAGATTCCAGATTCATGGAGGATGATGAGTTGATGTTTTTTTAAATAGTAGGTTTAGTAAAGTATGTTTTTAGTTGGCGGGTTTTATTTTTAAAGGGACTTTGTAATTATTGAAAATCTAGAGTTTAACCTGGCTATCCCAGATGGCAGGTTTCATGTTATATTTCCACGTGGCAAAATGGTATCAAAGGAAATAAAACTAGATCCAACCATCTGAGATGGTAGATCTAGTCACCACATATATACACGTCCTCAATTACATAGAATGGCGCTATGAGAGATGAACCAAATCCAGCTATTTCAGATGGCTGAACATCTATTACCTGCTCTCTCACTTGTCAGGGACCTAAAAACCATTTATTTTCACTAAACCTACTACTTTGAAAAAAAAAACATAAGCCATCCAAGTCATGCCAATATTTAAATATATCAACACACAAATATTGCTTCTTATATAATAAATGATATATTCTCTATGGTACACCAGAATACAATTAGAGTTGTCAACTAAAGGAAAGAGAAGTCGAGAAAGGTTTGAACTAGCCCTGTAATACCCCGGCCTGGTTAGGGCTGATGTGTTACTCGATACGGTCAAGTAGGTTCATTAATAACGATTTAATTAGAGTCTCAAACCCTAAAACACATTTAAACCTTACGATGATCCAAAATATTAAATTCTCAAATATATTCCATGTTCTCCATAACCTGAACTTTAATTATCTCTCATCACATGTTTTCCTCAAATTCCCTTGAGTACCTGCTAAAAAGAAATAAGAGAAAACACCAAAAAGAAATACGGGTGAGCCAAAAATTTGCTCAGTATCGGAAGAACAATAGCAACAACAATGAAACAAAAAAATAAACAATATTGTTAACGATACAATATAACAATCTATAACCCGATAATGATAAATAACGATAAGACGATAAAAAACGGTGAACGATTAATGACTGATCAATAACTAACGATAGCACAATAGCTTGCGCTATCAATGTAACGATAAGACGATATTATACGTTGCACGATCAATGATGAAACTATACAATAACAATTCAATGTGGAAATACCCATGTGAGCCAATAACAATAATTCAATACAATATGTACATTAGCTGCAGACGAATGCACCAAGTAGAGGGGATGTGGGCACTCACTCCCATCCCTCAACCAATAACAATGATTTCCTAGGATCGATCCATACGCCTCTATAACAATAATCAATATCCAATAAGTGTCACTCTAGCACACATTAACAATGTAGAGACGCTGTGGACTAATCGCCCCGCCACAGATAGAGCACGTCAATGGTGCCTCAATTGACGCCCTATGTCCCCATAGGTGGATGTGCTCAGGTAACGAGGTCAATGAAACATTATATTTCCAATAAAATCAATAATAACTGTGTACCATGGTTCAATATTATAACGATAATCAATGTTTAATAGGAACATACGATAATGAGTCTAAAGAATTAACATATCGCATATGTACCAATGACTCGATAAAAAATATGTGCAACAATAATTTATGAAAAGTTGACGACTACGATGTCAATAATTAATCAATGAACAAAAAAGGACCTTTACTATAAGTGACGGATCAAAAACCCATACACTATGAGATTTATGAAAACAATATTAAGCTAAAAGAAAAGGACCAGGGAATCCGTACCTTTTAAGCGAGATAGCGGTAACAATAATAAACTTAAGCTTGATTCACATGTCGTTAAGCCCTACAATGGTAGCAAATTCGTGGCGCCTTGTCAAAGGCACATAATCAAGTTCTTAGTGGCGTCGGCTTAACACGGAGAAACAAGGAGCGATCAACGATGGTGGTGGCTTTGATGCATTCTGGTGACAGCGGTAGCTTCATTTGGAAGAAACAAGATTTGTGGAGGCTGTGGTGAAGATATTCAAGACAAAAGAACAAGGAAACCAAACTTATGAGAATTTTGGTGGCCGCATTGAAGTCCCGTAGCCAAGATTTGGGAATGTATAGGGTTTCAAGACGAATGATGGTTTTGACATCTATTATTATAATAAACAAAAATATATTTGTGCCACATGGCACCTAATTGTCTCATTATTGTGCCAAATGGCATCACTAATGTTCAATTTTGAAAGTCAAACTATCTAATTAAAACAATTAATAAATATTTTAAACATTCCATATTAATAATTTATCTATAATTTTATAGTAGTAAATAAAGTAAAAAAAGTCATACCTATCTAATTAAAACATTTTAAACATTTCAAATTAATGATTTATATATAATTTTATAGTAGTAAATAAAGTAAAAAAATTAGAAATAAAAGAATGTATGTAAAACTTTTGAAACTCATTTTAGTGTGTAAATTTGCATTGTATGTTCTTAGTTTATTAGTGACCGATTTAGAACATGCCACGATTCGTCTTTCCTCAATTATTTTTTACTATTAATTCTATGTATAATTTTTTTTATATGTATTAATAACTTTTGTTAAAGTGTCATAATTTAGCACTTAAGGAGAATAGTAGATTGATGTTGGTGCATAGCAATACTCTTTTTTTCAGATTTAATAATTATTTGCATTTTTTTGTCATATGTTAACTGATAATGAAATTCATTGTGCTTATTCATTGTCACAAACTTGTATCAATTATAATTTTGGGCCAAACTGATATAGCAAATTAGTTGTTTTGATCTCTAAAATACATTAATGTCATTGTGAGTTTTGTTTCCTTAATGATATCAATTTATATTCATGAATCAAAATTCATGCTTCTCAGGAGAGTATTTTGGCGGTGATGATATTGTGTTGTTTGTTATAGGCATAACACTCATTTAAAAAAACTTACAAGTTAAGGTCATAAAGTATACTTGACTAATATAAATTATAGGAAACTGGTTATAATTATGGGTGTTGCAAACTGATTTTACATATAATCATTATAAGGAGTAAATCATGAGTAAGGTGTTCGAAATACTAATATGTTTCCTTTTAAGTTGGTTGTTTATTATTATGATTTTTTTGTGTTCAATATTTTATACCAGAATCTCAAAATTGTTTGATATATGGAAAGAATGATGGTTTGGTTTTCAGTGAGATACTTATTTGTTGTGAATAAAATATTTGCAACAGTTTTTTTACTCTGATTTACATAATGAGTCACAACAAGTTTCATTTGAAACAGACCCACTTTTAATATGACTTGAAACATTTCGGGCAAGTTCAACTTTTATTCGACCCTTTAAGTAAATAAGTCAAATTTGCTACTTGTGTTCTTTTATAACTAGCAAAAAGGACGAGTCGCATCAGTAGGCGCAACGCATAAGAAACGGTTTGGTCGATACAAGTTAGGGTCAGAACTGGTTAATTTTAAGAAAAGTATTACTTTTGGCTCTTTATTTTTTTATAGTTACACACAAATATAAAACTCAGTATAACTGTTTAATTTCTTGTATGCTGTTGGAATTGAGTAAAATGTGTTGATAAGAATGCATGTTTGAAACCGAAAAATATTGTGATAAAATGGCTATAACTTTATTAGTGTTACACTTCCTTTGTCGATATTACCCAATATACAGTTGCCCGTGCTTCTAATTTTCTAACATAAGGCATGGATGGAAAAAAAGACATGAAGTAAGCCACACAAATTTATTTTTTATTGGTTATGGATGGTTAATAATTTAATATCATTAAATCCTCAATTTGAATCCTTTAGTAAAAAATTTTACCGATAAAAACTCTTGCAGCTTTTAGTTCAGTAGCAATATATGTTGAAACTAACACAACAATATAATTAGAAGTAGTTTTTTTACATTTTCCAGCTCTTGTGGCTTTTCAAGAGTTTTGTTGTATTTTTTTCACATGATTATGCAACTTGAATAACCGTAATCATATAATAAGATAATTAATATAATAAGATAATTAATGAGATTTATTTTTTCAAACCCGTGTAATACACGGGTTTATAACCTAATTTGACTATAAATTGATTTATACAAAACAATTACTATTTATATAATTAGTTTACATATTTAGTTCACATTTCTATTCTTGTTACTAAATTAACTAAAATAATATGTTTTTAAATTATGGTCATCAAAACATAAATGCATTCGTAAAGAGTTACGTGTATATATATTATTAGGTTATGTACCCGTGTCTTACACGGGCTGGACAACTTAAATTTTATAAGTGATAACTTTTGATAACTAAAGTTAAGTAATACATTAACTACGTCCGAAATTTAATTATAACTATTATTCACAAACTTAAAAATAAATCATAAATCTCTAAATACTTCTTTCAATACAACATTAGATAATACACTAAAAATATGGTAGCAACTAAAGTAAAATAGTATTATGAGAACATAAATGGTATCATCGAAACTATACGAACCAACCATCAATAGAAGAAAATTTGATTAGTTGAAGAATGTACAGTAAAAGAGAATCAGTAAGGTTTTGATCAACAAAATATGGATAGAAAGAAAGATATTACGGTTACTGAAGAAAAGAAGGCGAGTCAGGTTTAATTAAATATCCGCGTGTTTTTAACAATGAACCCGCTAAATAATGAAAATGTTCAGTTTATAAAAATGTTTTATAAATAAATCTAACGTTTTTTAAAATTATAAAATACGTTTTGTAAAAACAATTAGAGAAATCATTAAACAAAAAATATATAAAAAAAAACTTTAAAAAGTATGTATAATTAATATGAGAGAGAAGCGGGAAAAATGAATAAGAATGCATAAAATAATGACATGTGACATGAGAAAACTTGTATTTATTACTCCCTCCGTTCCATTTTAAATATCATGGGACCCAAAACACACAAATTAAGAAATGTTTGATCATTTTATTTTATGAGCTGTAAAATGACAATAATGTCCTTTAAGTTATTATGACTAAAAACCATTGTAAACATCTAGTATATGTAATAGTAAGGGGCACAATTAGAAATTGAATTTATATGTATAGAAATGACATTAAAATTAGGACAACTAAAAATGAAAAAATTGACATTTAAAATGGGACGGAGGAGGTATATAGTATAGATTATTGAGAACATTCAAAATTAATTAAGGAATATACATTACTAGTTTGAGTCTCGTGTATTACACGGGAAATTGATTAATATTATAAACTTTAATTATTAACCAAAACACAATTAACAACACAATTATCATATATTGTTAATGTAGTTACAAGTTATACTGAAATTACTAAACAAACATTACACAAAAATTTTACAAATAAGCAAAATTTCTTTGTACACTATATTTGTTGTTGTATTAGTCAATATACATTGTTTATCAAGAATCATAATCTTTAGTCCATGTCTACTTCTAATTCTCGATAAGGCCACATATAGTTGTCCGTGTGAGAACACGTGTTCTTTCATTCAACATGTTTATTTCACATCTTTAGAAGTTGCATACTTCTCATTATTATTAATTCAAATCCTTTTCGAAATCGAATCAAATCCTTTTCGTAATTAAATCAAATTTTTTTCATAACCGAACCAAAATATTTTCATAATCGAATCAGAGTTAGTACATCTGTTAGATGCACTATGCCTTGGTAAATTCTTTTTTATTCACCATACGAGTCATATGAACTTATGGCCCGTTATATTATTAAATATCAAATACATAATCTCATTTTTCTCATATCTTCATCTAGCAAATGGGCTACTAAATGTAAAATAAAGGATACAAATACTCACCTTTATCTGGAACGTAAAGGATACAAATGGTGTCTTGGTTACTTGGTCCCCTTGTTGTCCTCCTAAGGCTATGTGTAGTGGAGGGGCTGCAAATGGGGGCGAATTGTGACACGTGGCGCCCAGTCAGCAGAGAGGGCGAATTTGTTTTTGGGGTGTAATGGTGTAGGGGCTACAAGTTGGGCCCACAGTATCTTTATTTATTATTTTCTTTTTATAATTAAACTAATCAAATAAAAACCAATTTATTTAAATAATAAAAAACACGCCACAACAAAATTCATACAAAAAATAATCAAAGTTAAAACTGTACGGATATAAACGTAAACAAACCAAAGATTTTAAAGTATTTAAAGTTTTATCAAGTTTAGTACACTTTCAATGTTCAAGGTTTAAAAGTAAATAAAATTTAAAAGTAGTTTATAAATATCTAAAAAGTCTAGGGTATAAAATGTAAATAATAATAATAATAATCAAAAAAATAATCAAACTCTCCCAACCCAGCCCCGTCCCCTTCCCCCAGCTAGTTTTTCCGGCCTCCGGCGACGGCCATAATTTCCGGCCACAATAACACCCCCATCCCCTTCACCCAGCATGTTTAAAACCAAATTCTATAATATATATATGATAATACATACATAAATATATGTATATATAACACACACACACCCATACTGCCGGCCCCACCACCCCCTTCTTCCAGGCGATGAGAAGACGTCGCCCGCGCCCCTTATCGCCCAAAAATCGCCCTGGGGGGCGGTGTTCTAGCCCCTTCGCGCCCAAAAATCGCTCAAACTCACGCCCACTACATATGGCCTAACAATCAAACATAGACCAAGTACAATTCAATTTACCATTAAATCTTTAAGCATAATGCATCTTTGTTGGACAACACATTGCAAATAATAGAATTACCACGTAGTAGTGATCATGGAGACTCATTTAATCATACACCAATCTCTAAAGACCATGAAACTTATACATATTAGTTTCACTCGCTATATGAATTATCCTAAACTTTCATGTATTCGTTAGTTTTTTCATAAAAATTTAGTTGAGGCTTTTTATCGAATACCTTATGTGCATGTAACTTAAGACTTCTAATTTTACCAGTCAAAACACAGGTTTAATCCTCCAAACCCAATTCTTTCAATCTAAGTAATAAGAGTATGTTCTCAAATTAAAAAGGTAACTAAATTCACATAAATCAACAATTTCACAAAACCAAATCAAAAGACCTAAATTAAACAGATTTTTGTAATGAACAAAACAATCAAATCAAATTAACTACTAACATGATGTGCTGCAATTGGAGAACAAAGAATGATCCAAATCAGTAGCGGGCGTGGGGATGAACGGTATCGCGCGTGTAATCGGAGAGCGAAGGAGGCAATAGCAATACAGTTCTGCAACAATGACGACGACCTATGGCTTGTTGTGATAGGTGAGGTGTAGATCCAAATCGGCAGCGGCTTGAGATGGGTAAAGAAAGAAGAGACCATTGTTTTGAAAGAAAATATTTGTTTATTTGGGTCGGGTAACCCAAATAAATATTGAAAATATGTTATTGGAAAGGAGAGAGTGACAACTGGCTGAAGATAGTATTCTTTTATTACAGAGTAGATAAGGGGTTGTTATTCGATTATTTAATGTGTTATATCGTTTAATTATGACACTTAATTTTACATTTATTATTTTAGAGCATTCGAGTTTTCGTATATTACAAGTGCGTTGTACGAGTTCATGTAGATATCGTTGTCGAGAAAGATGCAACTCATAATCAGTAAATGTAACATGTACTCAAAGGAATTTGAAGTACCAAGTCTTTGAGCATACATGAGATCCTAAACGTTGAACCAAATCAGTAATGAAGGTTAAGGAGCTCCTAATGACGATAAGATCATCCCCATATACAAGATTGTAGAATGTAAATCTAAACAATAGAAAAATACTGATACATTATAACACACTATGCAATACTAAGAGTAACAAGATTTATGGCGTGCTTAGAAAACAAAGCTCTAGGGCATACCTAAAGACGTACATGGCCTTAATTATACAATAAGCACACATGATGAGGGTGACTTGAGTTAATAAAAACAAGAGATTGTGTAAGAAGAACACTCTCAGATAGATCTTCTTCGTGAAAAGCATTATTAACGTCAACTGATGTGCCATCCTCTAGAAAATGTTATATGTTGAATAAACCGAATAATGGATGGTTTAACAGTGAGGCTACATGTCTTGATGCAGTCAGTCCCTTAATGTGATGAAAGCCCTTGGCAACACGTTGAGCTTTATATTTATTATACACATGGTGCCTCTTTATCATGTGATGTGTACCCACTTGAAAAAAGTATGTTGGTTTTTGGAAAAAAAAACCGGGGGGTGGGGGGGGGGGTATAAGTTACCTAAGACAAACTATTTTGGTACTCATTGCGTCCCACCATACATACAATTGTTGGTATTAAAGGAAGATTGTTAGCTTATATGTAGGGGCTGATGTAGCATGATAATAAATAAGGTTAATAAACTGTTTAGATTGTCGAATCTTATCACACGAATAGTTAACCACCAAATGGCATGGAGGACATGATGAACGAGTGGCGGAGTATGGTAGTAAAGGGATGTGGAGTGGTGGATGTACATTGGTACAGTGGTAGGGTAAGGTGCTCATAAACTGTTATGGAGTAGATGGAGGTGTGATTTAAAAACATGAGGAATCGCCTGATACTATAGTGTTATGCTAGCGACTGCAATGAATTCTGGTGGAGATGGGTTTGGCGATGGTTCTCTGATTGGGTTGTTGACAATGGTGGTCTTTGCTACTTTTAGGTGATGACGGTGATAGCTAAGTAATGTGTTTAATTTTGTGTGTTCTTGAGGAGTAAAGGTGATGATGGGGGTGTTTTCTTGGTTCATATGGAGAAGGGGGGGGGGGGGGGTGCTTTTTAAGTTGTGTAAATAAATAAGAAAGGTAGATGGTGATGGGTGATAGTCATTGTAGTTGTGGTGGTGGGTGGTGGTTCTTGATGATGTTAGATGATGATGATGATGATGATAGTGATGTAGGCGGTGGAGGTTGTGGAGGTTGGTTGGGTTGGGCGATGGTATAATGGAGTTAGTGGTTGTGTGGGTCAACTTTTTTTTTTTTTATTATTTCATCAGAATGTGTCATGTCAGCAAGACCGATACCACACCAGAAATAGAACTAACGAAGTTAGTCATTCGTTAGCTCGAGAGTGGTAGAAAAAGATAAGGTGATAGTTAGGAGCGATGAGTAACATTTCTTTTGTTGTAAGTGTTATGCGGCAAAGGATGAAAGTTAGAAGTATTAAAATTAAATAACGCTAATTTAAATATATAGGTTATGTTTAATATTTAAATAAGCGTAGTTACAACAACCAATTTATTGATAAACAATTATTTTTAACGGCTTTATTTATTTATATGTTATCAATGTAATTTGATCTCTCACTACTTAAAAAAATAACCTTACCGAACACCTTTATGCATCTAGTCAAATTCTTTGGTTTCTACACTACATCATAAAAGAGTAACTTTGTTTTTGGTCACGTGTCAATCTTTGATGTATTTTCATTATCCCCCCCCCCCCCTCTCTCTTATCATTCATCATGTTTAGTTAAATTGTTTTATAAAATGAACATTTCTTTTATTATTAACTCGTGTATTGTAAAATATATTGTTTTTAAAATAAACATATACAGATTGATGGATCATACAACTTTTATTATCCGACATGTTTAATACATGGGTCTATCATAGTTTATTCATAAACAACAAAGTATTTATCATCTATTTATTTGAATACACGTTACAATGTTTTTGTGGTATGGCGTTCACAATTTCAAAATAAAAATGATAGGTTCAAATACTTACAAGTACAAGATTAGAACAAGGTTAGAAGGATTTTACGTGAAGAATGAAATTTGGTATTAAGAAAAAGAAAGCTATATAATAATAAAAAAATATAATAATTTAAATGAATCGATTTTATTTTAAAAAAAAAAGTTAACATAACGGGGAAAACCTTCGAGCAACAGAATCTAGACGGCGGTTCACTATCAAACAAAATAGCCCAAGAAGAAAGGTATGTTCATTAAAGCCCATATATACTACTCCCTAATAGAGGTGCACAAAGATCCGTATCTGGAACCAAACCCGAAAAAAATACCCGGAATCGGTTTTTTTTATACCCATGTATTCTATACCCGAAACCAGAAACCGACCCTACCCGTAGGGTATGGATAGGGTATGCATTTTGAGGTCAATACCCGTATCCGGAACCGTACCCGATTTATACCCGTAAATACCCGGACCCGGTCATACCATATACCCATACCCGGTTATACCCGATACCAATATTCTAATACCCGAAATAATACATGAGTTTTTATAGTATATTTTTATGTTTACTTCACAACTTTTATGTTTAAGTTTTTGTAAAATGCATAATACTAAGTAAATAATTTGTAATTAAGTGGATTTATGATTTTTTTAATATAGTTTAATTATTTTTATAAATTATAAAGCAAATTTAAATTTTAAACAATATAAAAAATGTATAAAAAATTACAAATTCAAAACAGGGTATTAATACCCGGTCGTACCCGGTTCCAATACCCGAACCCGATCATACCCTACCCGGGTACATAGGGTTGAGTTTTTCTCCTCAATACCCTACCCGAAACCTACCCGATTTTTCAATACTCGATACCCCAAACCAGTTCCATACCCGAACCCGAGTATTAGAAAAAACCAGATTTATGCACCTCTACTCCCTAACGAACCGAATAAACCCAAGAGTTACATGCTCATTAAGGCCACATTGACCCCCTAAGGAACTTAAGAATAAATCCAATACAAATGATATATATATTTTTTTTCAGAAACAACAAAGATGTATTAACTTATAACCTTGTTGATTTGAAAAGGCTAACCAAGCAATCAAATAACATGATTACATGAAAAGTAAAATGATATGTTCGTTCAAGGCCCATATTATTCCCTAACGAGTAACGACCCAACAAACCGAAGAATGTTTCTTTACAAGGTCACATTTTGTTCCTTTAGTCAAATTTAAACCGTTATGACACACATAACTCCAAGATCATCTTGGCAAGATGTAAACACTTGCAATGATGGTTCTTGAACTTTCATGGTCACATGACCATCGCACGGGTTAGTTGCAACGTTGGATCAAGGCTAGCTTGGAGGGAAAAAGAACTTCTGCTTCAGTTTGTAAGAGAGCAATTGTCGGTTTTTCATGCATTAGCTATTGTCGGTTTTTCATGCATTTTCATTTGGCTTACTATTTTTGGGACAAAGCTTGCATGTAAGTGGTAGTATTATAGTAATATAATATTTATATATATATATATATATATATATATATATATTACCATTACACTTGTTATAACTCATTAGCCATTAACAAGCTAGCCAATCTATCATCAGCTTGAGCTCATGCTCGAAGTTAAATGTTTTTTTGCTTGGCATAAAAAGTCCGTCTAACTGAAAATTGAGCACCTAGCTGGTTCCTTGCCTAAAAAGTTTTTCAAATGGCTTACTAACTTGATGTGAACTCATCTTGGCTCAAAATTTAGACGACTCAATTCGACTCATTTTTTGCGAGTTAATGTCAAAAGAGTTTGGAGCCATAAACTATTTTGACTATAACCTATATATATTATACCAAACAATAAAAAATCATTGTTAGAAATATGTTTACATATTAATTGGAAACTAAATATCTAGTTATAGTGATCACATTACATGGCTCAAAGCACCATCAAAGTGTAACATTTTGGTTGGACCTATACTAATAACTATCTGACGCCTGTGATTCTGACGTGTGAGGGCAATTTGCAACGCTGTCGCCTTATCCGAAAATATTATCAGAAAATTCTTTTAAACCCAAAAACTCAAAGTTGTGGTTGTGGTGCAAAAGTTGGTCATGCTACATCAAAATATTATGCAAACACTACTCTAGTCAAAGTCTTGATCTCATGATATGTGGCACACCGGTGGTTGAAAGATTTTATTGGTTTCATTTACTGTAGAAAGAACAACTAATTATTAAACCAAACACAGTTGCCTTCTGATTTAATGACATGAAAATGATGGTTAAGGCTTGAGATCTTAAGATCTTAAGTTTGAAACTTGACTAAAAGAGGGGTTTTTCCACAAAGTGATGGATTTCATCATTGATGTTGTCATTGGATGAGTAAGGCCTGAAGCATTAAAATCGGTATGGACGATTGATACCTCTTTTCAGAAAGGTTCACCCAGGTATTGAGGGTGGTTAATTTCAAACAATGTTAATAAAAACTTATGAAATAAAACATACATTTTAAAAATGTGAGGTTTGGATCAAATACAAATGAAATTAACATGCTAATTGTGAGAATCAAGTAGAATGATTATATATACGCGTAAAGTAATTATGTAATTACATTATAGAGTAAATACAAGTAAAGTAATCATAGAGTAACTATGTAATTACTCTATGATGTAATTACTAATCACTCTACTTGAATCTCACAATTAGCACGTTAATTTCAATTGTACATTAACTTTCCCAAAAAATGTGTGATCATTATAACTTGTATTGTAAAATAATGATAATTTTATGTTAATTGTACCATTTAATAATGAGAAATTAAAAAGAAGCTATAAACAATTTTGGAGGGTATTTTTTTTTTAAATTTGATTTTATTTCACAATAAAGTTTGATGCAACAATCATACGTCGTACCTAAATTGGACCAACATGACAATCGACATAGAATTTGAAACAGTTACCAAATTATGTACGTATCTACATATTTTATATGATACACATAGAGGTTCATTTTTCCTAAATATTAAAATTTTAGAAATGGAGATTCTGAGATTAAAATTTTGTTATGGAGATTCCATTTTGAATGTTATGTATATATATTTTATCTTATGGAATTAGCTTGGTGACAACGATGTCTTTCTCAAATATCATATATCACTTACCAACCTCTCATAACCCGAGTAAGTTCCTAAAACAACGGTGTTTTCCTATTTTGAATTGCTAACACTTGTTGGCTTCGAACCTGAGACCCCTAGGAGGAAATAAATTAACGGGTTGGTTTTAGTTTGAAACATAAGTTGTTTTCTATAATAACCTTAAGTGATTTCACCTCGCCTTGAAATATAAACAAGTAAGCTCAATTCATTAATTGAGAAGTATATTATGAGCGCAACTTAAACCAAAACTATAAAATAAAATAAAGCATACAACATTGTAGGGATGACCAAATGGTGTAGGGTATTAGTGTTGAATCGGTACAAGATGAAAAGTTAAGAAAATAACCATTGGACCAACATACTAGATTGTTTCATTTACCAACTACGAATAATAAAATACGATTCAGTATATATATACACCGAAAACTATTTAACGGAGGCCCTAGTTTTTCGGGAACCTCAAGCCCTAGCTTTACTTGCTAATACTACAGGGCCGTCCTGCATACCACGAACACGTTAAATCACCCATAATAAGCCATAACCCATTAATAGATGTCAACCATTTTTCAGAATTTGATATTTAATATTATATTATGATGGCCCTCACTGAATTGAATGTGTATGTCGATTTAATTTTGACAGCCTTCAATTTCAAGACCAACCGTGTCTAGGAAAGAAAAAATTCACAATGAAGACTATTGAAATATTGTAAAAATGATTAATTTGAAACTAGTATTATTACTCGGGTTTCGTGGCGTGGATTTAAGTTTGTACCATATGAACATATATTCAACCAAATCATTTTTCTCATTAATTAGTATATCAATGTATGCAAAACATTGCATAAAGACTAGCCTAAGAATCAGGATATGGTCCTTTCTAATGTGGTATAGTGCTAGAAAGGTTGGGGTTTTTAATAGAGATTCAGGTTCAAATCCCACTAATAACACTTTGAAAAGTGGGGTGGGGGGGTATGAGTAGCTCAATGAAGGAAGACTGAGATTTTTGTGATCTCCAGTTCGATCATGAGAGCATTCGGGTTTTACCATCAGTGGGTCTTTGGGCGTATAAGTTTTCCCCGAAACTGGAGATAACTTGGGGGCGTTTAGGGCTCCGTACAGCTGGGTTGGGCTAGTTGGAGATAACTAGGCAATTCTTTGTTTGTTGGCGTTTAAAAAAAAGAATCTGGGATATGATTACAATAAAATAAGGAAAGTTGTAACCAGAAAATGTTTACCCAAATATAGAACAACTATTCAACATATGTTATTGATTGGTAATATGCCCCCGCAAGATGGACGATGTTAGTCCATCTTGGAAATTAGATTATGTAATCGTGGCTTCAACATCAATTTAGTGAGGGTGTCAACAAGTTGGTCGTCACCGGAAATATGTGTAACACCTGTAGCGCCTTGCTGAATATTTTCTCGCACGAAGTAAAAAATCAAGCCAAGATGTTTCATACATACGAGAGTGAAATACCGGGTTTGTCGAGTAGTGCATTGCACTTAGATTGTCACAATAAATTGCAGCTGTGAGTTTGTGACGCTGGACTTGCAAATCTAGCTACGGTTGGTTGGCGTTTAAAGCTCCAAGCAACGGAATTGGATCCTAGACGATGTAGCATGTGGTGCTACGATAAGTAGGCTTATCACTAGCCCAATCCACATCGGTGAATGCATGAAGATTTAAGTGAGAACTATTTTTGAAAAATAACCCATGATGTAAAGTGTCGTGAAAGTAACGAAGTAATTGTTTTAAGTGTAGCCCATTGTATATTGGTGGGTGAGTGCATGAATTGTGAAAGTTTGTTAATGGTGAAGGTAACATCGAGTCTCGAGAGGGATAGGTACTGTAAAGCACGGATGAAAGTCTGATATTGAGTGGGTGATAGTAGAGGGGTTCCTTACATGGGTCTGAGATGGTCCGATAAGGGCATTGAAATGGTGGTCGACTTGCAATCTCTCATATTGGCTCGAGTTAACAAATCAAGAATATATTTAAATTGGAAAGGAGAAGACGATTTTTATGCGGAATGACTTTGACACCAAAAATTCGAGAGAGGGCTGAGGTCTTTTAGGGAAAATAGGAAGCAAAATAATATATGAAACAACTAACTAAAGAAAATTTGGGGCGGTGACAATAATGTCATCAACATAGACAATAAGATAAGTAGGAGAGTGAGCGATATGATTGACAAATAGAGATGAGATGGTTGGTTTGAAACCAACTTAGATATGATAAGATTTTAATTTGTCATACCAAGGATGAGAGGCTTGACAAAGAGCATAGATGGCCTTATTTAATTTGCAAACATGAGTCAGGAAGGATAGTCGGTATAGCCGGGTGGTTGAGGCATGAAAACATCCTCGATTAGGTTACCTTGGAGAAAAACATTATTTTTGTCAAGTTGATGAAGGCACCAACTTTGGGAAGTGGCTAGTGAGAAAATGAGGTGAAGGGTAGCAGGTTTGATAAGCGAACTAAAAGTTTTGACATAATCTAGACCGGGGCGTTGGTGAAAACCTTTGAGCTAAAATAAGAAATCTCAAACACCCCATAAACATAGAGCATTCACATTCCATACAACATTTTTACCCTATAATTTAACCAAAAATCATACTTATCAAAATTTAATACTCGTTTTTTAAAATCTCATACAACTCATCCACCATTTTTATTTTTATCTTTTATCTTAAACAAAAACTATTTTATTATAGTTATTGTTTTTACACATCCACAATAATTTAAATAATGATTAGTAGTAACTCTTTTTTATATAAAAAGTTGGTATAACAACTTTTTATAATTTAGTGTCGGGGTAAACAAATGATGTATGGGATGAAGTTAGTTTTAATAGTTTTTTTTTTTTAAATGATGAGTGAGAGGATGATGAATATGATGAAAAATAATACTGGACTTTGCAAACTGTAGGTTATATAGCCTAATTTATTTGTTTTATTGTTTGGATTTCCTTTATATTTGTTTTTTCTTTTATGTAAACTAAGTTGTTTTTAAAAGGTTGAATTTAGCTAAAAAGGAAAAAAAGTTAACGTTTATTAAGATTTATTTTTAGTTTAGTTTAGTTTTCTTTTCAAGGAAAAGAAAATAGTTCTTTTGTTACTCACTTTCAAGCATACCTTAATGAACGAACTTCTTATTTACATTTTCAAATAAATTTTATTTAAAATCGACCCGCTTTTTATACATAATTTTTTTTTAAATATATTTATCCCATCCCAACAAGCGGGTCAAGAATTGATAGTTTGTACTGATTCTCTGGCAACCAAGAAGCTAAAACCAAGGATCAAAATCAATGTCCACCACAAGATCACTAAGAAAAAAAGAGAAAATTCAGCTTATTGGTGATCGTTTTAGAATATAAAACAAATAGTTAACAGTACATATGTATATCTATTTAGGATATGCTAACTTTAAACTTTTTAATAACATTAACTTATATGAGTTCTATGAATATACTAATCAATCTGGAACCTAAAGTGTCTTTGCTATTTTATGTGGAGAGTTCAAATTTTATGGGTAATGATAAAAAAATTGTGTATTATCGGTTGTTTAGTGGAACATTTCAAAAATCATGGTTGAGTTGGGACCCTTAAGTCTTCGACTTCCATGTCAAGTTGGTGGTGTTCAAACATGGCGGGTCTTCGTTTGCAAGTTGGACCTGTCATTACCGTTAATTTCGATATCTCAAATAATATAATATTATCTTACTTTAAAAAGTTATAAATGAAAATAATAAAAATTTATTTGTATATTTTAATTGTATTCATTAAATGTTATGCCATTAAATATTGTGTTAGTTGAATATTTTATTACTCAATTCCACAAGTGGACGTAAATGACAAATTGTTTATGTATTAAGAATTGTATTAAATGCATAATAGATTTTCTCAAGCATCGTAAAATTGAAAGCAAATTAACAAGTTATCTTTTCAATAATTTATTTTTTAAAAAAACGTGTTTTATTTTACCGCACTGTTGTGTATTCGGGCTAGTGTTTACGGACGTTGTCTTAGGTGAGAGTTTTTTCCGAATAGAAAGACGAGCATATCCTGATATGGTGAATTTAGTCAGTAACCCATTTGAGAGATTCGTTGACAGATAAAAAACCTTTGATTAGTGATTCATATTTTGAAATTTTGTACGGTGGTTATACACCCATCTAAGCTATGTACATAAAATAACTATGAATTCATATATTTTTTTGAAAATTTGTTCCATTTACAGAGAGGAGTAGGTTAAACTCAAAGAAACAATCGAATTAATTTGCTTATTTAAAAAAAAATTATCATTACCTACACACGTGTAGCTTCATACAAACAAATGTATTTATAATTTTAAATTTTGTATTTTTACGTAAATATGTACCGGTAATGTTGAGTTAAACAGAAATATACTTCCTTCATACATTATAATAAAATGATTCAATTACAATACTGGTAATATACCTAATAGAAGAAGTAAACTAATTTAACCATAATTTTGTAATCAAACTAATATGATCACCATATTTTTTGAATTTATAAAGAAACAATAGCCATTACATTTATAAATTGTTGTTTTTTGTTTTTTTATAACTTTTTTGAAGTTATAAAAAAATGAATGGATTAACCTGTTTTACGTTTTGTCGCATGTATGTTGTGTTTTGATTTCCTTAACCTGTCAACGTATGTGAAAAAAAATATATGAAATTTGTTGATATGTTGATAATGTACTATGATTGGTGTTCCACGACAATGTTTTGGCAACATATCCACGCACATCATGTTGCGGTCTGAAGAGGTAGGTCCCAGCAGAGCCCAGTTGGACCCGCAAGACTCACCTTAAACAGGGATGTCTGCGCAGAAACCAACTGGATCCGCAGGACCAACCATGCTCAGAGACGTGACGTCCTTACGCGCAGTACGCAAGCTGGTCCCGCAGGAAATGCCTCCCAATGGTGAAGGACTCCGCCTGTCCCCGCAGCCTCGGATACAAGCCATTAGGGAAGGCCACCCGCGCAGCAAGGCTACACGCACAAGGCACTTAGCTCTCAATCATTCAGTGTCACCTGAAGGAATGAGCGAAGCCGGGAACAATCCCGCACAAGGGCGGGAGGGGGAATACTCCCGCCCAAATAAGCCAGTCCGTACGATACGGGAAGATCTTCTGTACTGTACCTGACGAGGTATGGGAAAAAGATCTGACTAAAGATACGACAGCTTATGGACAACAGTATGGCGAGCAGCATGCTCCTGCACTGTATGTCACTATTAGCCGCTGCCTACTCACCAACTCTTGTCATACCACGTGCGTAGCCGGCAGTTGGTGGAAAAGGAATAGTAAACAGCAGGCCTGGTCACTATCAGCCGCTACCTACCCACCAACTACCAGCAGGGCACGTGCGTAGGCTACTGTTAGTGGAACAGGAACACTGTTGCAGCCGGCCATACCTCCTTGGAAACCTACCTTCGGCTATAAATACCTCAAATGGTATGATCATCTAGACACACTATCTATTATCATCTTATATCATCATATTATACCTGATATCTGCTCTAGCAATCTCTTAATATACTTTTATATTTAAAGAGCAATCTAGTCTGATTCTCACGCCGGAGGGTGGTCACAAGGAGGAACCCCCCCCCCCCCTTCTCAGTGACAAGCTCACGGTGTCTGTTTTGCAGGTTATCAGAAGAACCATCTTCTCAGGGTCTAACCCCTCGTGGGAAACATCTATCTAACCCCCAGGTTACCAGTAATCTGCCCGGGGTCCGGTTAGTGTTTCTTCATTGGCGCCATCCGTGCATAAAGCTAGAACTTTATTTTTCTCACAGTTTTTTCAAACTTCTACAAAGATGGTTAGAGAAATTCCGGTAACCACAACCCCAGCTACTGGGGGGAATACCGGCAACACAGTTTTTACAAACACTACCCCGGTTACCCAAGCCGGGGCAAGTGAAGTAAATTTTACGAACACTACCCCAGTTATTCAAGCTGGGGCAAGTGCAGTAAACGATCGCCTACTGGGATCCACCGATACCCAGTTTGAGAAACGAAGACTCCCCCGCCAAACTCTCGATGAAGTTAAGGCATGGGCGGAGGCACGGCAAAAGGAATTCCAGGCTGAGTTGGACGAACGCTTGCGTTCCGTGCAACAGGCCGACGAATTCGAATACTGGGAGGATGACTCGGAGGACTCCGACTCCGACGCGAACCCTCGCCATAGGGCAAAAGGGAAGCGTAAGGAAACGGAATCCCAACCGAAAAGGCATTTTGGACAAGCCTTCAAACCAAAAAACACAGGTGGAAGTCCACGCGACTTCTCCAAAACATTTAGACCAAACGTTGCAAATGCGGGAACGTCCAAATTTGCAAGGGACATTGCGGAAGCAATTGCCCCAAAAAGTGCCAAACAAATGCCTAACATAGGCACATATGACGGTATATCTGATCCAGACGATCATTTGAACAGGTTCATAGCGGGGGCAACCGTCAGCAATTGGACGGAACCCACGTGGTGTTACATGTTCCAAATGACGCTTGTTGGGGCTGCTAGAGCTTGGTTTGATCGTCTACCGGTCAACCACATCTACGACTGGGCAGACTTCCAGCAGAAGTTTAGCCAACACTTCAGCCAGCAACGAAAGTATACCGAGGAGCAATGGACAATCCTCAAGTGCATACGAGAAGAAGATGAATCTCTGCCAAACTTCATCACTCGCTTCAACTCAAAGAAGCTAAGTTTGGGCAATATCAGCGAAGATCTTGTTCGCGCTGCCTTCATCCAAGGCGCGCATGACCCAGAGCTCATCCGCACCCTAACGGGTAAAGATGGCATGCCGTCCACATGGGATGCCATCATGACAGCAGCAAAACGCTATGCGGAAACGGAGAAGCAACCGGGTAAAGATCTCCCACAGAGCACAAACCTCTACACCCAGAAGACGAGAGAAGACAACGTCCTCACCGCCCGACTAAATAAAAAACGGAAGCTTGGCATTTGGCAGTCAAGGGTAAACTTTGACACCTCATCCGGCTTGCAACATCGGTTGGGCGGAAGGGATAATGTACAGTCGCACCGGAACTCCAGATGGACGCCACTCACCAAAAGCGTCACTGAGATATTCGCAACTGAAGAGCTCCCGTGGCCAAAGCCTCCAATAATCCGACATCGTCACGATGCTGATCGGAGCAAATACTGTGACTTTCACAGGACAAAAGGCCACAACACTGAAGAATGCATAGAAGTAAAGGACATGGTCGAAGCATTTGTCAGAGATGGGACGCTCGCGCACCTCGTGGTGCAGTAAAGGCTGAGCAGGCGGGTGCGTGTAGAACCCCAGCTGGGGAAAACACGAATAAAATTCCAGCTTCAATGTCGAGACTACATGCTGCGTAAAGAACGAGATCCCGAACCAGGTGCGTATCGGCTCGATGGCACTCCCATCCCAACAACATGGAAGGGAGCTCATTTACACAGTTTGCATGTAAATCAATTCCAATTTGTAAAGAACAGGCCAAGAGCCACTTCTAATGGAAATGATTCTCTTTAGAACGTCGAAGCTGATGATTTTACATTTATACTTTTCTGAACACTAATATGCCGGCTTTCACCGCATAATTACGTGGAAAGTCGTTGCGTGGGGAAGGCGGCAAAATCCGCATAAACCCAGTAACGGCAAACCTTCACGCAGGTTAGTTAAAGGTAGCTCAGTCATCCTACTAAATGAAAGTACTGATCTATCCGCATGAATCATGATAAGAGGAAACTGAACCTATTAACAACCGCGCGTTGAACGGTTGATTCAAACACTAATGCCGGTCTTCACCGCATTACGTGAAGAATCATGGCATAGGGAAGACGACAAAAGACCGAATAAACCCAAAAATGACAAAACCTTCACGCAGGTCAGTTGAAGGGGAAAAGTTCAGCCATCCCAATAATGAAAGTGCCGGTCTATCCGCACGAATCATAATGAGGAAACTGAACACTAACCTATCAGCAACCGCGCGTCGAACGTTTAAACTATGCAACATTGGTAACGGCATTCAAATTACGTGAAGTCGTTGCGTGGGAAGGCGGTCCTACCTGCACAAACCCAATAACGTGACAAACCTTCACGCAGGTCAGTCGAAGGGGAAAAGTTCAGTTATCCCATTAAATGAAAGTGCCGGTCTATCCGCATGAATCATGAAAGGAAACTGAACACTAACCTATTGACAACCGCGCGTCGAACGGTTCAAAACAAAATTCTTAAAAAGGATAAGGAAAATCTACACGCAGGTCAGATATGGGTAAAGTTTTGCCATCCTACTAAGTGCAAGTGACGGCTCTACCCGCACAATCACGAAAGAGGAAGCAAAACTTCACACCTATTATCAACCACGTTCAAAGGTTAACTTATCCTCAAAGGATGAAGAAAACCTACACGCAGGTCAGATATAGGGTTAAAGTTAAGCCATCCTACTAAGTGCAAGTGACGGTTCCACCCGCACAATCACGAAAGAGGAAGCGAAACTTTAACCCACTATCAACCACGTTCAAAGGTTAACTTATCCTAAAGACTTAGAAATTTCGAGGAAAGATGAGGAAAACCTACACGCAGGTCAGATGAAGGTTAAAGTTTAGCCATCCTACTAAGTGCAAGTGACGGTTCTACCCGCACAATCACGAAAGAGGAAGCAAAACTTTAACCCATTATCAACCACGTTCAACAGGTTAACTTATTCTAAACACTTGGAAAATTGCTAATTTAAACTAAGTATACAAGTCATATAAGTTTATAAAGCAAGGAACCCAAAGAAGGAAATAACAATCTTATACGCAAAAAGATTTATATTTCACAAAAATATATTACAAGAATGGCCGGGTAACTACCCGCTTATGAAAAGAAAAAAATAAGTACATCTGTACAAGTCTATCCTAGCAATGGGAAGGGATCTTCAGGATCAAGCTTCAGGGCCGCTTCCACTTGGACCCGCTCCATCAGAGGAACGGGGTGGTTCGAGGAAAGCTTTAAGGATAGCTAACCCATCATCAGCAGCAGCTACTTGGTTCACCTTCTCCACCACTGGATGCGGGAAGGCGGCGTATTGGTTCACTGCCTGGTCATAAATAGCTTCGGTATCCACATCGAACAAAGGGAAGTTGGAAGGCGGGATGCCTTTCTCAACGAACCCTAGACCAAGCAGGAAGCCGGCCTTTTCCCCATCCTCATGAGAAGCGTTGAGGGCTGCGCTCATAGCATCATCATAAGAAGTCTCTGAAAAGACCCGATGCACAACCTACAAAAAAAAAAAATAAATACAAGTGTCAAAACACCTTTTCTATGTACAAAGGAAAGCGTGAAGACGTAAAGCTAAACATACCTGAGACAACGCTTCTCGAAGAAGCCATTCATTGGCAACCAGAGCCTCCTGGAGGGTAGCTTGAGCTTCTTTACAGGCGCGTTCGGCTTCGCTTTTATTAAGATTGGCAAGTAGAACTTCCTTTGCGGCAGCCTCTTCGACGCCCTTAAGCTTCCGCTCGGTGTGGTCAAGCACCCCCATCTGGTCCAAGATCTCCTGGAGCTTCTTGGCATCTTCCATTGCCAAGGCATCATGAGCGCGTTGGAGAGCCTCTAATTTGGCCTTGAGCTCCTCATTCTCCACGCGTAAAGGCTCAGCAACGGCTTCAGCCTTGGTGGCCCTCTCGGTTGCGTTCCTCGCAGTCTCCTTAGCCAGCCGAAGCTGTTCGTTAACAGCTTGGGCAGCCTTGGAGCGGGCCTCGAGTCGCGCTTGAACCTCAACCTCGAGGGCCTTGAAGGCCTTCTCCTTCTCCGCAGCCACTGCGGTTAGTTTTTGGTTCTCCTCCCGGAGAGCACGCGCCTGAGATACTTCTTTAGCGCGAGCTGCTTTTAACTTGTCGTTTTCACGACAAAGCAGCTCGACGCGTGGCTGCATCCGGGCCAGGAGAACCCGAAGCTCATTAGTTAGCCTACCCTCCTGGTAGCTAACCATGGCTTCCCCCAACGCACCATGGGGAGCAGCGTGGCGAGCCCAGTCCACGCACTCCACAGGTGTGCGAAGGGTTGTTCCTCGGCGAATGTTCCATCTTGGAACATACACTTCATTGGAATCCGACACTGCAAAAGAAACAAAGCAGTTAGGAAAAGATGAAAAAATATGTATAAAGGCCAAAAGAACCCTACGCACCTGTAGGGTCGATCACAGGCCGATAGCCACCGAACCCATCACCTGAACCTAAGGGAAATCCATCCAAAAGGTCAGGCAGATGGGAAGGTAACAAAGATTGGCGAGAAGCCCCGCGCGTACCTGAAGGTTCGGCCTCGAAGGCCGATGGCGGAGGCGGCACGGTTTCCGCCGCAGTAGATGGCGGAGGCATGGTGTCCGTCGCGGTCGCCGCCGCGGAGTCAGCAGCAACAGTAACCGCTGGCTTCGTGAAGGATGCTGTAAAAATCGCACTCACGGCCGGCGGTGACGTCATCTCGGCTGGCATCTCGGCTGGAACAGTCGGCTCAAAGGAATGAGCAACTGGACCAGCGGAAGCAGGCGCAGGCGCCTGGGTCGACGCCTCAGGTAGGCTGACCAAGCCTACCGTCATTGGCGGGGAGGTACTCTTCTGCGCTCCACCCTGGAATGCGTCAACATCCACGCCTGCGTAAAGAAGAAAAGTGTTAGAAATATTAAGCTATGAAGATCAAAGCTGAAGTTGTACTTACGGGTTTTCTTGAGCCTGAACGTACGGACGGGCGGGGGACGAGCCCGATGGAGCCGGTCTCTTGATGCCGGTCACCGTCGTCGTCGTTGGTTCTCCGGAGGTAACAGTCGTAGCCTCCGGAGCAGTGGTCTTCTCACCACCGGGGTTCCCCGCCACCTCTTCACTATCTGACTCGGTGTCAGATAGAAGCACTGGATCGGCTGTGGAGGCCACCTTCTCCTTCCCTTTCCCGCCAGCAGCCTTCTTCTTCCGCACCAACGGAGGACCATCTGCGGATTCCTCAGAAGAAGACAGGATGTCAGGAATTCCAGCAGCAGGTACAGCATTAAGGGATTGAGGATAGAATATCGCCTTACCTGGCCGCCGGTGGCTCAGGATCTCGTGGCCCAGCGGATAGACCTCCACAAACCGATCCGCCGTTTGTTCCAGGATGGGCAACTCGCCCTCGTCTAGAGCACGAGTACCCATCCGCGCGGGACCGTCGGCTTCCCGCGGGTACAGGAGCGACTCCAAATCGTTCCCCTCTGAAAGAAAAGAAACAGTTAGAAGACAAACTCGTATCAGCAAGAAAGACAAGACATACCATAGGGAATAGAGTTCAAACCGTATTCGAGAAGGATGGGAACCTGAGACGCCTCCTTCCACACCCGGCTCATCCCCAACATCACCATCCCGGACTCCGCAAACCGGTAAACCGGAGATTGGACCCGGGATATCTTCGAAAACCATTCCGCCTCCTGGTAGTTGGGGGCGTGAAGGCTCGGAATTGCTTGGCCATTTTTGAACTTCATGGCAAGGGGGATGGCGCGGTCAGAAATGTAGAAGAACTCCCGCTTCCACGATCGGAGACTGCGCTCGGTCGCGCAAATCTTCAAACCCTTAATACGGGTTGTCAGGGTGTACCACCCCTGGATGCACCTCCAAGTATAGAAGGTCATCAGGCGGTCCACATGGGGCTCGATGCCCAAAATCCGGCACACCCACTCGAAGTGGCGAATCTTGGCGATCGCCATGGGGTGCAACTCGGTCAGATGAACACCGTGCCTCTCAAGGACACGGTAAACAAACTTTGTCAATGGGAACCTAAGATTCCCATAGACAAAGAATGCTGCATAAACCCCGATCTTGCCTCTGGGGGCATCGTACACGGTCTGATGGGGTTCAGGAAACTCAGGCTCGAGAGGATCGAGCATGAACTTCCTAACAACATACCGGTACTGATCGCCGGGCAGAGCACACTGGCACTCGCCAGCAGTACTCCTATCGTCGGCTACAGCTTCAGCATCATGAGAAGACATATTGCAGAGGAAGAAGAAACGATTTCGGAGGAATGCTCAACTGAATAAGGGAGTATTCACCAGAAATCGCTTTAGAGAAGAAGAGATGAAGAGTGAAAAGTGTGGATTATAAGGAGCCCTCTCCCCCTTTATATACTAATCGCAATTAATGCGATGAATTTAATGCGGAGGAGAGAGAAATCGAAGGTGCAATGAAACTATGACACGTGGCAAAAAGCAAGCTGGCAACAGCTGTTGATAGGACGCGTGCCAGTAATTTCGCGGCCACGCGCCCGAAAAATCGCGCCCACGCGCCTGAAAAAGCGACTGGAATGACCATGTACTGTCACGTCACCATAACTTCCTGCACGTCCTGACACAGTCAGAAGAAACCGTCGCACGACGTTTCAGAGGTTTGGACTGTTCCTATCTTTCCACCAACCTTTCGAATTTCAAAATTCAAAATTTAAAAAGATTAAAAAGTAAGCGGGAAAATACCCCTTACCTTGGCAAACAAGTAACCGTTAGACGGATGCGGGTACAGTGTAAAGGCAAACCCTTCACATACCTAGCACCCGCAGGGAATTGAAGCCAAGTAAAACCTTGGCAAACGAGTAACCGTAAGACGGATGCGGGTACAGTGTAAAGGCAAACCCTTCACATACCTAGCACCCGTAGGGAATTGAAGCCAAGTAAAACCTTGGCAAAACAAGTAACCATAAGCCGGGTGCGGGTACAGCGTTAAGGCAAAACCCTTCGCATACCTAACACCCGCAGGGAATTGAAGCCAAGAGTATATTGGCAACCAAGTCACTATAAGACGGATGCGGGTACAGTGTTAAGGCAAAACCCTTCACATACCTAGCACCCGCAGGGAATGGACGCCAGAAAAACCTTGGGAGTAAAGTAACCGTAAGACGAGCGCGGGTATAGTGTTAAGGCAAAACCCTTCACATACCTAGCGCTCCGCAGAGAATTGAAACCAAGAAGGATCTTCTGGGCAATGTTTGCGGAAACGGAAATAACATCCCCGCATAGCAGGAACGTCGAGAACTACGTTGTTTGAAGCTCCAAGATGGAATTGGTGGTTCTAACATAATTGATCACTATGTTCAAAACTACCAAAACCTCATGGAGAATCCACACAACTGGGACTCAATGCTCCTGACTTGCGAAGAGGTTACAGACCTACCCGCATCATACCCAAAGACCAAGCAGGAAACTCGGGCATTTCTGCAAGTGACAAGGACTTCCGCGGGAAGAATCCCCATGGAAAACCTTAAAAAAACCCTTTTCAAAACCCTTTGCTTAAGTCCAAAAGTTCACCTCACTTTATTAAACACGCATGAGAAGAACATTGGACTGGGGGGACTTGAAGAGGTAGGTCCCAGCAGAGCCCAGTTGGACCCGCAAGACTCACCTTAAACAGGGATGTCTGCGCAGAAACCAACTGGATCCGCAGGACCAACCATGCTCAGAGACGTGACGTCCTTACGCGCAGTACGCAAGCTGGTCCCGCAGGAAATGCCTCCCAATGGTGAAGGACTCCGCCTGTCCCCGCAGCCTCGGATACAAGCCATTAGGGAAGGCCACCCGCGCAGCAAGGCTACACGCACAAGGCACTTAGCTCTCAATCATTCAGTGTCACCTGAAGGAATGAGCGAAGCCGGGAACAATCCCGCACAAGGGCGGGAGGGGGAATACTCCCGCCCAAATAAGCCAGTCCGTACGATACGGGAAGATCTTCTGTACTGTACCTGACGAGGTATGGGAAAAAGATCTGACTAAAGATACGACAGCTTATGGACAACAGTATGGCGAGCAGCATGCTCCTGCACTGTATGTCACTATTAGCCGCTGCCTACTCACCAACTCTTGTCATACCACGTGCGTAGCCGGCAGTTGGTGGAAAAGGAATAGTATACAGCAGGCCTGGTCACTATCAGCCGCTACCTACCCACCAACTACCAGCAGGGCACGTGCGTAGGCTACTGTTAGTGGAACAGGAACACTGTTGCAGCCGGCCATACCTCCTTGGAAACCTACCTTCGGCTATAAATACCTCAAATGGTATGATCATCTAGACACACTATCTATTATCATCTTATATCATCATATTATACCTGATATCTGCTCTAGCAATCTCTTAATATACTTTTATATTTAAAGAGCAATCTAGTCTGATTCTCACGCCGGAGGGTGGTCACAAGGAGGAACCCCCCCCCTTCTCAGTGACAAGCTTACGGTGTCTGTTTTGCAGGTTATCAGAAGAACCATCTTCTCAGGGTCTAACCCCTCGTGGGAAACATCTATCTAACCCCCAGGTTACCAGTAATCTGCCCGGGGTCCGGTTAGTGTTTCTTCACGGTCCTATGAATATGGGTCTTCTTCTAAAATAATATTAAAGATATAACCCACAAGTTGACATTAGTTCCCGGTATCTTTTATCTCATTAAACCCGGATAAACCTTAAACGAATTATAACTATTATTATATTAAAAGTTAATCTCTTCAAATAAATTAAAAATATAGTAAAATTAATATCCATTATTCTTTTAAAAAAGATATTATTTATATCAAAAAACAATTTTATAGTAATTAAATAAGGGGGGTCATGGGTGTCACACTCCATCCTACGGCGAAATATGTCAGGGCGTAACTGATTGCACAGTAGCTAGCAAGACACTGTTAATATTAACGTGACAATAACTAATTATTTAAATTCGTATAATCATAATACATCACAAAATCCATATAAAAGATTATCCAAATAAATTGTTTATTTCTTAAAAAAAAATATAACGTATAACTAAATGTCTTCTCAACCATCCAACTCTTCAACTAGCAAACATGTAACACGCATGAAAATAGAGTTTGATCAACATAAAGTTGAGTGGGAAATACACAAGTTTTGATAATTCATATGTGAATATATAAAATTACAACATTGATGATTTATAACAATTACCAAATAAAATAGATGTGTACTATTTTGATCTAACACAAAGCTTGCTTACAGGGGTAATGTATGCATACTAGATGAGGATGAGGTGGCCCCCAACCTCCAAACAATAAAATTAAACACATAACCATATAAAATGTCATCGATGAGCAATAAATTCATAAACACATAATATCGAATTGTGTTTGATGAGGTATAGATGTAAATAAAAAAAACTTTTGATAAATATAGTACACATATTGCCCCAAAAAGTAAAAGATGAAAAAGAGGGGTGTGAATTACCCACATTGAATTTGGTGAGTTGAAAGATTAAGATATTGGGGTGAGTCATAATGAATAATCCCCAAATACAAGTAAATACGGTTTCTTTAGCATGTGTTTGATATATAAAGTTCAAAGAAAAAGATATGTATAAATAAGATAGCTAGAAGTTGAAAAAGAAACAAGGAAAACGACATCAGTTTTGGACAGATTTCTGTCACCAACTGCATAAATGTAAGGAACAAACTTCCATTAGAAAGTTTGTTAGATTCAGACCCGAGATAGGCTAAAAATAGCCGATCTTCACTGAGTGTACAAATTTGCGCACTAATTTTGAAATAACGATTGTGAAGCCATACAAAATAATATAAATACAAATAAATAAACATAATAACCGTAACTCAATAAAGTTAATGATAGGATTTGGCCTTGCATCATTCCAGTTTGTTATGACCAAGATATGGATTAATCCTTGAATAACATTCTTGCTGTCAAATCTAAAACATCGGAAAAAATAACAATGTTGTTGATGTTTTGGAATGGATTTGGACGAAGAAAAATTATGAACCAGCTGTAATATGATGAATACAATATATTTGATCATGTATCATCAAATCCATATGGTTCATGATTCAAAATAAATTAAACAAAATAAAAACTTCAAGAATTTAAAAACTTGTTAATTTGTGACCATTATAACAAAAAGAAAATAAGAAAGTATGAAGAACAAAAATTAAGGGCCTGTTTGTTTGATGTTTTGCTATTTTGCAATATGTATTTTGTTGTTGGTAATCTGGTTCAACATAATAGTTGGTTTGCTGTTTTGTAATATGTATTTTGTTTTTGTTACTTTGATTCAATTTGGTTCAATATATATTTGGTAGATTGCTTGTTAAAACCGTTTGTTAGCTAATAGGTCAGAGAGGCAAAATAGTCATTCTGTGCAGTTAGTCAAATGTTCAACCAAACAGCACTTACTTGTTCAATACTTAATCGTTTAGACAATCTTGACCATAAAGACGTCTTACTGGTTCAGCACTTGCCAAACAACCCCTAAAACTTACTTGGAATATATATATATATATATATATATATATATTTGAAATAGAGATAGAGATTAATGAACAAGAGAAGAGTGTATTTATAGTTGAGTTAAGAGGCTAGTGTATTTATTAACTTATTTATAATAAATAAAATTAAAATTCAAAAAAATATATAAATATCATAAATGAAAAATAAAAATAACCCTATAATAAGGGAAATAAAACCTAATAATATAATACGCAATACATTTTGTGTCTCAACATTTGAGCCGCCACTCACGCGGGGCATATACGGTCTTTCGATCTTGGATTCCTAGCTGTCTTAATTTGAAAGGTCAAACGAATCTTGAAGAAACTTTTACATATGAAAATCTTCGAAAACAACATACGCCACAGGTATACATGAAAACAGCCTTCAACCCTTATCCAATAATAATATTAAATAAATAACGTTTATATTACTTTTTTACTAATAGTCTTTTACTAATATATATCTTGTCGTATAAATAGGCCTACACCCCCTTATTGTTGGTATCCAGTGTTGATCAGTCGATGGTTTAACAATTAAACCCGGTTTAATTAATTAGTTTCATAATTATTAATCGCATTAATATATGAATACGCAGCGGATATAAAAACGAGTAATCACCATTTAACTGAACCGTACAGGATCCGGTTACAAACGATACGAGTACGAGTCAAAACAACCAAGTTAAATATGAATCAACAAAGACAATATTTAAGTTTACCTCGGTTAATGATTAACCGGTTGAGACACCGAGGTTCAACGAACGATGCTAGGTGACGAACCGAACACGATGACTGTTGGTGGTGATGGCGCGTTGGCGGCAAGGTGGCGCGAACACGGCAGCAACACCAGATCAGAGGCGGAGGCAGCAACACAGCAACGATGGCGGTGCGGTAGTTTGCTTTAACGGTGGTCGGTTACGAAATCGGTAGCGACAACTGGACCTTGTGGCAGAATTCCAAAAATAAAAACCCTATGTCTTTTTACGTGATGTGCCTCCCATTAACTTGGAGTCCTCTCCAAGTAAAAAAAAAAGAATAATCTTATTATTTATTAATAATAAATTCTAACCGGGCCAAAGTCTAACTCGTTCCAACACTCGTTTAAAGTCCGAACCACTATATTATCTATAACAATTATAAATAATAATTTCGTCATATTAAATTCGTCATTTACCGATCAAACAATTTAAGCGGATTTTAGTTCGTTGCCCAAGGTGTAACTCTCACGTGTCACAACCCGGTCGGCCACGTTGACTTACCCGAACCGGTCCATAATTCCAACAGTCTCCCACTTGGACGGATTTGGTTAATTTTTTCAACGCTGACAACCAGCGGTGCTCTAGCTACACATGGTTGCCCCCAACATGTTATGACATTTTATATCATTAACCAAAAGATCTTGGAATACACTATTGCAAGATAATGAAAATATAGTAATCGTTGTCATCTATCCTTTCCGTATAAGACACCAATTGAACAATGAGACATGGATCAGATCAATCTCATATGTCGTTCAATCATTATCGTTTTCGTTCTCGAGTCAAGGTGGTCCAATCAAACACACAGTAAGTTTGGGTGAGGACTCACACTTTACCAGTTTGAATCAACGAAGGCGCCAAGATGTCTAACTGTTACATAACATGTAAGAGTACAGAATCCCATCTTGATTACATACAACTCCCACTGAACTTCAGAATACTCCCAACCAATGCCTTTATGACTGGCGGTTACGCGACAACGTTTGACACTGATTAAAGAATACCTTTAGTAAACGAAAGTTCTAATATGTATCTCAGGTCTAAGGATACTAAATGAGCATACCAATATCAAATGCATCTTATGACTATGATCCATGAAGATGATTTGATGCGAGTTACATCCAACGTCATTCATAATGAGGTCTGTGAGTTTGGAAGTCAACCCTTTGAGTCCAAAGTCAGAATAGTCTTCATTCAGAATCGCTCCCACGAGTCTGACCGACTACGGATAATTTAGAATACAATATTCATGGATTAAACGTATTAAAACGAACACAGTCATAATATTCAACGTTTGCATTTAACCATTAAATCAAAAGTGAACTCAAAAGTATAACTGTTTAAATGTTCATATATCCAAATACTAAATCAAAACAAATTACTAGCCAATCTAAGACCGATAGCATCCCTGTGATGGTCATGCTTGTCCTGAGTCATCGGCTTAGTGAACGGGTCTGCTAGGTTTTGATCTGTGTCTACTTTGCTTATTGTGATGTCACCTCGTTCCAGTATCTCCCGTATGAGGTGGAACTTCCTTAGAATGTGCTTGGCTCTGTGATGAGATCTGGGATCTTTGGCCTGAGCAATAGCACCTGTGTTATCACAGAACACCTCGATTGGTTTGCGAATACTCGGAACCACATCGAGATCGGTGATGAACTTCTTCATCCAAGCAACCTCTTTAGCAGCATCCGATGCAGCTATATATTCGGATTCGGTGGTAGAATCCGCCACTACACTCTGCTTGGAGCTCTTCCAATAAATAGCTCCTCCATTGAGAGTGAAAACGAAACCTGACTGTGAGCGAGAATCATCTCGGTCAGTCTGGAAGCTAGCATAAGTGTAACATCTTACAGTGAGCTCCTCTTCCATTTTCCCCAAACACCAAGAACATATCTTTGGTCCTATTCAAGTACCTTAGAATGTTCTTCACAACAGTCCAATGGGCAATGCCAGGACTCTGTTGAAAACGACTGGTCATGCTCAAGGCATACGAGACGTCAGGTCTAGTACATAAAATTGCATACATGATTGAGCCAACCGCAAAAGCATATGGAATTGCTTGCATACGCTTAGATTCAATGCCCGTTGCCTGAGATTGCGATTTGCTCAACACGGTTCCTTTAGTCATTGGAAAAGCTCCTTTCTTGGAGTTTTCCATTGAGAAGCGTGCCATTACTTTGTCTATGTAAGTACTTTGACTTAGCCCTAGAATCCGCTTAGATCTATCTCTATAGATCTTTATTCTCAAAATATAAGCAGCTTCTCCAAGATCTTTCATTGCAAAACAAGATTCCAACCATTGCTTAACTTCCTTAAGCATAGGAATGTTGTTTCCAATGATCAGTATATCATCCACATACAATATGAGGAATGATATAGTGCTCCCACTAGCCTTTCTGTAAACACAAGGCTCATCTTCATTTTTGACAAAACCAAACTCTTTGATTTTCTCATCAAAGTGAAGTTCCAGCTTCGAGATGCTTGCTTAAGTCCATAAATGGACTTATTCAATTTGCAAACCCTATTAGTATATTTAGGATCAACAAAACCTTCAGGCTGAATCATATAAACATCTTCAGAAAGATGTCCATTAAGAAAAGCGGTTTTGACATCCATTTGCCATATCTCGTAGTCATAGTAAGCAGCTATGGCAAGTAATATCCTTATTGACTTAGTCATTGCAACGGGCGAGAAGGTTTCATCATAGTCAACACCTTGAGTTTGAGTAAAACCTTTCGCGACTAGCCGTGCCTTATAGGTTTGCGCATTTCCATGCATGTCGGTTTTTCTCTTGAAAATCCATTTGCTCCCTACTGCCCGACTATCGGGGGGTAGCTCAACCAAGTTCCAAACTTGGTTATCCTGCATGGATTGCATCTCGGCGTTCATGGCATCTTGCCATTTCTCGGATTCCGGATCCAAGATAGCAGATTTGTAGTTAGTAGGTTCGTCGCCAGACTCGGCTACTAATAAGACATCGGGACCATCTAGATGCCATAAGTATCTAGAATTTGGTACGAGAGTCCTACTACTTCTACGAACGCTTGTGTTCCCGTCTGATGTATCAGCAACTACAACTTGTTGATCAGACGCTCCAACTTCCTCAGCGGTTGTTTGTGGTTCTTGAATTTATTCAAGTTCAACAACGTTATCTCCAGTTCCTCGATTGAGAAATTTCTTCTCAAGGAAGCGGCCTTTCCTCTTGATAGAAATCGTATTTGTATCAGGATGAAATAAGTAATAACCGCTTTGGTTATAGTATCCGACGAAAACAACTTTTACGCCGCGGGGATCAAGTTTGTCATCAGACTCACTTGAGATGTAAGCATCACATCCCCATACTCTAAGGTAAGACAATTTGGGCTTCTTTCCCTTATGTCATATCTCATATGGGGTTTTGTCTATCTTCTTATTTAGAGCTAGATTGACAATGCGGGCGGCGGTCATAAGGGCATAACCCCAGAAGGAGTGAGGCAAGTTAGTTCTACACATCATCGATCGAACCATGTTTGGCAAAGTTTGATTTCTCCTCTCGCTCACGCCATTATGTTGGGGTGTGCCAGGTGAAGTGAGCTGTGAAACAATTCCATACTCTTTTAGATGAGTGATAAATTCTGAGCTGAGATACTCTCCACCTCGATCTGATCGAAACATTTTAATGGTTTTACCAAGTTGTTTTTCCACTTCTCTTTGAAACTCTTTGAACCTTTCAAAAGTTTCGTGCTTGTGTTTCATAACATACACATAAGCGTATCGACTATAATCATCGATAAAAGAAACGAAGTATATTTCATGGTTTCTAGTCATGGTTCTGAAAGGTCCACATACATCAGAATGTATGAGTCCTAACAGATCACTTGCTCGTTCACTTTTATGAGTGAAGGAGTCTTTGGCGAGCTTGACAGCTAAGCAAGATTCGCAATCATCAAATGAGTTCGGTCCTGTGGATTCAATAATCCCTTCGGATTGGAGTCTTTTAACTCTTGCCTTGCTTATGTGGCCAAGTCGGCAATGCCACAGAAAAGTATCATTGATGCTAGTCTTGATACGTTTTGAAAGATGATACACGTTATTATCAGTTTGAACATCAATTTCATAAATACCATTTCGAGGTTTAGCCTCAAAATAAAAGATATCATTTAAGTAAGCATAAATAGCCATGCCATTAAAAACGTACTTAAAACCTTGTTCAAGCAACAATGAAAATGAAATGATATTTCTGGTCAAACTAGGAGCATACAAACAATTTTTCAAAGGAAAAACTAGGCCAGGTGGACAAGTAAAATGAAAAACTCCAGTTGCCAGAACTGGTACACTCTTCCCATCTCCAACGATGAGTTCCATGCTGCCTTTATTCAGCTTCTTCCACTTTTCAGGCTCCTGCAAGACATTAACAATCTAGAAACCACATCCGGTATCAAATACCCATGTGTTGCTAGAGACAGTGAAAAGTTCAATAACGTATATGGAAATACCTCGAGAAGTGCCTTCACCATTGGCCTTCCTCTTTGTAACTCAGCTAGATGCTCGGGGCAGTTACGCATCCAGTGCCCTATCTTGTTGCACTTGTAGCACTGGCGCTCCTCAGGAGGCGGCGGTGATGCCTTTGCAACTTTCCTGTTAGTGTTGGTGGCAGATTTGGCAGCAACAGTAACTTTCTTCTTGCCTTTTCCCTTATAACCCTGATTCTTGGGTTTGGGCTTCTGTACACCAGCAGATCAGATCATCAGAACTTGATTGGTCCTAGAAGGAATGTTCATCTCAGCCGTTTTGAGCATGTTGTGCAGCTCCGGCACTGTCTTTACCCAGCCATTCATGTTGAAATTCATTACGAACTGGTCGTAAGAGCTGGGGAGAGAGTTGAGGATGAAATCCGATGCCATCTCATCAAGCATGGGATAATCAAGTTTCTTAAGCTGATCGATGTGCCCCTTCATCTTAAGAACATGCGCACTGCCGGAGACCCTTCTGCCATTTTGCAACTTATGAGTTGTTTCATGGTATCGAACCGTTCTTGACGGGCTTGTTTCTGGAACATGCCCTTGAGTTGTTCCAGCATCTCATAGGCACCAAAGTCTTCTAAGCCTTTAGCAAGCTCAGAAATCATGGTGGTTAGCATAATACAGGAGACCTCAGCCGAGTCATCCCTATGCTTGTCAAGAGCTTTTCGAGCAGCGGCTGTGTTGTTTTCAGGCTCATTTGGAACAGGTCCATCGAGAATATACAGGCTCTTTGCCATTGTAAGAACTAGTCTTAAGTTGCGGTGCCATTCGATGAAGTTGGTACCGTTTAGTTTATCCTTCTCAAGGATAGTCTTAAGGGCGTAGGGTGAGTTTTCGTTTGACGACAACTGATTAATTAAGCAAAAGTAAATTTAATTAGTATTTTCGACGTTGTAGTCCCATTATTAATGACCCAATAACATTAATGAAATAGGAGCATGAGAATCCGGCTTCCAGTTATTAAAGGCAGCTGTAGCACACAACATTAATAAGTGGTTAGGCAGACTGACAACGATTGCCAATTGTGAATAGAGCACAACTCTCAGTTTATGAGGCCTATAGAGACAACGATTGTCTGTATAGATACGTTTAGCCTCATATTTGCCCACTTTAAGTCTCCAGACAGCTTTAGCACGTAACAGGAGAGTAAAATAATAGTTGTCCTAGTACAGTGATGTGTGAAAGGGCCGGATGTGTCAACGAAGCGCTTTCACCTTGATGGGATAGGCTAGAAAACAAGTGCGGTGCTTTAGCTCCAAACACTCGAAATTTTGTAGTATGCCTCAAGTGTGACTTGTAGTAGGATTGGCACGAACTATTGGTTTTATATTGGGATTAATTTTAGAATTACCAAATAGAGTAAAAGTCAAATTTTACTGTATTTATTATCAGGACATTAATGATGAACCCTTTCATCTCTCAGGACGCTTAGTTTTAAATAACCTATTAAAAACTAAGTTTGCCGCGATACGTCTAACCAATTTTAAGTTAATAGAGAACTATTAAGTTATAAGGTTTTGGAAAATCAAATTTAGTTTAATTTTGCAAAAACTTTATTGGTTAATTAAAATTTATTTTAATATATTTGATATTAGGTCGGTGGTATTATAACCTATTATAATCAAGCAAGCAACCATAATAGCAAACAAGAATATGTAAATCTTAAATGGCCAAAATGTGATTGGTCTTGCTAGAGACTATTAGCAAGACCAATCGGGTCAAGGGGTCACAACACATACAACCACAAGGATGGACTCCTGGTGCATCCGGTCAACATTGCTAACTCCCACTGACTTCAAGAACTTCACGAGCTCGTCCTCGGTTTTCCTTCGGGTCTTCTTCATTACAATATTAAAAATACATATAATAAAAAACCAAACCCTATCTATTACAATTTTGAACCAACAAAGTGGCCAAAAACCATAAAATAAAACCGAAAAATAAATACAACTTTTGAACCATCCATATGGCCAAAAACCAAAAACCATTCAACCAAGCAAACAAGGTCGGGCCAGATTTACATATTCGATAAAAAATAAAATTGAGCAATATTTTGGTCAAATAAAATAAATAAAAATTGACCAAAACAAGATTGCTCAAAAAACATATCTAGATCAAAAACTTCAACTAGCTTGAAGTTTATGATGTAGATCTGGTGAAAAGACCGGATTCGACTCGTATGTTGTAACCAAGGCTCTGATACCACTGTTGGGATCCAGTGGTGATTAGTCAACGGTTTAACAATTAAACCCGGTTTAATTAAATTAGTTTCATAATTATTAATCACATTAATATATGAATAAGCAGCGGAATATAAAAACGGGTAATCACCATTTAACGGAACCGTACAGGATCCGGTTACAAACGATACGAGTACGAGTCAAAACAACCAAGTTAAATATGAACCAACAAAGACAATATTTAAGTTTACCTCGGTTAATGATTACCCGGTTGAGACACCGAGGTTCAACGAACGATGCTAGGTGACGAACCGAACACGATGACTGTTGGTGGTGATGGCGCGTTGGTGGCCGGTGGCGCGAACACGACAGCAACACCAGATCAGAGGCGGAGGCAGCAACACAGCAGCGATGGCGGTGCGGTAGTTTGCTTTAACGGTGGTCGGTTACGAAATCGGTAGCGACAGCTGGACCTTGTGGCTTGCGGCAGAATTCCAAAAATAAAAACCCTATGTCTTTTTACGTGATGTATGTATATATAATATATACATGCCTCCCATTAACTTGGAGTCCTCTCCAAGTAAAAAAAAAGAATAATCTTATTATTTATCAATAATAAATTCTAACCGGGCCAAAGTCCAACTTGTTCCAACACTCGTTTAAAGTCTGAACCACTATATTATCTATAACAATTATAAATAATAATTTCGTCATATTAAATTCGTCATTTACCGATCAAACAATTTAAACAGATTTTATGTGACATCTGACCCGATCCGACCCGACCCAGGTACCCGTTTCTCCGATCCGATCTCTTTCTTTTATGATTTAATATTTTTACTTATATTTTACCTTTAATAATAATATATATATTTTCCTTCCCGCCTCTTTCTCTCTCTTTCTTTCCGCCGTCCCGTCCCTCTCCTTCTCTCTTTCCGCCTTCTTTTCCCTCTTGTCGCCGTCCCGCCCTTACGCCTTGTTTCCCTCTTTTTCTTCTCTTTGCTTGTCCTTTGTTCCTTCCCGCCTAAGGTTGTCTGCGCAGCTCCACGCACCAGACTCCTTACAAGGAAGCCTGCGTGAAGACCACCTGTTACTGCGATACGCGAGACGAACTGTCCCCGCAGCGCGCTAAGGATTTTAGTTCTTCCCGCGGCGCGCTATGGATACCGTTCTTCCCGCGACGCGCTAAGGAATATAGTTCTTCTCGCGACGCGCTTAGAATTGAAGTTCTTCCCGCGGCGCGCCTAGAAATGTAGTTCTTTCCGCGACGCGTTAAGGTTGGTTCTGTCTGCCTTCGCGCTCGCGCTCTCTTGACCCTCTGTGTCTGCCTGTGCGCTCGAGCTTTCTCGCGCTAAACCCTTTTCTGTTTAATCTAGCCGTTTGCTTTTGTGTTGTCTTATCTTTTGAGCTGTTGACCTAATCTGCTTAATGTCTGAAAAGTTACTTTCGGCGCAGCATGCGCACCAACCCCATTGGTTGACAGAAAAAGTGACTGACATAATCTTTTGAGATCTGCTTTTGCCATGCTTGACCAGTACCTTTTTCTGAACCGCCCATGCCTTTTTACTGTTCCCTGTCAGCCTTTTTCTCTTTTTCCCTGCTGCCATATCTTTTGATATCTTTTACTTGCTTTTGAATATCTTTTGCTATCTTTTGTTTTGTCTTGTTCTGTTTGTCTTGGAATCTTTTCCCCTTTTTCTGGATTCATGTCTCCTAGGGTTTCTCTATAAATAATAGTATTATTTTTCCTAACACTACACACACAAACACTTAATCTCTCCTGTTTTCCTTGCTCTCTGCCGCCTCCCTCTCTGCCTCCGTCTTCCTCCCTGTTCTGTCCTGCTTCTCCGGTAATATATATATTATATATAATAATTTAATTATGCTAACTTATAATCAAGACCTAAAACAGATCGTTAAAACAATAATCTTATTTATAGGTTAACTTGTGCTTGTTTAAAAGTTGGTTCTTGCTTTATCTTACACCGCATCGTTATCAAGTGAGTAATCTCGTACCTAATCCCTTTTTGCTTTTAATGTTTTGGGATGATCATGTGTTCATACAAACTTAGAGTCTTAAACTTGTTTATGAGCTTTAGTCGCGCAGTATCCCATGTGTTGAGGACGTTTACTTGGCTGTTTATTTGTATGTGTGTATCATTAACCGCTTTGTTCGGCCTATTCCGCAGTTTTCATGGATCCATTAGATGAACACGGGAGACCTATCGTTTACGGTTTTCTTTGTTTACACTTGCACAGATGTTTTCTCGTTTTTGTGCTCAATTGGGAGCACGGATTGAACTATGAACTATGAGCTATGATCTATCTAGGCTTGATCACAATCTGATTGCACCCTTGTTAAACACCAGACATACACGTGTTGCGCGCAGATTTATTGTTATCTATGTATTGTATTAAACTTGATTTCTCACCAACACGCAAGTGTTTGACGTTTATTTTAACACATGTTCAGGTTTGCAGTAGCTGTTCTGGAGCTTGTGGACACTTAGGAAGTTTTCTTTATTTTGGACCTAGATTAAAATGTATCAAGACAAGTTTTTGCTGTTCGAATATTATGATTATAATACATTGATTTATGATGTTTTATGTCATCTGTGTTTACTCTGCGCGTGCGCGAATGAATGTATTTATTAAATATTGACACCCAATAGTGTCACGAGTAATGAAACAATATGTGGCGCCCCGATGTATAATCCGCCTTTGGTCGGGGTGTTACATTTTAGTTCGTTGCCCAAGGTGTAACTCTCACGTGTCACAACCCGGTCGGCCACGTTGACTTAGCCGAACCGGTCCATAATTCCAACACTTATACCACACCACACATAACTAGCCATGACTGCTTATCATTCATATCTTTCGTTCATCTTCTGCTGCTTAATCTTCCGATCATACATCATCTCCGAAGCCGTAGTTCCTCCGAACAAAACGTTTACTTATGTTAACCAAGGCGACTTAAGCTTCGATTCCGAATACTTACCCTATCTTTCCGAATACGCACCAACTTACCGCCCACTTCCACCCTTCACATTCCCTTTCCAATTATATTTCTACAACACCACCCCCAACGCGTACACACTCGCTCTTCGCGCGGGCATTAGACGTGACCAAACCATCATGCCATGGGTCTGGGACGCCAATAGAGGCAAACCCGTCCGAGAAAACGCTACATTCTCATTAGGCTCCAATGGTAACCTAGTACTCGCGGAGGCCAATGGGCGGATCGTGTGCAAACCAACACAGCCAATAAGGGTGTTGTCGGTTTCGAAATACTCTCCAATGATAACATGGTGATTCGTGACTCAAAGGGTAACTTTGTTTGGCAAAGCTTTGATTACCTGACTGACACGCTCTTGATCGGCCAAAGTCTTAGAGTTAAAGGTGGTCCGTACAAGCTCGTGAGCCGTGATTCTGTCAAGAACAACGTTGACGGGGCGTATAGCTTAGTAGTTGAGCCTCAAAGATTGGGTTTGTATTACAAGAACACCATGCGGTACTGGGCATTCACGATCCCTGAATTAAGCCGAAGCAATGGGACAATTCAAAATGCAACGTTTCGAGTTGCGGAAGCTGAATACCTAGACAACAATTTTCACCAATTGAATTGTGAAGTCGTGAATCTTTTCCCGCCATATCGTACAACTTCGATATACATGGGACGAGTTTTGTATAATAGCTTGTTATCGTATCTACGATTGGGCATCGATGGGAACCTACGAGTCTACACTTACCGAAGAGGAGTGCGGGGACAGGCGTGGAATCTGTTGTACACTTTGTTTGATGGTAGTGGGAACCGGGATGTGTTTGATATTGAAGACGAGTGTCAGTTACCAAATCGATGTGAAAAGTTTGGGCTTTGTGAGGATAGTCAGTGTGTCGGGTGCCCCACACCGAAAGGGGTGTTTGCGTGGAGCAAATATTGTGACACGAAGCCTCCGGGTTGTAAGGCAGGTGGTTTTACGTATTATCAGGTCAAAGGGGTGGACCATTTCACGGTTAAGTATACCGCTGGGACTAGACTGGTGGAAAGGAGTGAATGCGAGAGTAAATGCTCGAAGGATTGCAAGTGTATGGGTTACTTTTATCATACAGATAATTCGAGGTGTTGGATTGCTTACGAGTTGAAGACGTTGACAAGGGTTAGGAACTCGACTAGTTTGGCGTACATCAAAATACCCGTTGCCTAGACACGGGTTTTACTACAAACCTGAAATGAATTAAGAAGGTTAATGTTTTAACCTGGATGTGTGTTTGTGTTGTATTTATTTAATATTCATAATTCATAATGAAACGAATTAATATAACAAAGGTTTACGAGGAGCTAATCGGTAACTTAGCTGTTTTTATGCATTTTAAATTTCAAAGCATATTATATTCGTCCTTTTAATTTATATATAAATTCGTTATTTTAGCTAGTTAACGTAGTGGTAGAGACTTATGTCTTATGGTATTTAGAATTCCTAACCCATTCCCTATATTATTGTGAGGTGAGTTTATAAATTATAGGGTGAGATTTTGATTGGTTGTGAGTGTAAATTATAGGGTGGAGAGAGAAAATGTAGTGATTTTCTGTAAATTTGGGGAAACTTTGTTTGTCCCTATTTAATTTTTAATATTTGTTAAATTGGTTGTGAGTAGATGAGAGAGAAAACTGCAATGATAAATGTATAAAGGTAATATTATTTAATTGAACATAAAAGAGAAATGTAGTGTTTTGTAGTGTAAATATAAAGATGGGGATGGAGATCCGGATGAGAATGCTCTTATACCTGATCAAAGTCTCTTGATGACACTTATGAGGAAAGCAACTGCTCTTTCATTATCGTCCGTGTGTGCTTGTACTGTTTATAAAATAAAGGGGTGAATTAATATAATAGATGTTTAAAGGTTTTGTTTTAACTTACGTGCTCTAATGGATCTCGTCAACTGAGAGACATATGATATGTATTTCTCACCTGTTACCTCACCAATAGTTATCTGAGCTGATTTAAACATTATGAGACCCGTAAGATCATTTATAAGGGTCATTAATATATGAACAAGGCGGATAAAACTTATATAATCTATTCAATCCCCATGGCATTATGGGTGCTATATAGGCATGAATATTTCTACAACAAAGGTTAATGTAGTTTGAAATTAAGTGACACTAAGGTGCTATTTGTTTTTAAGACAAAAAATATCTGTAATCTGATTTTATCTGATTTAATATCTGCAATTGAAGATGTGGTCGTCTGCAATATGAAAATATAATACTGTTTGTTTTATAAACTGGATATCGTTTGCATAAGCTGAAAAATAGTTACATATCATATATATTACAGTACATAAAAATCATTTAATGTTTATAGACTGCTAAACTAATTGATAGTGGTTAAGAACTATGGAAGTGGGTGGTGGTAGACAATTGTGGTAGGTGGTGAACGGTGGGTGGTGGTGATGGACGGTTGAGGTGGTGGGTGGTGAACCATGATGGTGGCCGACAATGGGTGGTGGTGATGAACGGTGGTGGTGGGTGGTGGACTATGGTAGTGGTGGATGGTTGTGGCAGGTGGTGGTGGCGGGGTGGTGGCGACGGGTGGTGGTGGCGACGGACGGTGAGTGGTGGTGGTAATGGACGGTGGTTGTGGCCGACGGTGGTGGTGGTGGTGATGGACGGTGGTGGTGGTGGGTGGTTAACGGTGGTGGTGGTGAGTGGTTGACGATGGTGGTGGAGGGTTGTGGTGGCGGCGGACGGTGGTGGTGGGTGGTGGTGGCGGCGGACGGTGGATGGTGGTGTTGGCGGCGGACGGTGGGTGATGGTGGTGTTGGACATTGGGTGTTAGTACTTGGTATGATGTTAAAAAGTGTGGAGAAGGTGAAAAAAGTTTATTTTTTAAGACCATAAGAGCAGTTTTAAGATTTTTTTTTTTTTAAAAAAACAAACAGTTTTCAAGAGCTTATGTCTACACGTCCGCAAACATAGACTCTCTACACACCTTATAAGAAAAAACAAACACAACCTAACTATTATACATGTTTTTGTTAAAATGAGTGTTGGTGATGTGATGTAAAATACCCACCCTTAACAATTATGTATAGCCTAATAACATAGTGCTAACTGCTACCCCGTACCATAGGGGGAGTAACTTTTTAAATACCCTCCACTACCTTATGATTCAACTAATAGAATTTGATTATTTCAAACTTACCATCAATTACCCTAACTAGTATCTTTAGTGGCATCACTTCTTTCATCAACCCTTAACTCTCTCTCACGATCTGCACTCCATGCACAAACATAACTCTCTCTTACCTTCTTTTTCTTGTTGTATAACCCGATTTCACATCTTTAACCCACTACCCGTGTGGTGTTACCGCACATTAAAGACTACCCGAATTAAGGGGGTAACCATGTAAGCCCCTTCCACCCTTAGTTCGAAAAGGATGGTTGTCATTAACACTAAGCTTATTATCATCTATATTGACCATGCATTTATTTATTGTTAAATTGGAAATAAATAATCATATCTTTTGTGTATTGGTAGATAATTCTTTCTTTAAAAATCACTATCAATAGTACAATCTTTCAACTACTTTTGTCTCAATGGACCTCCGTTAAAAAAACACTTAACGTCGATAAGTTTTTTTCCGAGTTTCAAACCCGTGTTTTAGGGATTTTGATCGAAAGAATGATACGAGTCAACTGATATAAACTTATCTCGAAACGGTGATCCCTTAATACGGGGAAAAACTACTACTATACTATTACACCAATAAATATAAATTATACCTTTACCTAGGATTAGCCGCCATTGCAGCGATGGTTGGTCGAGGCGGAAATACGGTTGTAGGTGGTGGATTGTGACGGTATGGGTGACGACGAGTGGCAAAGGTTGATATAAGTGTGGAATATGTTGAGTTTAGTGTGGAATTGGATCCTTGGAGTTGTTAAAGAAGAAAGAATGTATTATTTGGATTTTTTTTAGATTCATTTGTAGTCAACTAAAATATTTCTTTTTAGCCTACTTCAGAAAATTCATAGTTTCTATTTGAACCTAGCCCAATAAATGATACGATCTCTAATATTTCATAAAATAGTAACTAACTTTCAAAAATATTTCAATTAGGTCACTCATGCATATTTTTCTCGAATTGGGTCTAAATCTTCAAATCGAGTCTTACCGATTTTTTTGTGCGTCAAGAAAGAAATGGAGGATAAGACGTGGATGTCAGAATTTGCAATATATGTAGTTATATTTAAAAAAAAATTACAAAACGTTAATTATTTTAAAATTCATAAATAAAAAATAAAATCCACGTCGCCACTCAAGGTCAACATAAAAAAAAGATAAAAGATTTCCTACGTGAAACAAGAAAGAATAACTCTAAAAAAACATGTTAAAACATTTAATTTAATAAAATATGAAAATTGAGTGACTCAATTGAAACATTTTTAAAATTGAGTGACCTAATTGAACAATTTTGAAATTTGGTTACTATTCTATGAAGTTGCCCCTTCTTTTATTACTCTAATTGTGTTTCCTTATTATTTATCTTTTTCTATTTTTATGTTTTTGTTTTCCTATATATTGTAACTAGTTTTTATTCCCTTAATTACGAGGATGTTTTATATTGTTTGTTCTAATATTTATTTATTTTTTGAATTTATATTTTTTTTTGTATGAAAGTTAATAATATACTTATGGTTTTATGATAAATTGTTTCACAAATAAATGAGATGCTATAACCCGGTTTAAAAGCTATATGATTTTGACGAGACCCAAGACCCGTTTATTTTTTACTATAAAATTGGTTTTTTAATTATAAACAATATTTATGAAAGTTAATAATATACTTATGGTTTGATGAGACCCAAGACCCATTTATTTTTTTACTATCAAATTTGTTTTTTAATTTAAGTAATATATATATATATATCTTTTTTAAAATAAATAAGATATTACTTTTTATTATATCCTATTTTATAGGATTTTTACATCACTAATTTGGTGAGAATAATTTTTAATTTAATGGGATGTTATAACCCGTTTAAGAAATATCTGGGTTTGGTAAGACCCATACCTATGAATTTGGGTCAAATGCATGAGAATCCTCTATTTAAAAATCAAGCAAATCTGGTGACTCTAAAAAAAGGGGGAACGACCACATCGCGACACGTAGGATTTTTATATCTTCGTTTATATATATTATATAGATCTTTGTTTAAGAAAAATAATATGAAATTGTCTCAAATTTAGTTTCTCTTCTTCTATTTTATTCTTAAAGCCTAAACCACTTTATGAATTTATCAAGAGATTAATCATTTCAAATATTTCTCTATCTGTAAGTCTTATCCAAAAGTTGATATAAGTTACCAATATTTTTAAATGGTTGTGCTAAATATAACCCCTCATTATTTTTACTAGTTATACTTCCCTTCTAATTCATAAAAACTAATATATTTTTCCTCAAGCATATTTTCCCCAACGCCACCATCATCACAAGCACCATGCATCACTGCCGCGGTCAATTGTATTATTTATAGTTTCTTTCTCTGTAATACATTATAATAAACCAAAAATCGTGATTTTAAAAATGTAGTAAACAATCATCTATTTTGAACATTAGAAGACAAGTTTAAACACAATATTTATAGCGTAAATGTCAACATTAAAACATAAATTAGTTTCATCTTTTGTTTTAAATTTTATAGTTAAACCCACTAGCGTCATACAAGACTAAAACCGTCGCTACAGAAAGCTCATGTATAAATTTGACTTTTGGTAGTAAACTAATACTTCTTAGGCAACTTTACAGTGTGTCATATACTCATATAGCACGTTACCACTTGTGTTATATTATTGCCATATATTCATCAAGTTCACATACACGGTCTTTCGATTATGGGTTCCTGGCCTGGCTGCCTTAATTTGAATAGTCAAGCGAATCTTGAAAAACTTTATTAATATTAATGGCGTCAACCCTTATCCAATAGTAATAAACAAATAACGTTTATATTCCTTTAGTCTTTTACTAATATACATCTAGATGTATAAATAGGCATACACACTCCTTATACAACACCACACACAACTAGCCATGGCTGCTTATTATTCATATCTTTCGTTCATCTTCTTCTGCTTGATCTTCCAATCATTCAAGATATCCGAAGCCGTAGTTCCTCCGAACGAAACGTTTACTTATGTCAACGAAGGCGATTTACTCTTTGATTCCGATTACATGCCCTATCTTTCCGAATACGCACCAACTTACCGTCCACTTCCGCCCTTTACCTTCCCTTTCCAGTTATGTTTCTACAACACCACCCCAAACTCCTACACTCTCGCTCTTCGAGCGGGCGTTAGACGTGACCAAACCATCATGCCATGGGTCTGGGACGCCAATAGAGGCAAACCCGTCCGAGAAAACGCCACATTCTCATTAGGCTCCAATGGTAACCTAGTACTTGCGGAGGCCAATGGGCGGATCGTGTGGCAAACCAACACAGCCAATAAGGGCGTTGTCCGTTTCGAAATACTCTCCAATGGTAACATGGTGCTTCGTGACTCGAATGGTAATTTCGTCTGGCAAAGCTTTGATTCCCCAACCGATACGCTCTTGATCGGGCAGACTCTTAGAGTTAAAGGTGGACCGTACAAGCTTGTGAGCCGGAAGTCGGTTACTGAAAACGTTAATGGGGATTATAGCTTTGTAATTGAGCCGAAAAGATTGGCTTTGTATTACAAGAACAATATGCCTTATTGGGCATCCACATTCCCCGAATTAGACCGAAAGAATGTGACTATTGTAAATGCAACGTTGGTGATTCAAGAAACCGAATACGAAGAGAACAACTTCAACTCACTAAGGTGTGATATTAAAAACGGCGAGTCTTGGGAGTTTCCATCTATAGATATGGGACAAATTCGGTATAATAGTTCGTTATCTTATCTCCGATTGGGCATCGATGGGAACTTAAGATTTTACACTTACCGCGCAAATGTGATTAGAAACGCTTGGAGCTTGTTGTACACTATGTTTGATAAGGAGGAGAACTTCAATGGGATGATATTTGAAGACGAGTGCCACTTACCAAATCGGTGCGGGAGGTTTGGGCTTTGTGAGGATAGTCAGTGTGTTGGGTGCCCGACGCCAAAAGGGGTGTTTGCGTGGAGCAAAGATTGTGATACGAAACCTCCGGGTTGTAAGGCGGGTAGGTTTACGTATTATCAGGTTAAAGGGGCGGACCATTTCACGGTTAAGTATACGCCTGGGACTGGACCGGTTAAAAGGAGTGATTGCGAGAGCAAATGCTCGAAGGATTGCAAGTGTATGGGTTACTTTTATCATACAGATAAGTCGAGGTGTTGGATTGCTTACGAGTTGAAGACGTTGACAAGGGTCGGGAACTCGACTAGTTTGGCGTACATCAAAACACCGGTTCGATAGACACGGGTTTTACTAGAAACCGGCAATAAAAATGTTAATGTGTTTAACCTTGATGTGTGTTTGTGTTGCATTTATTTAATATTCATAATTCATAATAAAATGAGAGTAAATTAATGTTTTCGAGGAGCCAACAGTTGACTTTACGCATTTTAAAGCGAAATACCAAATTCTTAATATAAGGAAAATTGGATTTTAATAATCCAAACTATTCACTATTGACAAATAATAATCCCAAACTAACAATATGACTATCATTAATCACAACTTTCAACTTTGTTACCAATAACAGTCCCTGTCTAATAGACGGTTAACTTTAGCAGTTAAGTTGATGGAAAATGACAAAAATACCCATTTATTTTACACTAAAACAAAAAATAATTAAATCACTTAGTATATATTGGGCCCCACATTTTTCTTTAATGAGCTAAAATCACCAAACGACAACTGCATCTTCTTCAACTAATTTCCGGCCCCTACCTGGTCTTCCGGCGAACTTCCGACGAGCAAAAGAATACCATTAGTTGCACCCTTTTTTTTCCGCCAATAGTCGCCATTCCAATTGCTTGGACCCGTCAAATCAGATCTGCAATTTGTGTCGGCCACACCCTAAACCCGTAATCGTTTGCTGGGTTTTTAAGATTTATGCCGAGGTTTGTGTCTGGTTTTCGAGATCTCAACCGAGGAGAAGATAGTTGTTTCTGTTGCCGGAAAATCGCGGGCTGGAATAATGGTTACGAACTTACGAGATGGGTTCAAATAATTAGCACTTCACGTGGTTTAGGTGGTGAGTTCGCCATCAAAAACGAACCTAACCGGTGAATCCACGTGGTCCAAACTCCCTGGTTTTTGAGGTCTCAGGGTTAGGTCGAATTGTGTGTTCGCAGGTGTTGGATCAACGGTGAGGAATAGTGGGGTTGAAAAGGTCTCTGGAAAATGGTTGCTTAAAGGTTGGAGGGTCGTCGGAAAACAAATCACCGGATTTCATGGTCTTATCGGCACACTGTGCTTGTCGGAGACAAAGGTGTGGGTCCATGTTAAATAGTTTTTTTTTTTTAATGATAAGGGTGCCTTTGTTATTTTACATCAACTTAACTGATAAATTTAACCGTAAGTTAGACCGGGATTGCTAGTGGTAACAAAGTTGAAAGTTGGGATTAATGATAGTCACATTGCTAGTTTGTATTAATATTGGTTAATAGTGAATAGTTTGAATTATTAAAATCCTATTTTCCTAATAAAAATAATATTGATTTTTAATATTTCAAACTTTTACCCGCTGGTTAATAATACTTTTGTGATTTGATACTCACTACTCTTAACTTTGAGCCTATTTGTTTATTAAACTCTCGAACTTAACGGATCATAACTCTGTTAGTTTCTTACTGACGTAACATTTTTAACCACCATCTAAAGGCCATCTCCACCACCACCCATTAGTACAGAAAAAGTTTATTTTAAAACGGTTAAGTGGGGTTTACACAATGGTATTAAAATCGTTTTAAATGTCGCGTTATAAAATGTAATTACAACGGTTGAGAAATTGGTGTAAAATGATATCTAAAAACAACGCTTCAAAAAACCGTTGTAAATGATAGTATTAAAAAACAACGCTTAAATAACCTTAGACATTACTTGATTTATCAACTTTGATGTCATACAAATATACCCTTGAGCTATGATTGAATAACACCACGAAAAGATCTGCATTTGTGGACTACGGTGGCGAGAAATGATGGTTTAGGGTTTGTTTGAAATTGTGGATGGAGATTATTTTTTTTTTTTTTGTCATTTCTACTACTCTTAGTCCTTCATTTTAATGTATAAAAACTAAAATTAAAATGCTATGATTATATTTTGTCATGTATATGTTTGCTTCCACCCTTAACTGTTTTTAAGCTTGCAACTGAATTGCGACTATTTCTTTTTCTATTTCTCTCATATTTTGAGATCATTTTGCAACCGCTGACCAATTTGCAACACAAAAAGAAAACGGTAGCAAGGTTTGCGACCGTTTTGCAACGTCCATTGTTAATTTTGCTACCATTATAATTTCAAAATTTTGCCACTGTTTTTTTCGGTTGCAAATTTTGCTCGCAACTGTCTATTTTTCTAGTAGGGGAACTCGTGTTCTCGTCATCGTCAATGGCCTGCCTAACTTCGTTTTTCAAGCATTTGTTAAACTTTCATCCAAGCCGTCGGACTATTCTTTTCCCCTTGGTCTAGGACTCTTAACATCAGCAGCCATGTCGATACCATAATATTAATTTTTCTTTCAAATCTGTAATGGCATTATCTTCATCAGCTAGTACTTGCAAGTTCTTCCATGCCAGTTTTATATCTTAAGAACATTATGACCATGAATTAACGGAAGACACACAGGCTTCTTAACAACTTGCTAGTTGTTTATTTACATTTTGAGAAACAGCTTAAAACATTTGAGCCGCCACTCACATGGGCAGACACGCTCTTCGTTATTGGAAGACAAAGAGAAACGAATCTAGACACTTTTACAATGAAATATTATGATAAAAACAAGCTTTACAGGCAGACATAAACCCTTATCCAATATAGATAAGGTTTTAGATTCCTTAAATGAATATATCAATTTGTATAAATAGGCATGCACCCCGCTTATCCAAACCGTACCACTCACCACTAGCAATGGCTACTTATTATTATTCTTCTTCTCTTTCGTGCATCTTCTTCTGCTTAATCTTCCGATCATTCTCCATCTCCGAAGCCGTAGTTCCTCCTAACGAAACGTTTACTTATGTCAACGAAGGCGATTTACTCTTTGATTCGGATTACATGCCCTATCTTTCCGAATACGCACCGACTTACCGTCCACTTCCGCCCTTCACCTTCCCATTCCAGTTATGCTTCTACAACACCACCCCGAATTCCTACACACTTGCTCTCCGCGCGGGCATTAGACGTGACCGAACCATCATGCCATGGGTCTGGGACGCCAATAGAGGCAAACCCGTCCGAGAAAACGCCACATTCTCATTAGGCTCCAATGGTAACCTAGTACTCGCGGAGGCCAATGGGCGGATCGTGTGGCAAACCAACACAGCCAATAAGGGTGTTGTCGGTTTCGAAATACTCTCTAATGGTAACATGGTGCTTCGTGACTCAAAGGGTAACTTTGTCTGGCAAAGCTTTGATTACCCGACTGACACGCTCTTGGTCGGCCAAAGTCTTAGAGTTAAAGGTGGTCCGTACAAGCTCGTGAGCCGCGATTCGGTCAAGAACAACGTTGACGGGGCGTATAGCTTAGTAGTTGAGCCTAAAAGACTGGCTTTGTATTACAAGAACACCATGCGGTACTGGGCATTCACGATCCCTGAAATAATCAAAACAAATGGGACAATTCAAAATGCAACGTTTAGAATTGCGGAAGCTGAATATGAAGGGAACGATTTTCATCAATTGGATTGTGAAGTCTTGAATCTTCCCCCGATATATGAGACAACTTCTATTTATATGGGACGAATTCTGTATAATAGCTCGTTATCGTATCTTCGATTGGGCATCGATGGGAACCTAAGAGTTTACACTTATCGCCAGGGAGTGCGGGGACAGGCGTGGACTCTGTTGTACACTTTGTTTGATGCTCGTGGGAACCGGGATGTGTTTTATATTGAAGACGAGTGTCAGTTACCAAATCGGTGTGGAAAGTTTGGGCTTTGTGAGGATAGTCAGTGTGTCGGGTGCCCCACGCCGAAAGGGGTGTTTGCGTGGAGCAAAGATTGTGACATAAAACCTCTGGGTTGTAAGTCGAGTGGTTTTACTTATTATCAGCTTAAAGGGGTGGACCATTTCACGGTTAAGTATACTGCTGGGACTGGACCGGTGAAAAGGAGTGAATGCGAGAGTAAATGCTCGAAGGATTGCAAGTGTATGGGTTACTTTTATCATACGGATAAGTCAAGGTGTTGGATTGCTTACGAGTTGAAGACGCTGACAAGGGTTGGGAATTCGACTAGTTTGGCTTACATCAAAACACCCGTTGCCTAGATCCGGGTTTTACTATAAACCTGAAATAAAGAAGGTTAATGTTTTTAACCTGGATGTGTGTCTGTGTTGTATTTATTTAATATTCATAATTCATAGTGAAACGAATTAATATAATAAAGGTTTACGAGGAGCTAATCGGTAACTTAGTTGTTTTTACGCATTATAAAGTTCAAAGCATGTTGTGTTCGTCCTTTTAGTTTATACATGAATTAAGTCATTATTTTAGTTAGTTGACGTAGTGGTAGAGACTTATGTCTTATAGTATTTATACCTGATCGAAGTCTCTTGATGACACTTATGAAGGAAAGCAACTGCTCTTTCATTATCGTCCGTGTGTGCTTGTATTGTTTTTAAAATAAAGGGGTGAATTAATATAATAAATGTTTAAAGGTTTTGTTTTAACTTACGTGCTCTAATGGATCTCGTCAACTGAGAGACATGTTATGTGTTTCTCACCTGTTACCTCACCAATAGTTATCTGAGCTGATTTAAACATTATGGGACCCATAAGATCATTTATAAGGGTCATTAATATATGAACAAGACAGATAAAACTTATATAATCTATTCAATCCCCATGGCATTATGGGTGCTATAGAGGCATGCATATTTCTACAACAAAGGTTAATGTAGCTTGAAATTAAGTGACACTAACTATTATATATGTTTTTGTTAAAACTTAAAAAGACTCAAAAGAGTGTTAGTGATGTGATGTGATGTAAAATATCCACCCTTAACAATTATGTATAGCCTAACAACATAGTGCTACCCCGTACCATAGGGGGAGTAACTTTTAAATACCCTCCACTACCTTAGGCTGAGGGGCGTGGAGGGCTTTAATGGGGGCTCCAACCAATAATATTATGACGTGTGACAGAGAGAGAAACTGGATAAGGGGGGTGTTGAAGCCCTCGTTGGAGCCCCTGGCCCTGGTGTGGAGGGGCTCCAGCGAATTTTTTTTATTTTTTTATAAATATATTCAAACAACGTATTATTAAAAAAACTCATAAATTATTAAAAAAAAGACACATTAATAAAAAAAAACACATTAATATCTAAAAATAAAATAAAAATTAAAGTACTAAAAAAACATTCTTCTTATTCTTCGGCTTGGTCTTATTCGATCAATCTCTTTCGGATACGTTCCTTTTGCTTTTCCATTAGAATTTGATCGACCGGATTTAGGTTACTGAAGTCTCTAGGAGACGGTTGTGTGTTGGATGGTTGAAAGCCGGATGATTCTTGCGGCTCCGAATAAAACATCGGTTGGTGCGGTGACGACCATAAATCGTCGTCAAGATAATCTGAATCAAGGTTTGGGAACCAATTTCCAGCCATTTTTTTTAAAAAAAAGTTAAGAAGATGAATTGATTTTGAGTGAAGGTTTGAAGTTTTGGTATAAAAATGGGTGAAATGGAGTATAATTATATAGGAAAATATTTTTTTTTAATATTTAAGAGCCCAACGGCTCTTTTCTAAACCCAATGCAAGATTCTCTCTCTCTTCAGCCGCTAACCAGCTCACGCCTCTCTTTTTTTCCGTTAGCGCCCCCGTTAGCGCCCCGATGGTGTGGTGTTAGCGCCTGGGGGCGCGAGCGGAGGGGCTCTAGCGCCCCCGTTGAAGCCCCACACCCCTCAGCCTTATGATCAACTAATAGAATATGATTATTTCAAACTTACCATCAATTACCCTAAGGCTATTTGTAGTGGACGCGAATTGGGGCGAATTTTGGGCGCGAAGGGGCTACAACACCTTCCCTCTGGGCGAAATGTGGGGCGAATTGTGTGTGTGTGTGTGTGTGGGAGGGGGGGGGGAAGCTTTTATCGCCGGAAGGTGTTGTTTGGGGGGGGGGGGGGCGAAATGTTTTTTTTAATATTATTATATTGTGATTGAGAGAGGGGGATATATATATACATATATATATATATATTATATTTGTAGCCCTACACCATTACACTACAAAAACAAATTCTCACCCCTTGCTGACTGGGCGCCACTCGGCGCAAAACGCCCCAATTTGTAGCCCCTCCACTACACATAGCCTAACTAGTATCTTTAGTGGCATCACTTCTTTCAAAAAAAAATTAAAATAGGAAGAAGATGAAGGTTAAAATTGATTATTGGAGAGAGAAAAGATGTATTACAAAAATAGGAGATCCGTCATTTCAAATGACGGATGTCAACATACATGTAGGGCCTGTCAGATATTGTCTGGTGAGGTGGACAACAACCCTGACATCCGCCATTTCAAATGGCGGAACACGAATATTTTATTCGTGTTCTGCCATTTGAAATGGCGGATGTCAACATTGGTGATCTGTCATTTTGACCGAAAGGTCACATATTCCACAGTAGCCTACCCTTATGTGTAAAAGTCAGTTTTGATGAACATCCTTCATTTGAAATGGAAGATGTCATCCTGACATCCGTCATTTTTGAAATGGCGGATGTGAATAGTGATTTTGATTGATCTGACATTGTACCAGTACCTTTTTCTTTATATTATCTAGTTTTTCTTTTTATTATTTACTTAAACAACCTTATTTAACAAATAAAAAAAATGTATTTAACAAATAACGTTTTTTAAAAATGTGTTTTGTCTCTTTATTATTTATTAGTTTTCTAAATGTCATTATTTAAAAAAAATACAAAATTTAATATTATTTTTTTTTAATAAAAAACACTATGTTTTAAAAAAATACAAAGCTTTAATTTATAAAACATGATGTTTTTTATTAAAAAAAAAAATTAACCGCGTATCGTTATTCGGCAATCATTTACTCAACTCATATTCGGAATGCAGGTATACCGTACGTTATCTATTTTTATTTTGCTTGAATATATATTACTTACTGTTTTGAATTTCAAACGGGAAGTATTAGTATATGCACGTGTTTTGATTGAAACACATACCATTACCATATGATTATTATACTAACAAGCAGCATGGCTCTATGCTAAGTTGATAATCTACTATAAAATCTTGAATTCATGATAATGTGTATGAATTATATATATATATATATCAATCTTCTAGAACCAAATTGTTTATGTTTTAAAACTTAGAAACCTTTTTCTTTTAATATTTGCAAGGATTAAATCTTAAACATTGTGTTTTTTATTAAAAAAAATTTAATATTAAATTTTATATTTTTTTAAATAATAACATTTAGAAAACTAATAAATAATAAAGAGACAAAACATATTTTTTAAAAACGTTATTTGTTAAATAAGGTTGTTTAAGTAAATAACAAAAAGAAAAAACTAAATAATATAAAGAAAAAGTTACTGGTACAATGTCAGATCAGTCAAAATCACTATTCACATCCGTCATTTGAAATGACGGATGTCAGGATGATATCTTCCATTTCAAATGGCGGATGTCCATCAAAATTGACTTTTACACATAGGGGTAGGCTACTTTGGAATATGTGACATTCCAGTCAAAATGACGGATCACCAATGTTGACATCCGGAACACGAATAAAATATTCGTGATCCGCCATTTGAAATGGCGGATGTCAGGGTTGTCGTCCACCTCACCAGACAATATCTGATAGGCCTACATGCATGTTGACATCCGCCTGTTGAAATGACAAATGACGGATCTCCTATTTTTGTAATACATCTTTTCTCTCACCTATAATCCATTTTATCCTTCATCTCCTTCCTATTTTAAAATTTTTTCCACTTCTTTCACCAACCCTTAAACTCTCTCTCTCTCGATCTCCACTCCATGCACAAACATAACTCTCTCTTACCTTCTTTTTCTTGTTGTATAATCCGATTTCACATCTTTAACCCACCGCCCATTTGGTGTTACCGCACAATAAAGACTACCCGAATTAAGGGGGTAACCATGTAAGCCCCTTCCATCGTTAGTTGGATGGTTGTCATTAACACTAAGCTTATTATCATCTATATTGGTCATGCGTTTACTTATTGTTAAATTGGAAATAAATGATCATATCTTTTGTGTATTGACCGATGATAATTCGTCCTTTAAAAATCATTATCAATGGTACAATATTTTTTCAAGAATTTTTGTCTCAATGGATTTTCGTTAAAAAACATTTAACGTCGTTAAGTTTTTTTTTCCGAGTTTCAAACCCATGTTTTAGGGATTTTGATCGAAAGAATGATACGAGTCGACTGACGTAAAACTTATCTCGAAACAATAACCCCCTTAATATTAGAAAAAGTACTCCTACTATACTATTACACCAATAAATATAAGCTATACCTTTAACCAGGATTAGTCGGCATTGCAGCGGTGGTCAGGTGTTGCGGTGGTCGGTTGAGGCGGAATTACAGTTGTAGGTGGTGGATTGTGACGGTAAGTGGATGACCGCGAGTGGCAAAGGCTGATATAAGTGTGGAATATTTTAAAATGGTTGTGCTAAATATAACCCTAGTTTTAATAGTTATATTTCTCTTCTAATTCATAAAAACTACTGTAATATATTTTTCACATCTCTTGAATTCTCAAAACTTATGTCGCTCTATCCCCGCAGGGGCAGAGAACCCGTCGCTGTCTCGGCTGTGCTACCGGAGGCTCTGGGGAAGTCGGAATAGGAGAGCACTCATCTTGGGGTGGGCTTACTACTTAGATGCTTTCAGCAGTTATCCGCTCCGCACTTGGCTACCCAGCGTTTACCGTGGGCACGATAACTGGTACACCAGAGGTGCGTTCTTCCCGGTCCTCTCGTACTAGGGAAAGGTCCTCTCAATGCTCTAACGCCCATACCGGATATGGACCGAACTGTCTCACGACGTTCTGAACCCAAATCACATACCGCTTTAATCTAAGTATATTTTTCCCCAACGTCACCATCATCACAAGCACCATGCATATAGTAGCGTATCTAGACTTGAAACCGAGTCGTAGCGTTTAAATTTGTTTCCCCGTATTTAAAACAATGTTAACGACACAAATATAAAAAACAAGACAACAAATAAATTTAAACTAACCGGGTTAACGAACCAACAGTGGCGGATCTAGGTTGGGCTGTAAATATCTCATCTTCGGTTTTGATAGCTTGAAATCGAGCCATTACATCTTCTTCATTTACTTTATCAAACGTTTCTCTTTCGACCACACAAACTAAAGCATTGTTCAAATACTCATTACCCATTCGATTGCGCAAATCCGTCTTGATAAGCTTCATTTTAGAGAAACATCTTTCAATGGTTGCAGTTACAATCGGTAAACCCAATGCTAGCTTCAATATTCGATAAACCAAAGGAAAAGTTGTGTGTTTTTCGGTTTCCACCATTACACGAGCAAGATCACCCATTCCATCCAGTTTTGCAAATTTAGCATCTTTCTTTAAAGTGTAATAAAAGGTCGTAAGATCATCCGGAATACACCCTCTTTCTTCGTTAGTAAAATCATTCGGATACATCTCTGAAAAAGTCACTATCTTAGATATGCCCAGCTTGGAAAACGAATCACAAGGATTTAAACCCGACATATTTTCCAACAAACTAGTTGAGACCTCACTAAATCTATTTCCAAGTTCTTGAATTTGCATATCCAAGAGCGTGTTCAAAATTTCAACCTCAAAATGATGTCGATTAGTATTGACATACTTCCGGTTTCATGGATTACCATAACTTTCCTCCATATCTAACATCTTAATCTTGTTTTTTTTTTCACAAAAGATATAACTTTTGCCAACATCTTGTCAAATCCGGTTTGTCTTAGATTCACTACTACAAATATGGAAATTTACAGCGGTTCATAAATTACATATACAACGGTTCAAAAAAAAATACCCGCTGTTTTTAATTAAAAAATAATACTAATATATTTAATAACGTAAAAACCGTTGTAAATGTATAAAAATTCAAAAAATTAATTGGGAAACCGCTGTAAATTATAATAGCCGCTGTATATATAGAGTTAAGAGAATATGAAATTTGTAACGTTCATATATAAACCGCTGTAAATGTATAAAAATTCAAAAAATTAATTTGGAAACCGATGTTAATTATAATAACCATTGTAAATATAGAGTTAAGAGAATTTGAAAATTGTAACGTTCATATATACCCAACTCATACGTTTCATTCTTCATTGTCTTCTTCATCCATTTTCAAGCCCTTCTTTATCCATTTTCAAGCTCTCATCAATCATATTCATGGAGGTAAGAAAATTTGAGTTTTTTTATAAATATTAATATTATACTTACTCACTAACTAATCTTTTAGTTAGCCCTTTAGAGTATATACCCGTCCAAAATTTATCTAATAGAGATAAATTTTGGATTGTCCCCTTTTCGGGACTGCTTTTTGAATATTATATCTCGTTTAGGATGTGTATATATTTTAACGGGTTGACATTTAAGAAAAATCTGGTGATTAGTTCCTCTTACTCTTTCGAGCTTGCGGTTTATACGCATGCTTGGGGAGTTAAGGGGAAATGGTGCCGATTTTTTCTTAAATGTCAACTCGTTAAAATGTATACATGCGAGATATAATTTTCAAAAAGTGGGTTAGGATCCGCTGCCTTAAAAAACCGATTTACATCATATTCATAGATTTATTTGTTTTTTCAGACGGATCGTAAAGACTGGATGTACGGTAATTTATCTACCTGCAAAACATATATAAATGGCGTTAAAGGTTTTCTTAAGGCTGCCAAAGACAATCAAGTGAAAGTTGGAGATAAAATGATTTGGTGTCCTTGTAGGAGTTGCGAAAACAACAAAAGATATGATGATATAAATGAAATAGAGTACCATTTGATATCTCGTGGGTTTAAACCTAGATATACTTGTTGGTCAATGCATGGTGAGTCATTTACTGATTGTGGCACGTCGTCAAATAAGGACAATTATGATAAACACGATTTAATAGATAATGACGATGGTGATTTAAATGACGTCAATGACAATTTAAATGACATGTGTAAAGATTTAGAGACTAATATCGGTGACGGTGAACAAGACAAATTAAAACGTCTATTTGAAGATTCAGAAAAACCGTTATACACTGGTTGTTTGAATTTTTTGAAACTTAGTGTTGTTTTGAAATTGTTTAATGCAAAGACTAAGTACGGGTGGAGTGATGTAAGTTTCACATATCTATTAGAGGTTGTGCATGAAATGCTTCCGGAAGATAACGAGTTGCCAGTTTCGTTATACAAAGCAAAGCAACTTATGTGCCCGATGGGATTGAAAGTGAAAAGAATACATGCATGCCCAAATGATTGCATGCTATATAGAAAGAAGTTTAAAAATGATCATAAATGTTTTAAGTGTGGTGCTTCGAGGTATAAGTGTAAAACCAAAACCGATGACGTTGACGAAGATGTGAAGAATGGACAATTAGCTAAATTGTTGTGGTATTTGCCAGTCATACCAAGACTAAAACGATTATTTTCAAATGAGAAAGAAGCAAAGTTATTGCGTTGGCATTCAGATGATCGTATACATGATGGAAAATTAAGACATGTTGCGGATTCACCTCAATGGAAAAATATTGATAATATGTGTCCAGAATTTGGCAAGGAGGTTAGAAACATACGATTTGGACTCAGCTTAGACGAAATTAACCCTTTCGGAGCCATGAGTAGCATTCATAGTACGTGGCCGGTTCTTCTATGCATCTACAATCTTCCACCATGGTTATGCATGAAACGAAAATACATAATGATGTCGTTGTTGATTCAGGGTCCGAAACAACCTGGAAATGACATTGACGTTTACTTGTCTCCGTTGATTGATGACTTGAAAACACTATGAGGCACCGGTGTAGAAGTGTATGATTCTTATAAAAAGGAAAGATTTATGTTGAGAGCCATGATTTTTTAATACATGATGTACGTGTATATATATGCAGAAATATTAAAACTTCAATTGGTAGGTTGGTTTGGTGAATTAAATATGAACATGTGTGAAGATTCTTTTATGTGAGTCTTTTGGCTGACAATATGTTAATATGTTAAATATGAACATGTGTGTCAAATCTTTTGTATTAGTCTTAATCTGTTAGTTTAGTAACAGTAATTATGCCAAAAAAAAGAAAAGGAGATTACTTTAGTTTAGTAACACTCTTAATTTCTTTTATAATAGACTTCGATAACTTTACTTTTTAATAATGAATTAATATTGATATTGTAAAACATTATGACAGACAATAAGTATGTCCAAGAAAAGGAAAGGAGATTTAAAACTTGAGTTTGGTGAACAATGCTAGCAATTGGTAAGGCTGCCTCTTAATTTGCTACATCGGTTGGAAAGTTAGCTAGAGCAAGGTTTTCTTATCATCTTGAGACGAGTCGTATCACAGACGAAGAGTGGGACAAGTTTTGATTGGAAGTCAAGGTATTGTAACTAATATTGTAAATTTGTTGACATAAAATATTTCTTAACAATTATATTTAAGATTTGTTTTGTAAATATTTAGGAGGATTGGAATATCAAAGACGATAAGGCAAAGAATGTCACACTTAAGAAAGTTGTGTTATATCGTAACGATTTCCAAAGTAGTTTGGCATGAAAATTCGTATATCCCAAAAAAATCCTCTTAACACATATCCATGGCTCGACATGCCGCATTGGGAAGAATTCGTAAAGGCAAAGACTAGAAAGGAAGCCATGGTATATGTTAATTATTTTTATTATTATTATTATTATTATTATTATTATTATTATTATTATTATTATTATTATTATTCTTATTATATTTAATATTTTTGTAACGTTAGTTATTGTTTATTGATGCATAGAAAAAAAGTGAAAAAGCAATAGCAAGTGCAAACGCACAAAAAAACCACGCCCGCACAGGACCCGCTGGATTTAGAGGCTTGAAGGATAATTTTCCTACCTTGTGGCCTCAACTTGTGTCGGCTAATCCACATTTTGATGATTTGAAAGATCAACAGTCTCAATGGTTTGCTGCAGGTAGAGCCCGTAAGGACAAAAAAACTCGTTTGTATGAGATTCAAGATGAAAAAATCAACGATTTGGTAAACACGTGTATATCTATTTATAAATATAAAATTATTCGATGTTATAACATTTATATTTTCTTATAGTTTCGTGTTGAAAAAGAAATGAAGGAAGACGGCACATATTTGGAAAAGCGGTCCGACCCAATAACAAGATTGTTTGGACCAGAGCACGGAGGCCGAACTCGGGCAATTTCATGCGTAATAGATAATTATATTAATATACATTAATATATTTGTCTATAATACATATATCAATGTAATTTTGTTTGTTGAATTTATAGCTCCATCACAAGTTGTTGGACGTTTGTTCAAAGGAGCATGCAATGAGGGGGTGAACGTGAACCAAAGTAGCGAAACTGTGGACACGCTGAGTGCATCTCACGTGGATTAGGCAATATTAGTATTAATATTGAGGGTTATTTTGACTTGTTAACAGTTTTGAGTTTTAAGTAGTTAAAGTTGACCAAAACTGATTTTTAAGTTAACTCAAACTGATTTAAAAAGACATATATTAACGTTTTATGTTTTTGCAGGCATATATCCGTGTGAATTGTTAATGCACTATGAGGTGGACTGCCAAATAACTATAGCTAAAGGTTCGGTATCTCCTACTTTAGCTGAAACACTTGTACATGACACGCTCATAAAAGAGGGTTGTTTAAAAGTGCAAGTTGATTATGTTGTGCCGGAATACATGAATTTATCTTTCCCTAAGGAGTCCCGCACGGCATGCATTGCAAAAATGTCTCAAATCAAGGGTTTTGTTCAGTGGCCTAAAAACGCATTGAAGGTATGTTTGGTTGATTTATAAGTTGTATACTTGTATATGGGGGTGTGCACGGTTTAGTTCAGTTAAGGGTTAGGTTCTATATATTATTGTATTAGTTAAATTTGTGTATCTTCGTTCGTTCATGTTCATTTATGTTCGTTAGTTTATGTATAATTAAGTTTGTTAATATATTCATTTAAATTTTTATTTAGTCTAGGTTTAATAGCTTTTTTATGCCCAGCAAATTGTGGTTTACATTTACTTACAGTTGGTTTTAGCTCAATTATGTTCATTCGTGAAACGTTCGTTTATATTGATAATGACCAAAATATACGAACACACTGACTTTCTTAACGAATGAGCACTGGCAAGAAAACCCTGCTTGTTTAACTGACAGTGTTCATTCTTTTGTTCGATTAAAGTAAATGAACAAGAACATGCTCCTTTCGTTTTCATTTGGTTCGTTTATATGCATAGGCCAAAGTTAGATTTCTCTAGGGTTTCTGGTTTCTTTTTTTCTTTTTTGTATATAATGAGGGTTCCCCTCCATTCTAATTACAACATTCAGATACATTTTTCCATTACTTTTACAAAGATAAATTTTGGTTATTGACTTATTGGTTAGTCCTTAATTGAACATCATTAGTCACTGATGATGCGTCATATTTGATGCCATCCTTCTACATCATATTGGTATACTATTTGTCAATTTGTCAGATCTGATGTAAACTTATCTTCTATTTATAGTCTTTTTTTACACTTGTTATAAAATTTTATAACCTTATATTCTTGTAATCATATTTCTTAGGAAGAGATTCGTTTCATGATCAATCCAGAATTATTTTTTTATTTGTAGATTTTAAATGTTGAATCACCCAACAAATCAACAAGTGGTTCGAGAAACTGCCCGAGTAATGCTGCACCGAGAAGCGGTGTCACACCCCACTTTAGGGCCTAGGCGTGTGACCACAAGTTGGTACCTGTTTTATAAATACATCAGAGTTGCGGTCTAAATTTAGCGGAAGTCTTTAATTAAAATATTATTATATTGAAAACTTATTAAACTATCGGGTTAAAATACCCGTTCAATGTTTCAAATACATTTCTTTGAAAAACATAACTCTTTGTAATGTTTTGAAATAAAATATCTGAGCCATCAGATAGCATCTAATGACTATAACTCCAATCTTCTATTCCTTCTTGCTTGTATGTTCTAACCTTTCTTGTTTTCCTTGTAACATGGGGAAAAATACGTCAGCACAAAGCTGGTGAATAACGCTGACTCTAAAATCTCTTTTCAATACCTTTGTGAAACAAACCATAATACATTTGTGAAACCAACAATAATACCTTAAAGACTACTCATTAGGCACCCAACTCAATTGGGATCAAATTACCCTAAGTACCATGTACAATTAATTATATACACAATATCATTTCTCTGAACAGTCCCGTAGACCTTCAGAGGCATGTTGATGATATGCATGGCCTCGGGGAACTCCGAGTCACCATGTATGTTTGGATCCAGACACATGTAATCAGAGTGTCCGTTTCTTATTATTGTACACAAAGTTTTAAACAGTTAGACTCAGTATAAAAGGTTTGGGGCGTATTCACCTTTTCTGTTTATAATCAGTTTCTGTTACTGATTCCTGTTTTCTGTTTCCTTCTTCTTGTTTTGTTACCTCGGACCTATAGTACGAGAATAACATTTGTATAAATAACTAGATCAACGATCTAGCTTCAGACCTTTAGTCCGTTTCGTATAGCTTTAACCTTGATAAAAAGCATTTGTTTATAAAACTCTTGGACCTTTAGTCCCTTTCTTTATTTATGAATCATATGTATTGTTTCTTCTTCAAGAAGAAACGTCTATACAATATCATATTTCTTAATAATAAAGAAATACTATTTTAACTATAACCCTCACTTAAGAAAAGTTATATGATTCTTAATCGTAATCAAGGTTTGGCTATAACTTTGACTATGGTCTAAGCCATTTATAACAATAAAATAATAACTTAGGCAGAACCTCTTACCTCGCACGGGTATTCGGAGTTATATTTTCCTAAGCTTATACAGGCAGCACTTCTACTCTACACGCACGTTTATCGAGACGCTCTTGATCAACCCCTCTTAGCACGCAAATCGAGGCAATGTTCGGTTTCCGGGTCGTGCATGTACTTTGAGACGGAATGTCGGGTTTCTTGAGTGGCACGCACTTCGAGGAAAACACCGGGTATGTGGCACGGATTATGATGTGATATTGTGGGGTCGGTGGCACGCAAAACGGTGTCGGCACGCAAACCGAGGTAGAGAGAGAAAATAACTTAGAGAGAGTGGTTGTGGTGTGTGTGAAATGAGCCGGATCCCTCCCCTTTTTAGCCATTTTTGTGTCCCATCGCGGTACGCGATGGGCACCTTTTTCAACACCGTCGCGTACCGCGACGGGTACCATTCTGATGTCATGCCACGTGTCGCCACGTGGCCTGACACGTGTTGCCACGTGTCCTGGTGTGTTGCCACGTGTCACCGGAGTGTGACACGTGTCTTTGAGTCATCACGGCCCATCGCGGTACGCGATGGGTTTCTGGATATTATTTTTCACTTTTGGTCCTTCATCTTTTGTAGCTTGTCACTTCTAGTCTAATTCTCGTTGTCCAAAAATACTAAGGCGGCACCAAAGCGCCACATTGCGCCCAACGCCCTTGGCCGTCGCCGTAGCCATCGCCTTCGCCTTCGCCATCGCCATCGTCCTCGTCCTCGTCCTCACTCGAGCCCGAGCGCGTTGGGTGCTACGCACCCTCCGCTAGGATCACTTGGTGCATGATATTCATAAAAGAATATTACTATGGAAAATCTCTTCCTTATAAAAAGCTTCCATTTCTTTACCACTTTTCATGTGGGATGGATTCCATCATCCTTATTTATACCCTTGGTGGAATGCTTCAACTTTCTTACATCTTCCAATGTGGGATGAAATTTCTTTCATATAAGAATACTTAACTTAGGAAACATTTTTATTTCCTTATTTTTCTTATATTTCCTTGTTTAATATTTTCTCATGACTTGTTTTGATATTATTTTTGATCCATCAACTTTCCTAAGTTGTCAAATGTGAATCGAAATTTTGGGGATGTTACAAGCGGTGATGACATCCCACCCTATGTACCATTTCCGCTCCAAGACGATCAACTTGAAATATCACGAGCATTCATATAACTTAAATATGGATAATGATGTTGTCAATTCATTGGTAATTACTTACTTCACTTTAGTAATATGTGTGTGTGTTTATACATAAAAAATTTGTTGTTAATGTAGTGGGCTGATCTAGAAGATAATCAAGTTGAACGAACTCAAAAGGAGCTTAGCATTGAACAATCAATAATGAACAAACACATTGATAAGGATGAAGAACAACCGGACCAAAAGGAGATTAATGTTGAACAACCAAAGGTGAAGAAAACCACTGATACGGATGAATACGAACGCAACAAAATGATAGATAAGGCTTTGAAGGTAATAAGTAAACGAGCTAAAAGGATTAAAGATTTGGTTGATGAATTGCATAACTACTTTACATGTGAATCTTGTGCATTCTATTTTTCTACACCCGATGGTATGTTTCCAGCATCTTATTTGATTGCTTTGAGTATGAGCTGCTTATACAAGTCTTTGCCAAAGGTTGGCTTGCTACCGCACTCGTTAATTGGTTTCCAATGTAAGTCTGTTAGTTTTTGTATTTTGTACAATATACCCGTATATATATTTTTAATTTTATTAATTGTATCATGTTTTTTCTTAATTAAGCTATTTTTATGAGGAATCAGTTCGTAAAGAAAGGCCATTGGGTTTATTTAGTATATCAGCGATATCCGAAGTTGCATGCCGACTTCGACCCGAAGAGGTTAAAAGTCACATTCTCGACATATCAAGTTATCATGGTGAAAAAGAATATATTCTTGCACCATATATGGCAAGGTAACAAATATTTTGTTTTTCATAGTCTATTTCAATAATTTTTATATTTATTTCATTATTACATATTATTTAATTATTATATAATTTGTGTTTTGTAGCGATCACTGGATCCTATTTATTATTCCCCCCCCCCCCCAAAAAAAAATAAGGATTTATTTTAGATTCTTCAAAAGGCATAAAGAATAAAAATAATTATCTTCTTTCGAAAATATTTGAAGAAGCTTTTGGGGAAGGAGCATTAACGTGGAAAATGGTTAAAGTAAGTTTTATAACTTGCTAGCTCATTAGTTTTTGTTAATATTTTTTCTAAATATTAATATAAATTTGTTGTAGTGCAAACAACAAAAGGGCTATTGGGAAGGCGGTTACATGGTTATAAAACATATGTTTGAATTTGTCCGCAATCCTCAAAATCAATCTCCCGAGCTTGTAAGTAGTTTCCGTAAGCTTATATGTTTGAACTAGGGGTGTCAAAAAAGCCCAAACCCGATTAACCCGACCCGACCCGAATCCAAATAAACTAATTAGGGTCGGGTTATTCGGGTTAACCCGAATAACCCGAATTGTTAATAGGGTCAGGCTTTGTCGGGTTGCATGGATGTCGGGTTAGATATAGTTGGAATAAAAAGCTTTTAACATGTTCATTTTGGATATTACTAAAAAAAATGTGCGGGTTGTTCGGTTTCGGGCTTACATGTGAATGAATAAAAAATGTTCGTTTTGGATATTTTTATTTTCGGGGTTGTCGGGTTTGGGTTAGTTCGGGTCGGTGTTCAGTTTTCGTTTGGGATAGTTCGCGTCGGGTTGTTCGGTTTGCTTTTCCGTTAGTTTGGGTCGGGTTCTTATATTTATGGTTGTGGTTTTCTCTTGCTATTCTAACTTGTATTTATCTTTTTTAGATTTGGCACGACTCGACATTGGATACATTGGCGGAACTCGACGATATGATTATGAGATTAATTCCTAAACTTTTTGATAGATTGTTTGTAAGGGCACAATGATTCTCAATTGATAATCTTGGATTTATGTATTTTGGTGTTAGTACTTTATGAAATTAGATAATTTGGAATATAAGTGTTATTTTTAATGTTGCTGGATAATTCAGTATGAAGTTAGCTGCATATTTATGATTTTGTTGCTGGATAAATTATGCTGCATATTTATGATAGGAAACATATTATGTATGGGAAACGCTGTAAATATAATGCTAATACAAAACCAATGTATATAATAAAACGATGTTTAACAAAACCACTGTATATAATTAAACGTTGTTTATGAAAACCGCTGTATATTATGACCGTTGTTTATGAAACCGCTGTATATTATGACTGTTGTAAATCAAAACTTTAACCCGCTGTTTATGGAGTCTTTGTAAGCATAAACAACGAGCATATCAACAGCGGTTTTAAACCGCTTTTAACTTAGCCGAAAACCGCTGTTAAGCAGCATTTTTTGTATTAGTGATTATTCAATGCTCGATTTGTCCCACTTATCAACTTAGACGCTTCCAACAAATCTTAACTCTTTTTTTAATATGTTTTGATAAAGCATTTGTGATGCCTAAAATTTCGTCCAACAAGTGTATATAAAACACAAATTCAAGAGTCTTAAAATATGATAGAATGCATTTTGCGTTAGATTTTTGTACACTATCTCCATCTAATTTAATAAATTGAAGTACCTCAACAACTTCTGGGAATAATTTTAATAAACTTGTGATTGTTCTATGATGAGAACCCCATCACGTGTCTCCAGCTCGTGCAAGAGAAACCTCTTGATTTAATCATTTTCCTGTATTAATCTCACCAAGAAGAATTTCATTTTTCACCCTCTCTCTTTTTAATTTTAATTTAAACAAGAAATTGAAAAATCTTACCTATGGGCGGTGGTTGTGGACCGGTGATGACAGGTGACTATTGTGGTGGTGTGGAGGTTGTTCGGCGATGGTGCGGAGGTTGTTCGGCGATGGTGCGGAGGTTCGTCTGGCGCCGGCGGTGGTGTGGACTATGGAGCTGTGCTGCTACTGTATTTTTTTTTTTTTTACTTTTGTTGTTGTAAATGGATAAGATGGATAGGCGAAGTGATGATCGTGGTTTGGTTGGGTTGGGTTAATGAGATTTTTTGTTTGGTCTTTGGCTTTTGATTGGATTTAAAACATAGATTGATTGGACTTAAAATCTTAATGATAACGCTATTTTTTTCAAGCGGTAACGAAACACGAAAATCGGTCAATATTTTTTTACATTACCGGTAAAATGTTAAGCCACAGCGGAGGCTACCCCTCCCCACAATATATATCCGCCCCTGATGCATCACTGTCGCGGTCAATGGTATTATTTATAGTTTTTTTTCTCTTGTAATACATTATAATCAACCAAAAATCGTGATTTTAATAAAGTAGTAAAAAATCATCTACTTTGAACATTAGAAGACAAGTTTGAACACAATATTTGTTGCGTAAATGTCAACATTAAAACATATATTAGTTTCATCTTTTGTTTTAAATGTTATAGTTAAACCTACGAGCTTCATTAAAGGGTAAAACCGTCGCTACAGAAAGCACATGTATAAATTAGACTTTTGGTAGTAAACTAATAGTTCTTAGGCGACTTTACAGTGTGTCATATACTCATATAGCACGTTACCACTTGTGTTATATTATTGCTATATATTCATAAAGTTCACATACGCTGTCTTTCTATTATGGGTTCCTGGCTGCCTTAATTTGAATGGTCAAGCGAATCTTGAAAAAATCATTGAACATCTTCGTAAACAACATACGCCACAGGTATACATGGGCGTCAACCCTTATCCAATATTAATAAACAAATAACGTTTATATTCCTTTTAGTCTTTTACTAATATACATCTAGATGTATAAATAGGCATACACACTCCTTATACAACACCACACACAACTAGCCATGGCTGCTTATTATTCATATCTTTCGTTCATCTTCTTCTGCTTGATCTTCCAATCATTCAAGATCTCCGAAGCCGTAGTTCCTCCGAACGAAACGTTTACTTATGTCAACGAAGGCGATTTACTCTTTGATTCCGATTACATGCCCTATCTTTCCGAATACGCACCAACTTACCGTCCACTTCCGCCCTTTACCTTCCCTTTCCAGTTATGTTTCTACAACACCACCCCAAACTCCTACACTCTCGCTCTTCGCGCGGGCGTTAGACGTGACCAAACCATCATGCCATGGGTCTGGGACGCCAATAGAGGCAAACCCGTCCGAGAAAACGCCACATTCTCATTAGGCTCCAATGGTAACCTAGTACTTGCGGAGGCCAATGGGCGGATCGTGTGGCAAACCAACACAGCCAATAAGGGCGTTGTCCGTTTCGAAATACTCTCCAATGGTAACATGGTGCTTCGTGACTCGAATGGTAATTTCGTCTGGCAAAGCTTTGATTCCCCAACCGATACGCTCTTGATCGGGCAGACTCTTAGAGTTAAAGGTGGACCGTACAAGCTTGTGAGCCGGAAGTCGGTTACTGAAAACGTTAATGGGGATTATAGCTTTGTAATTGAGCCGAAAAGATTGGCTTTGTATTACAAGAACAATATGCCTTATTGGGCATCCACATTCCCCGAATTAGACCGAAAGAATGTGACTATTGTAAATGCAACGTTGGTGATTCAATAAACCGAATACGAAGAGAACAACTTCAACTCACTAAGGTGTGATATTAAAAACGGCGAGTCTTGGGAGTTTCCATCTATAGATATGGGACAAATTCGGTATAATAGTTCGTTATCTTATCTCCGATTGGGCATCGATGGGAACTTAAGACTTTACACTTACCGCGCAAATGTGATTAGAAACGCTTGGAGCTTGTTGTACACTATGTTTGATAAGGAGGAGAACTTCAATGGGATGATATTTGAAGACGAGTGCCACTTACCAAATCGGTGCGGGAGGTTTGGGCTTTGTGAGGATAGTCAGTGTGTTGGGTGCCCGACGCCAAAAGGGGTGTTTGCGTGGAGCAAAGATTGTGATACGAAACCTCCGGGTTGTAAGGCGGGTAGGTTTACGTATTATCAGGTTAAAGGGGCGGACCATTTCACGGTTAAGTATACGCCTGGGACTGGACCGGTTAAAAGGAGTGATTGCGAGAGCAAATGCTCGAAGGATTGCAAGTGTATGGGTTACTTTTATCATACAGATAAGTCGAGGTGTTGGATTGCTTACGAGTTGAAGACGTTGACAAGGGTTGGGAACTCGACTAGTTTGGCGTACATCAAATCGCCCGTTGCCTAGACATGGTCCTTTATGCCAAAGGTTTTACTATAAACTTGAAATAAAGAAGGTTAATGTTTTAAACCTGGATGTGTGTTTGTGTTGTATTTATTTAATATTCATAATTAATCATGAAACAAATTAATATAATAAGTCCTTGCTGTTAATTATATCGTTAGAACATGAGCAATATTAAGAACCACTAACATGTAAACTCAATCATAAACATTAGATAAAATAAATTATTAACCATACTTACTTGAAGGGATGGTTATCTTTGAAGATGATGAAGTCATTATACTAATCTTTCTTATTTCCTTTTAGATGCCTTAGTTTTGATGGAGATAGTGTGCATATGAGATAGATGATATGGTGTTCTATTGTATCTCTATTTATACACATACAAGACATCAAAGGGTAAGAGTCCTTTCACATTATCCAATTACATCCATCATGTAACTACCAAATTAATGGGGACTTTTCATGGTCATTTGGCTAGTTCAATGAATGATCTAGAAGACCACATTTAAGTAGTATTATTTCCAATATTCTCCCATTTGGTCGAGTGATTATTTATGATGAGTGTTAATTCTGGCCACATTAGAACATTTATCAAGTTTCACATTGAAACTGAAGTAGATAGTTACAGTCATTCGAATTTCTATTAATTCGAGACCCCCAACAGTCATACTAAAGCCTCAATATAAACCGTAAGACCCAAATGACAATGATGAACCCTTATTGAACATTATTTAATTTGTACAATTTTGTCTATAGATCATTAATTGCGCACATACTTTATTATAGACAAAATAAATATTCGAGGAAATTACATTGCTAATATGCTATTACAAATGATATTTACTAAAACCCATCCTCGTCACTAGTTCTTGGAAAGTTTTCGGTGGTAGACCTTTAGTCATCGGATCCACAAGCATGTCTTTTGTGCTAATGTAATCGATACAAAGATTACTTTCCTTTACTCGTCCACGTACGGACAAATAATTTGTGTCAAGGTACAAACCAGCTCCGCTCGAAGTGTTACTATTCGAGAAACTCACAGCGGCTGAATTGTCAAGTAAATCTTCAACGATCGTGATATGGAGTTAACAACTTTGAGTCCGGTAATGAGGTTTCTCAGCAACATCCCAAGGCAAGTTGCATTGTACACTGCAACATATTCAGCCATCATTGTGGAGGTTGTTGTCAACTGCTGCTCATGACTCCTTCATGAAATTGGTTCGCCTGCTAACATAAAAATGTACTTCGAAGTTGATTTATTGTCATCTTTGCATTTTGCAAAGTCGGAATCAAAATAGCCCACTACTTCCAAGTTATCAGTTCTTTTGTATGTTAACTTATAGTCTTTCGTTCCTTGAAGATATCGCACCACTTTCTTTGCTGCTTTCCAATGATCTAGGCCATGATATATTGATATCGACCTAGAATTCCAGCAATATATACAATATTTGAACGAGTACAGACTTGAGCATACATTAAGCTTCCAACTACTGATGCATAAGGTATCAACCTCATTTGTTCCCTCTCAAGGCTCTGTTTTTGGACATTGAAAAGAACCAAAAACATCTCCTTTAATTACTGGAGCTATTGATGGAGGGCAATGTTGCATGTTCTATCGTGCAAGAACACGTTCAATATAAGCCTTTTGTGAAAGTCCAAATATCCCATTGACTCGATCTCGGTTTATTTCAAGCCTTTTGAGATCTTTCATGTCAAAATTATGCGAAAGTAATCGATTTGACTTAAGCAACAAATCTAGACTATTACTTGCCAAAACGATATCATCCACATAAAGGACAAGTATAGCAAAGTTGCTCCCACTAATTTTGAGGTTGGTGCATTGAACCACTTGATTTTTTATGAAACCTTGTTTTTTCATTCCCTCATAAAATTTAAAGTATCATAGACGTGATGCTTGTTTTAACCCATATATGGATTTCTTTAACTTACAGACTAAGTGCTCTTTACCTTCAAGTTTAAAGGCTTCAGAATGAGTCATGAACACATCCTCATGTATTCAGGAAAGCGGTTTTGATATCCATTTAATGTAGCTCTAAGTCAAATTGAGCTACTAATGCCATAACAATCCTTAACGAATCCTTCCGTGATACATGTGATAAGGTTTCTTGATAAACAATTCCCTCCTTTTGAGTATAGCCTTCATCAACTAATCTTGCTTTATAGCGGCAACATTTCCATTTGGGTATAATTTGGTTTTGTAAACCCATTTACAACCTACGGGCTTTACACCATTGGGCAATTCAACAAATTCCTAAACGTCATTCTGTTTCATGGAATCAAGCTCATCAATCATAGCTTTATTCCATTTAGAAGAATGGTCACTGCCAATGGCTTCTATATAGGAGGATGGATCGTTACATTTTCCTATATCCATATCAGCTTCATTAAGGTAGGTTACATAATCCTCAAAATTAGTCGGTCGTTTAGACCGTGATGACCTCCTTAGCGTATTATCGGGTTCAACAGTTTCATTATTTATTTCAGGGACTTGCTCTTGTGTGAGTTGACGTGCCTTCATTTATAGGGATATGTGGAGTATTAAGTGGTGCAGTGTCATGTACAAGAGGTGTAATAGAAGATAAATTTGCAGAAGTCCCATCCCTCCTCCTTTTTCACTTATTGGAAATAAAAGACTCGACTTATACTGCTCCCACTGACTTTAGATATTTCTCATGCGCGAGAAGGGACTCTTAGGTATTCTAAGTCGTTACGTCTAACCACCTATCCTAAAGTTACGGAGCTCTGATACCAATCTGTAACACCCCGACCGATGGCGGATTATACATCGGGGCGCCACGTATTGTTTCATTACTCGTGACACTATTTGGGTGTCAATATTTAATAAATACATTTTCATTGCGCACGCGCAGAAACACAAATCGTAAAGTAACATAAATCATATCATAACTCAAAATATTCAAATAACATAATTTGTCTTGTTACATTTTAATCTAGGTCCAAAGAAAAAGAAAACATCCTACGTGTCCTTGAGATTCCCAAAAGCAGCTACAGCAAACCTGAACATGTGTTAAAATAAAACGTCAACACTTGCGTGTCGGTGAGAAATCAAGTTTAATAGATATAAATAGATAATAACAAACACTGCGCGCAACATGTGCTTAACTGGGGTTTAACATAGGGTGTAATCAGATTGTGATCAAGCCTAAATAGATCATAGCTCATAGTTCAATCCGTGCTCCCAATCGAGCACAAAAACAAATAATCATACGTGCATGTGTAAACAAAACAAGAAAACCGTAAACGATAGGTCTCCCGTGTTCATCTAATGGATCCATGAAAACTTCGGAATAGGCCGAACAAAGCGGTTAATGATTCACACATACAAATAAACAGCCAAGTAAACGTCCATAACACATGGGGTTTTGCGCACATAAATTTCATAAGCAAGTTTAAGACTCAAGTTGTACGAACACATGAACATCCCAAAACGTTAAAAATAAAAGGGGATTAAGTACGAGATTACTCACTTGTAAACGGCGCGTTGAAAGATAATGCAAGAATCCAATTTTTAAACAAGCACAAGTTAACCTATAAATAAGAGGTTATTGGTTTAATGATTGGTTTTTATGTCTTGAGTATATGCAGTAAGTATCGATTTTTTGTTAGTTAAACAAATTAAAACAAAATATATATATTTATATTTACCGAGAATCTGGGCAGAACAGAAGAGAAGACGGAGGCAAGGAGAGGAGTGGCGTTGCTGAGGAACTACGGCAGAGAGCAAAGGGAGAGAGATTTGGGGAGTGTTTAAGTGTAGTGTGTGTAGTGTTAAAAAACAAGAAATTAGCTTAATTTATAGGAAAACCCAAGGGAACACAATCCCTTGAAAAGGGGAAAAGATCTTATCAAATCAAGCAAAAGATATTAAAAAGCACAAGAAACCAAAAGCAAAAGATATTAAAAAGCACAAGAAACCAAAAGCAAAATATATTAAAAGATATGCCGGCAGCTGCAGGGGATGGGGAAAAGCTGACAGGTTACAGATTAAAGCATGGGAGGTGTCAGATAAAGCACTGTTCAAGACATGCAAAAGAAGATTTCAAAAGATTATGTCAGTCACTTTTTCTGTCAACCAATAGGATTGGTGCGCATGCTGCGCCGAAAGTGGCTTTTCGGACAGATGTCGGAACTGACCTACAGTGCTCATACAAAAGATAAGATATTTCAAGAGCATACAGGCTGACCTAAACTGAAGAAAAGACTTAAGGTCTAGCGCGAGAAGACTCGAGCGCGCGCGAGGGCGAAGGCAGACAGAGAACAATCCTTAGCGCGCCGCGGGAAGAACTACAATCTTTAGCGCATCGCGGGAAGAACTACAATTCTTAGCACGCCGCGGGAAGAACTATAATCCTTCGCGCGCCGCGGGAAGAACTACCATTCTTAGCGCGCTGCGGGAACAGTTCGCCTCGCGTATTGCAGGAACAGTTGGTCTTCGCGCAGGCTTCCTTGTAAGGAGTCTGGCGCGTGGAGCTGCGCAGACATCCTTAGGCGGGAAGAACCAAAGGACAAGCAAAGAGTTAAGAGAAAAAGGGGTTCCAGGCTTAAAGGTTAAGCAGAGGGGCGGGACGGCGACAAGAGAGAAAAAGGGAGGCGGGACGGCGGAGAGAAGGAAGAAAGGGACGGGTCGGCGGAAAATAAATTATTATTATTAGTAAGTAATATAAAAATATATATATGATTTATTTAATGTTAAATTTACAAAGATTAATAATCAAATTTTAAATCATAAAAAGAATCGGATACGAAAACGGGTACCTGGGTCGGGTCGGATTGGGCAGTTGTCACAATAAGTCTATATATGACTTCTCGGTGCAATGGAAAAAGTGGTAATTTATGGAATTAAAAATCACAGGTTATGTGGGAAAACAATTGTTTAAACCTTTATCAACGTTAATGTTTTGATAATGACTTAATTAGAACAATATGACAAGAAATAGTCTTAGTTCATCATTGATACTCTATGCCACACACATGTCCCTTAACATTTGATCGATCATCATTAGTCACAATTAAGCAAACACAAGACTAAATATCCAAGATCAAGATTATCAAGTTCATCTTTACTAAGGGTTAAATTAAAACTAAAACACCAACATGAAGATGAAGAAATTATATGACTAATTCATTGAAGACTAATTAACAACTTAGTTAAGTTAGGCTGCTAGTTTTTATAAACTTAGGGTAAATTTATAAAATATTTATATTTAAACACAATTGTATAAATTTATAAAATATTTGAATTTCAAATGTTTTAAGACTTATTCCACTCTTGGTAAGTCTTACATCTAATCCATGCATTGAATACCAAACTCACCATATGGGCAAGTCAGACTCAAAGAAAGAAAGAGTTAAATCTTTGGTTAAAATTTATGAAGTATTTTTAACTAAATTGGTAAAATACTTGGGTTCCGTTGTATGTAGAAGCGGGAAGTGAATGGGATGTATTCCCACATGTGTTGGTCAACATTAGAAGCCAAAAATAAAAATGACCACACATAACATTCATATTGGAAAGCCCATTGTGAAGTGGATTGGGCGTCCATGGTCGCTGGATCGACCGCCAGGTGTCGGTCCCTATCCTAAGCATCTCATATGCTTGGATATAGATAGAAGGATTATTTAAACTAAGTCTTTACCCTTTACGTTAACATTTATATACACACTTGAAGGTTAATCTTTTCCATTATCCATGTCTAATCAAGCTTCGATTATTAGAGAGGAGATTACAAGTGTAGAGCAAAAAGAAGTGCCTTTTCAAAGCTAAAATCCAACCAAATTAATTATAATTTGAGGGGTGAACACTAGAGGTTGTTATAGTGTTTTGACAAGTGAAGATTCATCACTTAGTTGATGTGTTGAGAGGGGAAAACACTATCTTAACATAGTGTTGTTTTGTATTAGGTTGGAAATTCTATCTTAACATAGAGTTAATTAGTTAGGTGAAAGCTCACTATCTTGATATAGTGAGATTAGAAGAAACGGTAAAGCTAATTACTTAGTGTGATTGATGAAGAAGGTTATCACTTCCTTTGAAGAGTAATACGATTGCATTGGTGATTCCTACCATTTTTGAGAAACAACTAGTGAAGAAAACTCTCGATCGGGGATCAGGGAGAGAACATAGAGTGGATTAGTTAACATTCACCTGAACCTCTATAAATCTGGTTATTTCGTCTCTAACTCATACATTTTTACTTATTTATATTTGTTTTGTAAGTTGTGAAAAGAGTTTAGCAAAGTTATTAGCTCGTTAAAATCGGATTAGAAGATAAGAAAATCTATTCCCCCTCTAGTTGATTTCTACAGGTTCAATTCCCTTAATAATATTTTAATTTTTATAGAAAACACTTTCAGTCTTGTTAAATATATTGACTATTTTAGTAAATTATTATTATTTAGTATTATTATTATTATTATTATTATTATTATTATTATTATTATTATATCGACTTTGAAAAAACAACTCAATTGATAAAATTGTCAAATTATTTATCACATAACTAAAAACGCGATTTCAGAGACCTCTTTTAATGTTCGTCTCGAGCCCGCAAACTTTAAAGGATTCTCGGAGACATCTTTGAAGATCTGTCTTTTGAGTTCCCTTATATAGATACGGGGCAAGGTCTTTATCATATCTTTGATCGGGCATCGACGGGAACCTTAGACTTTACACTTACCATGCAACTGTTTGGGGAAACGCGTGGAGCTTGTTGTATACTTTATTTGATAGGCTTGAGAACGACAACGAGAACGAGATTAATTTTGAAGACTAGTGTCAGTTACGAAATCAGTACGGGGAGTTTGGGTTTTGTGAGGACAACCAATATGTCGGCTGCGCAACACTAACCGGGGTGTTTGCATGGAGCAATGATTGTGACACGAAGTCTCCGTGTTGTAACGCGGATAGTTTTACATGTTATCAGCTCAAATGTGTCATACCATTTCATGATTAAGTATACGAACGAGACTGGAGCATTGAAACAGAGCGATTGCGAGAGCACATAACAAAAGATTGTAAGTGTTCGGGTTACTTATATCATACGTACGGATATAGAGTTCGAGGTGATGGATTGATTACGAGTTGTAGACGTTGACAAGGGTCGGGAACTTGACTAGTTTAGCGTTCATCCCGTTGCCTAGACACGGGTTTTATTAGAAACTTGAAATAAAGTTAATGTTTTTAACCTTTGGATGTGTATTTGTTTTGTATTTAAATAATATACATAATAAAACGAGAGTAAATAAGTTGCCATGGTTTTAGAGATGGTAAACTCGAGTTTTTAGTTCGATGATGATGGGGATTAAGACAAAATATATATGTATACAACTCAGAAAGAAAATTTACTTTCATTTGGCGACAAAAATTGACGGAGTTAATTAGTTAACTGAACAAAAATGATTACTGTAGCATTAAAGGTCTAGATAAAAAAAATAAAAGAAAATGACCTTTTAGATAAAACGGACAAATATAATCAAAATCTTACGAGGATTTTAGAGTTTACTCTTTTTACATTTTTCATAACTTAAATCAAAATGATAACTTGGGTATGTTTGGTTGGAAGTACTGGAATAAAGAGGGAATTGAATGAGAGAATAAATGAAATAAACAAGGAAATGAAATGGATCATTACTATTCCTTTGTCTTGCTTGGTTAACCTATGAGAATGAAATAAATAATTACTTTATATTGTTTGGTATCTAAAAAAAATTGTATGAATAAAATAGAAATAACAAAAATATTTCTATCCCAAAATATATATTTTTTTACAAGAAAAAAAACAACTGAAATGGCCACGGTGGTGGTGGTGGTGGCGACGGTGACGATGACGGTCAGGTGGTGGTGATGGCGATGGTAGTGGTGGTTGTTAGGTGGTGGTGTTGTTCAGAAAGTAGGGTGAGAGAGGAATAAAATGAAGAAAAAGAAGAGGGATGAGAATGAATGGTTTTGATAGAATGAGGTTCCATGTGTAATGGATGATTCCATTCCATTAAATAACCAAACACTACTTTCTTTATTCCCACGTAATAAATCATTTCATTCCCTCTATCATTCTTATATACCAAACATCATTCTTACGTACCAAACATTACCTAAAAGTTTCATTAATTAACCAATCTGGAAGAAAGTATTTTCAAGCACGTACAAGACAAGTTGGTACTGTTGTTCAAACATTGTGTGCCTCTTGCAAGTTGCAGTTGTCACTAATGTTGATTCCAATATATATCTCAAATAATATCTTACATTAAAAAATTGGAATAATAAAAGTCAAAACAACGTAAATATGCAAGCTAAGATTTTTTGGACGAAGTTTCCGTCAAGACTCAAAACATCTTGTTGTTCATATATATATTTTTTTCTTTTTTCTGAATGACGAATTTTATTTTCATCTAAAATCTCTTTAACCTTTCATTTATAAAGATTTGTTAAACCCATCACCTCCATTTTAGAAAGGTTGTTCGAATGAAAGCCCCATACATATAGAACACTATTGTGTTTATGTACGCATGAGTGAGTGTTTATATATTGGCCGGCAGTTTATACGTATACGAAGGGTGTGTGTTTGTTGTCTAGAGTGTCTCTAGTGTGATAGGTCACAAAGGGGTGCAAATCTTGGTGGACTGAACTTCAACGTGTGTGTATGATTGCAATCATATATTCGGTTACGATGAATGAATCATTCGATTATCATTACATCAAGATGTCTCTTGTTCTTTATCACACTCATGCATCGGTCTCAACGATTCTATCAAGTGCAACCGTTGCTTGTTGATTCAATCCTGAAAACGTATTTACATCTTATAGTTAATCGGAGTTCTTATATTAATCATCAAAGCCACAAGAATTAATAAAACCTAAATCAGTTTAATTATTTTGACAGGACGATATAAGGAACTACTATTGAAAACTTAGAAAAAATTTACGATTTCATTTGAATACCTAAAAGATCAAAACAAATATTGAATGAATACGAACTGATGTTACCTCCCAATGGAATCAAACAAATGGATCTGGAATCTAAAACCCAAATCAAATCTGAAGATTATTATAGAGGAACATAGAGCGTTACGATGGAGAAAGACACCATGCCGGTGATGGTTTTTTGTTGGTGGCAGTTTAAATCAATAGTTTTGGTAGGTCGTAAAGGGTGGTGCTGTTTGGCCGCACTGGTAGTTGTGTGTTAGACCTCCATGACAACAAAAAGAAACTCATTATACAACATGTTCTAATATAGTTGATGCCAAATATAATAACATGTCAACAACTGTGAGTTGGATGTCCGATAACTTGAAGAACTTATAGTGTGTGCTGAGGATGAATGGAACTGTGAAGTGTTATAAGGACGATATTGCTCTCATGTGTTTAGCATGTACGTAACTTAAAATTTTAACATGGTTAGAACAAAAGGTCACCGTCTGTTTAACAAAAACACAAATGACATCCGATATGATACATTAGTTAAAAGATAATATTTGAAATCTAATCAAAACATAAAAAACAACTTTTGATTAAAATATAAATCTACCTATACAATTAAAAGAAGACCTAGTGTCTACATGACATTCAGCTAGGCTCTCACATTGGATGCCAAGTGTGCAAGTTTCAAATTTAACAAATTTTCTGCATGACATTCAACTAAGCCTTCCACATAGAAGGTTAAGTGTGCAAGTTACCAATTTAACAACTTCCACTTCATTATATATCTTAATTTAATTCAAATTGTTAAAATGAAAAATATATTGTTGATGAGAATCAAACTTACTAAATTTCTCTTAAAATATTTGTGGTTTACCAACTCAACTAAGATGATTTGACGCTAAATTTATATTTTCCTTAGTATAGATTTACAAAATTTCATTTTGATTTATTTTAAGATACAAATACAAATTATTCTTACAAATTAATATATTTTATGAAATATGCAACTACTTATATTATGTAATACCTTATAATTTATAAAAGTATAATATTTATTATATAATTCATATACATATATATATATGACGTTTTATATATTTTTCATCCATGTGTTACACGAAATACTAACCTAGCCGGTTATTAAATATCACAAACTTTGGGAAGAAAAATACACATGTGCCAACAATGGTAGAAACGCATATCCAATTTATTTAATAGATAACGTTTATATAAAATCCAATATGAAAATATCTTCTTCTTCGTCGTCCTTCTACATTCATTCACCATCACCGATGCCATTGTTCCTCAGAACGAAACCTTCCATTATGTCAACCAAGGCGAGTTACTTTTCGAATCCGAATACTTATTCTTTGATTCTGAATAAGATCCAACTTACCGTACACACTCGCTCTCCGCGCAGGGACTCAACGTGACCAGTCCGTGAGGCCATGGGTCTGGGAAGCCAACCGCGGCAAACCAGTCCGCGAAAACGCCACATTCTCATTAGGATCAGACGGAAACCTAGTACTCGCGGAGGCCAATGGCCAGATTGTGTGGCAAACCAACACCGCGAACAAGGGAGTTGTCGGTTTCGCTATACTTGAAGATGGTAACGTTGTGCTGCGTGACGCAAAGGGTAACTTTGTCTGGCAAAGCTTTGATTACCCGACCGACACGCTCTTGGTTGGCCAAAAGCTTAGAGTTAAAGGTGGTCCGCACAAGCTCGTGAGCCGCGATTCGGTCAAGAACAACGTTGACGGGGCGTATAGCTTAGTAGTTGAGCCTCAAAGGTTGGGTTTGTATTACAAGAACACCATGCGGTACTGGGCATTCACGATCCCAGAATTAAGCCGAAGCAATGGGACAATTCAAAATGCAACATTTCGAGTTGCAGAAGCTGAATACCTAGACAACAATTTTCACCTATTGAATTGTGAAGTCGTGAATCTTTTCCCGCCATATCATACAACTTCGATATACATGGGACGAGTTCTGTATAATAGCTCGTTATCATATCTAAGACTGGGCATCGATGGGAACCTACGAGTCTACACTTACCGCCGAGGGGTGCGGGGACAGGCGTGGAATCTGTTGTACACTTTGTTTACGAAGCAGGATGGATTCAGTGTTGAAGACGAGTGTCAGTTACCAAATCGGTGCGAGAAGTTTGGGCTTTGTGAGGATAGTCAATGTGTCGGATGCCCTGCGCCAAACGGGGTGTTTGCGTGGAGCAAAGACTGTGACTCGGAGTCACCAGGTTGTAGTGGTTTTACGTATTATCAGCTTCAAGGGGTTGACCATTTCACGGTTAAGTATACAGAAGGGATTAGACCGGTGAAACAGAGTGATTGTGAGAGCAAATGCACGAAGAATTGCAAGTGTTTCGGTTACTTTTATCATACGGATAGTTCGAGGTGTTGGATCGCTTACGAGTTGAAGACGTTAACAAGGGTCGGGAACTCGACTAGTTTGGCGTAGATCAAAACACCTGTTCGTTAGACACGGGTTTAATTTAGATAAAGAAGGTTATGTTTGTAACCTTCCGATGTGTGTTTGCTCTGCATTTAGATGATATTGTTGTTTGTATTATAATAAAAGTGAGTTATCTATAAAATGCCTTAAGTGATCCATGTAAAACAACTATTTTATATTATTTGTGTCAAGCAAATAAAGAACAAGAACAACAAATCCATATATATCTTAATCATTTTCAACTCATCCTCTAAATTTATCCTCTAAATTTATATGAAAAGAGTTTGTAAATTATATGACGAGGTTTTAGTAGTTGTGATCATAGATTATAGGTTGGAGAGAGAAAACTGTAATTATAAATGTATAAATAAATATTATTTAATTAAATATATAAGAGAAATGTAGTGTTTTGTGATGTAATTATACAAATAGGGATGTGGGACAGGCTAAGAATGCTCTTATCGATATTATATAGTACACAAGAATTCAATTTCCTCATCATCTTAGGGGGGAGAGGGGCACCATCGACAAAGTGAAAATGGGTACATATACCCGATAGGTAACACTATCACCGTCACCTTAAATGGCTTTTAAGATGTCAAAAGTAGTGGCTTACTACCCGATGAAGTTAGGAGGAGAGAGATAGCATGTATATGTAGATAAAGTAGAGAGAGAGAGAATTAGATTAGTTGAGTGAAGTATTACGAAATTGGTGAGTAATAGATTAATTTGAGCGACCACTCTTTTACCCTTATTGACATATCGATTGGCCTCTACAAGCCCGTTTGTTGATTGAATTCCAAGGCCTCTAGGCTGTCTAATGTAGACATTTATTCTAATAAACAAAACAATTTTTTATTTTTCATTGTTTAAACGGCCAAAATTTTATTAAAAGTAGAGATTGGTGATGACCATTGTCAAGTCATACAAAAACCTCTATAAAATTATCTACTAATGTTTCTCTAACTAGCGAGAGTAAATAATGTGTCAAACCCATATGTAGTCAGTTGAAAAGTACTAACCGAATTTTAAGAAGATTTATTTAGAAATTTATTAAACCATGTAGTGCCTAAGACATATCAAACAACAAAGTTCTTGGATCAATCTTCTTGTAAGCTAGCGGAAATCACTTACAAGTTAACCGAGATCTCGTATCTTGTTGATGTTGGTTATTACCCGAAATGGTAAAGAAAGGAAGACAATAGAGAAAGAGAGAGAGAGAGAGAGAGTTGGTGAATGGATAAGATATTTTGCAAAAGGTTATGTTGCATGGGTATGGTTGCACTATTTATAATGCAAGCCATACCATGCTTGTTTCATTATTTACGGCCCAATGGGCTCAACATACATGGCCTTAGGCCTAAACATACAACATAAGAAACCGACAAGCTAACAAGATACATCGCAAATCGAATAGTCAAATACAGAAGACTATTGAATAAAGTGGGGCCGAAAAATTTCCCCTAGTCTTTAGTATTTGAATAGGTAGCTTCCATCTTCAATCGGTCTCGTAGTCGAGGCCTTCGTTGTTCTCGTATAGTTGTTGGTCAACAAGATAATGAACAAACTTGTTGAACTTCTCAACTATCATGTCCTTGTTTTCCCGACGAATATCTTCGACTATGGCTAATGGAGAGTTACAGCTTCATCAAGTCTTCTTTTGCTGAAGGCGGCTAAATCGTTCTAATCAAATAAACGAAGAACGTGCATTCGTTTGCAATGGATCACTTCCCCTGTGTTGTTATCAAATTCCCAGCAAATGAAGTCGTGAAACAAGTTGAGCAGAAACGGTTCCTTGTGGTAGATAGGTCACCCATCCTTGTAAGTCTTGTATCTCCAAGCCTTTCTTTTCTTTCTAGAGATCAGATCGATCTCAGTTGGATGACTATACAAGTTACCCTTGTTGAGCTTGAAGTTAGGGTAGTCTTTTTTTTCCATTTCCTGCTTAAGAATCTCATAAACCATCCTTTTAACTCTTCATCACCCGCACTCTGACCTACGAATCGTCTAAAGTAATTCATGTCGAGTTCAGACAGTGTATGCATTAGAGATGGGCAAAAAAACCGGTTGGTGAACCTGTTCAACGGTTTAAACCGAAAACCGGTTTTTACAAAAACCGGTTATTTAAAAACCGGTTAGAACCGGTTAGTAACCGCCGGTTCGTATATCGGTTACAAGTTCTAGAGAAAAAACCGGTTACTGAACCGGTTATGGAAAAAACCGGTTAATTTTAAAACCGGTTATTATGAAAAAAACCGGTTATTAACCGGTTATTTAAAAAAAAAAACCGGTTAATTAAAAAAAACCGGTTATTAACCGGTTCTAACCGGTTTCTAAACCGGTCCTAACCGGTTAGACCGGTCCGAGTTTTGCACCAAAAAAACCGGTTAATAAACCGGTCCGGTTATTTAAAAACCGGTTTTTTCCAGGCCAAGAAAAACCGGTCCGGTTATTAACCGAACCGGTTTTTTTAAAAAAACCGATTTGTGCACCTCTAGTATGCATATCGGTGTAGTCATGTAGGTCAGGTCACCACTGGCATGCTAGATTTCCCATGTCTTGCTAGTGGCGTGCCATTTGCAGTAGAGAACCGGGGAGTCATTGAGATAAGGGCAGAGACGGTCTCTTAGACTGGAAACCCGTGTGATGTAGTATTTATTTTTCTTTACTTGTCTTGATGTTTGAGAGGATTCACCACCAGTTGTAGGAAGAGCCATCCCAGTTTGGCTCCTGATTTTGATCCATCTTATCATCACCGTAAATCGGAGTGTCCTGGTTCAGTGAGTAGTTTATTCCATCGTCGATTTCCACAACTTCTTAAGTTGGAGACTGGGTATCTGCACAAGTAGCAACATTAAAAATAGATGCAATTTCATCCTCTATTGAAGCATCCTGATCTCTTATTTTCGTTGCTAGATTAATTATTACCAAAAAAAAGTAACTATTGCAAGAAAATACTCCCATCCATTGTTTCTAAATTCATTTAGATTAGCCTTTGTTGAAGAAACTAACTCCGTAGCATTAAGAATATCTTGGGATTTCTTTTGTAATGCTTGAGAAAGTGTTTCATTTTTCCCAATGCTTTCTTCATCATGTGAAGTAAACACAAAGTCAAATGATTTCAAGTAATCGCAAGCTGTATCAGCATCTCCGCATTGAGAAAAAGTAGTATGAGATAAGTCTTCAATTATTCTTTGGAGAACAGCTCGAGTGGCACCAAACATGTCAATCAAACTACAAACGGAGTTAAAATGAGAACCCCAACGCGTATCATTAGCGCTTCTTAATGTCCCAACTTGATTTAGTCTTGATCTCGATTTGATTTCACCCATTTCCAACAACTTTTTAATCTCTTTTGTCTTTGCCTTTTGTAACTCATCATGACACTTATTAGAAGCACAAACCACATTAATTGTGAAGACTAGTTTATTAAAGAACTTGTGTATTAGAATAACTTCCCTTGAAGCATAAACCAAGGAAAGTTGTAACCTATGATCAAAGCACAAAAACGTAATAAGCATAAGAGTATTCTAGTCAAACCAAAGACGAAAGAGAATATCAAACAAGTAATTAACCTGTGGGCAAAACAGTAAACGTAATATGCATAAGGACACACATAATGAACAAGTGTTTCTAATCCGTTCCATTCCCCTCTCATATTACTAGCACCATCAAAACCTTGACCACATAATCTTTTAACATCTAACTGATAATGCGAAAGTTGTTTCCAAAAACTTGTTTTCAATGTTGCTGATAAAGTATCCGTAACATGAACCAAATCATAACCTTTCTTGTATCATCCCTTTTGCATCACCGAATCTCAAAACTATGGCCATTTGCTACTTTTTCAACTCATCTCATGACTCATCAACCATTACACAAAAGAATGAATCCTCCACTTCACTACCAGTATTCTTTCGAACTATATTTGCAATAATGCTAAGAATTTCTTTTTGAATATCACTCGAAGTATACTTTGAATTATAAGGAGCATCCTCTAATATAACCTTGGCAATTTCATCATTATAAGAAGCTAGAAGTTTTAGCAATTCAATCAAGTTTCCTCGATTTTTTGACTTAGAAGATTCATCATGTCCTCTTAAAGCACAAGCTTGAAATCTCAACCAACGAACTACATCAACAGTAGCTATTAATCATAAACGGTACTTCACTATTTTCTCTTGAGTTTGCTTTAAAAGTCGGGTTTCAATATATGCTTCTTGGTTCAAAAAGTTTTCGGCGAATACCAAACAATTTATATGTTGTGAAGTTTTAAGGTGGCTAAAGAATGCACATTTTTTCACATTAACTTTATCCATGTGTCAAATACTTTAAGGGTAAATGAATCGCAACCATGGCTCACACTTGGCTTAACACTAAAAAGATAACACAAAAAATAATAAGCACGTTGTTGTTGGAGAATACTCTAGCCAACTCAGGATCATTTTGAACCAAGCATATTGAAACCTACGATTATGTCCCTTTGGACCATTGTTTTTGTTCTCTTTAAGTTGTATTTGGTAAGTACCTAAAGAAAGATAAGCCCGTCTTACTTGTTCTCTTAAATTTTCTGGATGCTCCCACATTGGTTTTCGTTTAGCCGGGTCTCTTTCTAATTAGTTAGGATCCACTTCATTAGCATTTGACTGTGGTTGTGGAGCTTCCGAATCACAATGATTTTCTTGTTGATTTACTTGGTTAAGATCCACTTCATTAGTATATGATTGTGGTTGCTGTGGAGCTTCAGAATTAATCAGCTCACTAGTTGAAGCTTTGTGTCGTTTACTCGTTTGTTCATCATCATTTTTTTTTTTGAAAAAAGAATATATAGTCTCTTGCCTTTTCATGATTTACCTAATTAAGAAGATTCAATAGGGTGAGTTAAAGTAAAATTATCACCATACAATACCAATTACAAGCTTAGTTAATCAATTTCTCCAAATCCCCAATTCCACATTTACAAACCCTAATTATAATCCTTGAAATTAATTAATATAAATCCAATATAGTGTTTAACAACAACATCAAGATGAAGTATTACCTTGTTGAGAAGGCTGAGAGATCGTGGTAGGCGGTGAACCGTGGGGGCGTGGACGGATGATGGCAAATGGCAGTGGTGGTCGGTCTCCGGTAGGAACAGCATGGGCAGGGAACAGCGGATGGCAGAGGGAATGAGATGCAGTGAGTTATTTCCAAAATCCAAACCCTAACAAATTATAATCCTGCTCCATTTTTTTTGTTTAAACAAGTTTTAATTTTATAAATAGCCTCCTCAATCTTGAGTATTACAAAAACAAAGCTTTTATTATCCGATTAATAAGGAGCATCCTCTAATATAACCTTGGCAATTTCATCATTATAAGAAGCTAGAAGTTTTAGCAATTCAATCAAGTTTCCTCGATTTTTTGACTTAGAAGATTCATCATGTCCTCTTAAAGCACAAGCTTGAAATCTCAACCAACGAACTACATCAACAGTAGCTATTAATCATAAACGGTACTTCACTATTTTCTCTTGAGTTTGCTTTAAAAGTCGGGTTTCAATATATGCTTCTTGGTTCAAAAAGTTTTCGGCGAATACCAAACAATTTATATGTTGTGAAGTTTTAAGGTGGCTAAAGAATGCACATTTTTTCACATTAACTTTATCCATGTGTCAAATACTTTAAGGGTAAATGAATCGCAACCATGGCTCACACTTGGCTTAACACTAAAAAGATAACACAAAAAATAATAAGCACGTTGTTGTTGGAGAATACTCTAGCCAACTCAGGATCATTTTGAACCAAGCATATTGAAACCTACGATTATGTCCCTTTGGACCATTGTTTTTGTTCTCTTTAAGTTGTATTTGGTAAGTACCTAAAGAAAGATAAGCCCGTCTTACTTGTTCTCTTAAATTTTCTGGATGCTCCCACATTGGTTTTCGTTTAGCCGGGTCTCTTTCTAATTAGTTAGGATCCACTTCATTAGCATTTGACTGTGGTTGTGGAGCTTCCGAATCACAATGATTTTCTTGTTGATTTACTTGGTTAAGATCCACTTCATTAGTATATGATTGTGGTTGCTGTGGAGCTTCAGAATTAATCAGCTCACTAGTTGAAGCTTTGTGTCGTTTACTCGTTTGTTCATCATCATTTTTTTTTTTGAAAAAAGAATATATAGTCTCTTGCCTTTTCATGATTTACCTAATTAAGAAGATTCAATAGGGTGAGTTAAAGTAAAATTATCACCATACAATACCAATTACAAGCTTAGTTAATCAATTTCTCCAAATCCCCAATTCCACATTTACAAACCCTAATTATAATCCTTGAAATTAATTAATATAAATCCAATATAGTGTTTAACAACAACATCAAGATGAAGTATTACCTTGTTGAGAAGGCTGAGAGATCGTGGTAGGCGGTGAACCGTGGGGGCGTGGACGGATGATGGCAAATGGCAGTGGTGGTCGGTCTCCGGTAGGAACAGCATGGGCAGGGAACAGCGGATGGCAGAGGGAATGAGATGCAGTGAGTTATTTCCAAAATCCAAACCCTAACAAATTATAATCCTGCTCCATTTTTTTTGTTTAAACAAGTTTTAATTTTATAAATAGCCTCCTCAATCTTGAGTATTACAAAAACAAAGCTTTTATTATCCGATTACTATTTTATAACTTGGAAAATTGGATTTTAATAATCCCAACTTAATGCAGTTGGCCAATAATAATCCCAACTTTGAAAATAGCTGTCACTGGTCTCAACTTTCACACTATTTGTTTTCATTGAACCTTCGTTAAAAAAAACTTAACGGCGTTAAGTTTTTTTCAAATTTCAAACTGATATTTTAGGGCTTTTGATTGGAATGAGGAAACGAGTCGATTGATGTAAAACTTAACTTGAAACGGCGCTTCAAAAAGCTTGATTTTTGTTAATTAATAGTTTAAACACCAGAATGGAAGCATCCTTTAGTTGTTTGGACCACTGTTTGGAGGTAAGTTTTACATCAATCGACTCGTATCCTCATTCCAATCAAAAGCCCTACAATATCAGTTTGAAATCTGAAAAAAACTTAACGCCGTTAAGTTTTTTTTAACGAAGGTTCAATGAAAACAAATAGTGTGAAAGTTGGGACCAGTGACAGCTATTTTCAAAGTTGGGATTATTATTGGCCAACTACATTAAGTTGAGATTATTAAAATCCAATTTTCCTTATAACTTTTGGTCATAAAAGTTGCGAGTTTTTTATAAAACATCAAACGATTATGTATTATTTTAAAAAAATTAGTGGTGTCCGTGAGCATTTAGAAAAAATACATTGGGATGACCGCGCTTAATACCTATAAAAAATTTCGGGAAAAATCATGAAATGTAACCTACTTACAGAGAAAACAGCAATGGCTGGAGTCATCTCGGGTCCCCTTATAGCTGCGCCCCTGTTTATATAGACCTTGGTGAGGTGGTAATGTGTCAGAAAAGAACACAACTGAAAATAAATTAAAAAGATTTATAGATTTAGTATTGAAACTCGAATTTAATAATAAGTATTGTCTAGAGAATACTTTGCGTCCATGTAGTTTATGGGCAGGAGCGCAACGTGCCTCAAAAAGTCAAAATGATGCATTTATTTCCACGTGGTTTCAAAACGTGTAAATCCGAGTCGCTCCGTCAATTAACCGTGTTAGCTGGAGAGGTAAGATCAACTTTTCACTCCGACTTGAAAGAATTCCCGTTAAGTTCATGTGGTTTTTGAGGTATTTGGTTTGAGTCTGTCTACCTCCATCTTTAACCCCACCACATATTCTTAATTAGTCTACATAGCTTCATGTAACCAACAAATCCCCCAACATACAAAACCCCACATATTTGAATAACCTGAGTTGGACTAGTATATCACAATGCCATTACTAAAACCATTATAATAAGTGTCACTAGGGGTGTTCAAAAGTATCCGAATTATCCGACTATCCGTATCCGAACTATCCGAAAATTCAGATATCTGAATCCCGGATATCTAAAAATTCGGATGCGGATTTGGATATCATTTTTCAGATTTTTCAGATAGTTCGGATATTCGAACTATCCGATATTTTAATTTTAATATTTTTTACATTTTATTTTATATAACAAATATAATCAAAAACCCTACATCATTTTTCAAAATATGCCTCTTCTCTTCTCCAACTCAAACCCAGCCTCCACTCTCCTCTACATATCCAGCCTCCATTCTCCTCCATCATCATCGACGTCGACCACCTATGTTCGGATCCCCCTCCGCTCTCCCCCATAGATCCAACCTCCACTCCACCATGTCACTCGCCGGAGATGGTTCATGGCCAGTGATGATTCGTGGCTATGTGCTTTTTGCCAACTAGTGCTTAGGTTCATCATTTAGTTTTTGGTTTATTGAAGAATGTGCATATCTAATTTCTTTTATTGCTACATTCAGATATGAGATAATAATTTGATCTTTGGGTCATGAGGAATAAATATTAACTAGAAATTGTTTTATTTATTTATTTTTTGTTTTCAAAATCGGATATCTGTTTCACTATCCGTTCGGATATCCGGTTTTGAACACCCCTAGGTGTCACACCTCGATCAAAGGTGACGGAACATACCGGGGCGTAACGTATTGATTGAACAGTAGCTCAAAAGACACTAATTAAAGCGACAATAAATAATTAATTTCATTAACATTAAACAAGTACACAAATTCAATAATAAGAACAAATAGATCATGCTTTTGTATTTTTAAATAAATATCCTAAGGTAAAACTAATTCCCTCGATCTTAAACAATTTCAATTACTTGTACCTGTAACATGCATGCATAAAAATAGAGTTTGTCAATACAAATGTTTGTGAGAATACATAAGCTTTAGTTGAGGTATATAGATAAAAACCACAATTCATATGTTATTGTTGAGCATTACAATTCCTATGAAAATGTAAATAACTAAATAGATGTGGACCCGTTCCTATTGATACAAAATCAATGTACTTGTTTAAATGTATTGTCATACTAGATGAGAATAGATGAGGATGAGATACCAACCACCGAATATAAAATAAACAGTTAAGCACATAGAGCTAGTCATAGATCATGCAATCATCACACATAAACATATAATAAGTTGTGTTTGAATATATGCGGTAAAAAAACGTAAGTAATGTAAATACAGTATACATGTTTCCCCCAAAACGTGTAAGAGATAAAAAAAAGGGGGTATGTAAACTGACATTGAAATTGGTGGGTTGAAATATTAAGATCTTTGTTAAGCGTGTGAATGTCCTAACGTGTAAGCCCTAATTAAAAGTAATAAGGCTAGTTTTAGTTTGTGTTTGATGAATAATTAACTAAGGATTATAATTGTATGATGATATGATAACTTGTACATGAAAAAGGAAAAGTAAGATAAAAACAGAATTCGGACAGCTTGTTGTCACATCATAGATAAATTATTAAAAAACATGAACCAATTCCCAAAAATTATAAAAAAACTCTGGTAAACTAAATAAATGTGTTAGGAACAACTTACATTTAGAAAGTTTGGTCAGATTTGGACCCGAGATTGACTAAAACAGCCATTTTTCATAATGGGTATAGATCTACGCACTAATTTTAATTTGGCCACTATGGAGTTATAAAATAAAATAAAATGCAAATAAAATGTTATTAGAACCAAAACTCAATGAATTTAGTCATAGGCTTTGTTCTTGCACCATTTCAATTTGTTATGACAAAGTTATGGCTTAATCTTTGTTGGGCAAGAATTATGTCAAATCTAAATCATTATAATTAGTAATGTCATTTACATTTTGAAATGGTTTTTGATACATAAATTATAGGCCATTGATGGGGTGATGAATACATCATATAAATAATATGTATTATCAAACCCTTATGGTTATTGTATCAAAGGAATGCAAGAACTTTGTTAAGGTGTGATCATTGAAGATCATTTTCCAACATTTAGTTCTTTGTCTCCTCCACAACACACACCATGATGCATAGATTATGTAGGATCATTGACATGAATATATGATGGCTATGCAACCATGTAAATAAAGAAGATGAACAAGAATAAAAGAAACCTTAAAGATACTACAACTAGTGTTACACAACAACTTGATTACCTTATTTTTTGACAAACTATTTACAGTAAGAAAAGTGAAGAAGATGGAGATGAGAGAGGGAGAGAGGAGAAGATAAATTCTTCTTTAAATTTCAAATAAGAATAATAATGGTACAAACTAAAAAAGAGGGGATGATAGTCTCATATAAATAACAAGATTTGGAGTGGCTAACTTAGAAAAATTTGTTGTTGTAAAAAGTTGTAAAACTTGGAGAAGGGGAAATGGGGTATGCGGTGAACGGTTTTGGGGGTGTTTTGGGTTGTATTATATTGGATTTCTTAACATATGGGAATGAACATTTGCTACAATAATTAATTAGATATAGTACTTAGCCTAGTTACATATATAAATGTCCATTTAACAATTTATTATGTTGTAAAATGAAAGAAACACACTTATGAGTTATAACTTATTATGTACAGGCAAAATCATATATGTATTGATTAAAACCAGTTACTTCAGGGTCCTTCGTATTTTCGTATTTACGGCGAACCAAATTTTGGATATATTGTATTGATTAATACCATACATACATAATTTATATTATTTTATTAATTTGCTTTGTCTAAACTGTTTCATTTTTTTGTAGGTACAACCGCCTTCTACTTTTGTGAATAGACTATATAGAAAGAAAATATCTAGCAGGTCCTTGATCGGATTTGCCAGTGAGAATATTCATGGCAAGTAAAATTATAAAAAAAAAATGAAGAGAAATATAAAGAAAAAAGTTAGTACCGAGCATTGTCCGATGGCTGAACTAGGTTATGGAAGATTTGGACACATATTCTGGAACTCATCGGGTGTTTGATCTTCTTGCGTAGTTTACTTTCAAGACGACTTTGTTTTGGTAGATGGTCGTGGTCATCACAATTGAAGACGAATACGAAGAGCATGAACAAGGGTAAGAGGTGAACACATTTTAATTGGTGTTCAGGTTGAGTTTTCTAACATTTACAAGAGATATCATCTGTTTAGATTGCATCAATTCTTGGTGGATAATGGTTTATCACAACTAATTAATGCATGTTCAACTTTTAAAAAAATCATTTGTATAATCTCACATATTTCCACTAAGTTTCGTTTAGTTTTACCAATGGTAATTCAAAGTGGGTACTATCAGATGTAACTATTACAAGTTTAGACTAATTAATTGTAATTTCCTCATTTTTCACTCTATGTAACGCACGAGTTTAAAGGTAGGCAAGATATTGTATTAATTCTTCTTTAAGTTCTTTCGATTTTTTGACAAAATGCATAGTCCTAAGATCAATTAAACAAAAACATGGTTAATTATAGTAAGTTAGTATCCATTAATAGAACTACAAAAAGTTGTATACAACAAATTATACATTATTAGACTTATGAATTGTATATTTATGTAATACGTATTTTATGTTTAAAAGGATTTTATTTTTCGCATTATTTTATTTTATAATTATTCAAGCCCGTTTATTACTTACCTAACATTCTAGAAATAGACATAGATAGAAATTCAAATATATCATATATGGATTTCATTATCAAACATTCTAGATGTATGTTAGTTATTTGCATCGTATTTAAATAAATAATGACTCACGGTTTTCTTAAACAACGCAATTACCAGTCAAACAAATAATGCAACAAATCCAACATTTTAAACAAATTTTAATGCTTTCCGTCCTCAAATCGGCATCTTCCTCGTACCACAATTAAGTTGCAATAATAAAAGTCCTGTCATTATTGTGTTTAAACGGAACATTTATCCTTACTTTCTTAATCACATGCATAATTAATTAACCGTTAATATCAATAATTAGATTACTCAAAATTATAATTAAAATTAAAGATACTCATGTAGTTAATTCTATTTATTTGTTTAGAACACCTTCAGCACCGGTGTTGTTTATAGGTGCGTCCGGATTAAGTGGCAAGGACGGATGATGGGAACATGAACTATCCTTGTTTTGTGCTTGAAGTTCGGTTGAGAACTTCACAAACAATAACACACGCACACACATATGTGTGTGTGTGTGGGGGGGGGGGGGGGGGGGGTGATAAAAACTCGTGAAAACCAATTTAAAACATCATTTATTTTAATTATTAATTTTTTATTTTTTTAAATGTTATTAATTTTTACCAAAACTAAAAAGAAAAAAAATTATATGTACTTTGCGAAAGTGCATCACTACATATATAGCTTGTAATCTACATATGTTATTACTCTATAGTTTTCAACTAAAGTAATTATTGTTACTCTATTTATACTTTTATTTGTAATTACTCTAGTATAAATAGTCTAATTTAAGTGCTTTTAGTTGATTGTACGTGCATGTTTAGTTTAGTATGTTAGTTAATTTATTTGTATATGAATTATTGTAATGGGTTTTGAAAATATGTTGTTATGAAGGACATACAATAATTGTTTTCTTAATAAAGTTATGGATTATGATTTGAAAGCGAAGTTAACATTTATAAATTATTGTTATCATGGATGCTCTTAATACCATGGGTGGCCACCCAAAAAATTTGAATGTGCTCTTATTGCTATGTTTTTTTTAATAACAGGCGGCTAAATCATCCACTCAACTTTCTATATATATACACTACTTTCATGGTTGCAATAACTCACCAACCAAAATGACTACTTCTGCCCATTCTATTCACTCAACTTTCTTCCTACTTTTGTTCTGTTTTCAACTATTTTCCATAATTTCTGAAGCTCTTGTGCCTGCTTCACAAACATTCACTTATGTTAACAACGATATTGACCTTGAATTTGGCGACTACATCGTCGAGTACGGTGCGAATTACCGTTTCCTTCCCCCTTTTAGCAACCCATTCCAGCTTGTATTACAAAAGTCCTAACTCGCCTCGACCAATGGTTTACTGGACGTCTAGCGAGTGGTTCACCGTTGACAAGGGTAGTTTGGTCAATTTAACTCTTATGTCAACGACACAAACCGCAGAGGGTTATATCTATATTACTTGACGTTCGATTACTTTACCACAAAGTCATCTTCAAACAACATCATGGCGTCTTCCCGTCACAACACTACATTATCATATCTTCGATTAGGGATAGACGGAAACCTTAGATTCTTCACGTATAATTACCCGCATGGGCTACAAGAGAGGACATGGAACTTGGTGTACACGTTTTTTGGTCGGGATTCAAGGGAAGGCGAGTGTCAGTTACCAGGACGATGTAGTAACTTTGGGTTATGTGAGGACAACCAGTGTGTAGCGTGCCCGACACCTGACGGGTTAAGTGATTGGAGCAAAGATTGTGATGTGAAAAAGGTGACGTCTTGCTACGCAAATGACTTTCGGTACTACACGCTTGAAGGCGTTGATCATTTTATGATCAAGTACACGAGGGGAGATGCGGGTACGAGAATAAACAATTGTGAGGAGAAATGCACGCGTGATTGCAAGTGTATGGGGTACTTCTATCACAAGGAGGATTCGAGGTGCTGGATTGCTTATGACTTGAAAACATTAACAAGAAATGGGAACTCTAATCATACGGCCCACATCAAAATGTCCACAAGGTAGTAGTGTCACAAATCATGAGAGAATTGGTGTGACTCAGGTTGAAGACTTGTTAAGTTGTAATATAATATATGTGTCAAAATGTGACGATATATCCTATGTAGACGTTGTAATTTCAAAATAATAAAAAGGAAAGTTTATGTGTGTTCTTTCCATGTCACTCTCTAAGATTATGTTTTTAGACCACTTACGACACCAAACCACCTTTAAGGTATATCCTGTCGTATATTTCTTGAATTGCTCATATTAAATTTGATCAATTATTTCGTTAAACTTCAATCTTTTACGCATATCAACCCACTTATATAAAGTTGTGAGGTGATCCAGAAACTTCGTGTTTATTAATTGACACTACTGGTAGTAGGATGTCAATCTGCATAGCCTTCCCCCGTACTATTAATCATTCGCAAGCCTTTTTTCTAAATAGTTTACAACATAAACAAAAAACCTTTTCTACGTCTTTCAAATATACTAGTCATGTGCGATCACACTTCTCCATGTTTGATTAAATTATTGTATATAAAATTGTGAAAAGTTGTCTAATTTTGGTATCATAGGGATCAAATTTATATTATTATTTCGTTTATGATCTTTGTCAACGAAAAGTTTAACCTTGTCCTAATTAAGTTCAACACACTTTCTTGGATCATATATATCGCCAGGTATAATATCCCGAACTCCATATGAGAAAACAATTTTATAATAATTATAATCGTTCTAATTCTAGACTTATAGAAATCTTATCTTAATATTATCTATATATAATAATATATATAAACGAAAACATAAAAATCATATGTGTCGCGATGTAGTCGCTTCCCCTTTTTATGGAGTCACCAGATTTGCTTGATTTATAAATGGAGGCTTCTCATGCATTTAACCCGAATTCATGGGTATGGGTCTTACCAAACCAAGATATACCTTAAACGGGTTATAACATCTCATTAAATTAAAAATTATTCTCACCAAATTATTATTGTAAAGATCCTATAAAATAGAATATAGTAAAAATTAATATCTTATTTATTTTAAAAAAGATATATATATATTATTTAAATTAAAAAACCAATTTTGTAGTAAAAAAATAAACAGGTCTTGGGTCTCATCAAACCATAGGTATATTATTAATTTTCATAAATATTATTTATAATTAAAAAAAACAATTTATAGTAAAAAAAATAAACGGGTTTTGGGTCTCATCAAAACCATATAGTTTTTAAACCGGGTTATAACATCTCATTTATTTATGAAACAATTTATTATCAAACCATAAGTATATTATTAACTTTCATACAATAAAAAATATAAATTCAGAAAATAAATAAATATTATAACGAACAATATAAAACAACCCCGTAATACAGGGGATAAAAACTAGTTAATATATATTTTTGTTATTCTCTTTAACGTTTATATTGGAATATGATACAAATAAACAGACAATAATAAAATATACTATATGAAATCATAGATTTAGTCAAAATACAAATATTTAAACCTCAATCCTTATCTCTGGTGCATGCTAGCGGAATTTTGGTAACACAACTAAGGTTTCCACATCTATCTTTGGAGTCTTTAAAAACCCCGTAAATCCTTGATTTCAACTCACGAAACCCTACCGGATTTTTCCATGCCATCCGCCTCACCATCGCATCACACCACCACCCTAAACTAGCCTCGCAACGAAGATCGTCTGCACCACGGTGCCACCAACTGCCGCTGCAAATCAAACGACTTCGGAGTCGTAGTCAGTTTTTCGGTTAGCGATTATTAACGTTCAAAATCTTCCTGATCTCTTGATACAAATTAGTTCTTTGTTCTAGTCTTATTTCGATGTTAATTGTGTTTACGCCATGGTTGTGGCGACGTAGTTCCGGTGTGGATTCGGTTGCCCGCTACTCCACTCTAACTTCTAGTTGATTCCGTTCAGCTAGTCTGCTCTCCGTTAATTGTTCGTTCGGTAAAATATGGTTCTTAAATTTCTATTGTTTCTGGCGACTAACCCGAAATCTGAATATGAGGTTACTAGGAAAATATATGTAACATGTTAAAAGTTTGTTCACTTCGTTTTGTTCTTGTTTTGGCGCCTTTTAGTACCTGCACTAGAGTATTAGTTCTTCTGTTAAACACATGTTTTAGTAATCAAGGTTTAATAGTTTAACTTAGGAACACAAATATATTATATTATTTCTTCCTTTGTTTTATACTTTGGGTTTTCATTTTTTTTATGAAAACTTAGTGGTCCGGTTATACATACGCAAATATATAATAATAGTTCATAAGGTGATGATATAATTCAACAAGGTGGCTATTATTTGCGTACAAACTAATATTCCTTCAAAATAATTGGTCTCAGTAGCTGACATGTGATTTCATTATAAGTCATCAGCTAATTGTTTTGTGTAAAAGGAATAAGTCGTGTTTTGAAAAATCCAACCCATCCCGAAAGAAATGTGTTAAAAGTATAAAGGTCTTCGTCGCCGGAACATCGATCATCAAGTGAATTGGACTAATAACATTAGGGGTGTTCAAGAAATCCGAAATTCGAAAAAAACCGAAATCCAAACCCAAACCGAAACCCAAATAAACTGATTCGAATTCTTATTCGGATATTCGGATCGGACCAATCCGAATATCCGAATAACTAATTCGGATTCGAATCGGATTCTGATTCGGGTATGGAATTATAAAAAATTCGGATTGTTCGGATTATTAGGATATCCATTTAATCCGATTAAAAAACATGTTTTTAGTGGTATTTTGGTATATTTATTAGACTATTATTAGAAGTTTAAACTTTAAATTTGTGTTAAGAGTAATTCGTATTTTTCGGTTTGTATGTTTATTGTGATTTAAACTATTAAATGTTAGGAACAAAAAAAATAGGAAATTTTTTTAGGTTTATTTCGGATTATTCGGATAATTTCGTATTATTCGGGTATTATCCAAATTCGATCCGAATTGAATTCGGATAGATTCGGATCGGATAGGGATATTCCTAATTCGGATCGGATCGGATTCGGATAGGATCCAAAAATTTTCAAATTCGAACAACTCGAATAATCCGTTATCCGATTCGATGAACACCCCTATTTAACATAGCAAAGTAAATCTTATTGTAATAAATAAAATGTAGGCATTAGTACAACGTAACACAACTCGATTTTATTTTCTTACTCATCGACTACTAAGGTACGGTTTTTGGTTTCTTTTACTCATAGTATTGACTCTAATTCGTTACTTTGTAGTACGGATTTTCGTTACGCGTCAATTATATTTGAGTTCAATTATTTTATATAATTTATTTTTGTAGCATGCAATAGATTATTTATTTTGTACTCTTTATTGCATGTTCTGGTTTGAATATATTTAGTTATATGCTTCTAGCTTTAGTACTCTGTTACCCGAGCATTTTCTGACTTATTGTTGGGGCGCCAATGGCTTGGCACTTGTCGTGGCAGTGCGTAATTAAAGTTCACGATGTCTCTAACTAGTACCTTTGTAGTATTAGGGCCACTTAGGGGCGTATGGATAGATCTTAGTTCTGTTATGTTTCTGACTTCTGATTTCTGGGGGATGGAACAATGCGTGTACGCCACACGTACCATCTCATAGGTGCATGGATTAGCTAACTGTGTACCCCTCTGTTTCTGGCTCTGGGTGCTTCGGTGTACACGACTAATTTTGTTGATATATCATTGTCGTGTAGTTTGATATGTGTTTCTACATCTGTTTGTTTATATGTTTATTATTATTGTTTTGTATCCGATTCTATTATTTAGTAGATTGGGTTATATCAACATATGAGCATTTGTATTAGTATTATATTTAGTATATGTATTAGTTTAAGTTAGTTCAATTATGGTTCTAGTGCCACTTCTACTTCTTTTGCCTTTTCGTAAGTTCGTATTTACATGTACTATTGTTTCAGTTAGTAAGAAATGTAACTGGTCTCAGACGTGTTTTTCATCTGTTACATCATTTATTACATCTTTTACATGCTTTACATTAACGCGTGTTTTACATGTTTTACACATATTGACATAATATATATGTTATACAACAACCAATAAATGTAAAAAAAATATAACTTGTATGGTTAACATTATAGAACCAGAAGTGTTTTACATCGGTTGCATCATTTATATCATTTACATGTTTTACATTCAGACGTGTTTTACATATTTTTACATATTTTACATATTTTAGAACAACCAAAAAATGTAATAAATGTAACTGGTTTGGTTAAAAATACACATGAATCCCGCGAAAGCAAAAAATGTAAGAAGTAAATACATTATTAAAGAAATAAATGTAACAAATGTAAATGATCGAGTCTATTAAGAGATCAGAATGTAAGAAATGTAATCATTTTGGTTCAAAAATTACCTAAAATCTAAAGTATAATACACCGCCAAATTCTCAACGGACTCTCATAACCTCGTTAAAATGTCAGTGACTAAATTCCTCGTTAAAAAACACTCTAATAATATAAAGCCCACATGAAAATTAATCGGCTCATGCATCCCTTTTATCCCTTTATTCTACATAAATTAGTTTTTAAACCATTTTATTCTACTTAAAAGAAAAGCAAATGCATTTTGGTAACAAAAAGTAACCACAAGATATGTCGGCCAATTTCTAACATCCAAAATGAACAAAATAAAATGCAAAATTGGATCTTACTGGTCTTGAACGAACGAACATGTTTTGAATGTCTTGAATGTATAGTAGCTAGCTCCGTCCAAGATCCGGTCAATTTCTTGCAACTCCGTCCAAGTTTTGACCAAGTTCATCACCGCTAACCACCACAGGTCTGACAGGTTTGTCGCTGATGGAGTTCAAAGGACCATATCCAACCACCACAGGGATCGTCGTGTTATTTCCGGCCAAGTTCTTCACCAGATCTGAAGAGGGATGTATGATCTATGTAGTTAATGCTAAAAAATAGCGGAATCGGTCATTGATCGATATCTGAGATCTCGGTTATTGCGGTGGGATAACAGTGTGTGTATATATATAACACCAAAAGTTATCTAATATCTAATATTAATATTTATAAAAACCTTTGGTAACATGAGTTTACATTGTCAAATGTACTCCAATTGCGTTCACAAGGTAAAACACTACAAGTTTGACTGAGGATACTCGTAGCAAATGTTTGGAGCAAGGGTGTGTCGATCCCATAAGTACGCCACCATATATCTACATTTTATAAATAACTCCAGTGGTTTTAATACTTTAATAAGAAATTATTCTTAAAAACATGTTAATTTATTATTACAATGTTTTACTTACATGGTGCGACCTTCGTTCTACCCCTTATAGCCTCTGAAGATCCAAATTTCCCAATTGAATCAATGTACGGATTCAAATCCTGTCTTACTTTATCATTCTCATCTTCATCCGGCACGAGACGGTCAATAGCAACATAAAGTCTCGTCAAAATGTCACTGTTCTTCTTTATATCCCTCGCCTTTTCCCCGTGAAAAATGGCAGGGTTCAGGTAACATCCAGCTACACATTCAATATTAAAGAATTAAAAATAAAACTAAATGATTATATTAATTTAACTTAAACTAATAAATGCAAAGTTGAATCATCAATACCTGCATGTAAAGGGTGATGAAGTTGGTTAGACCATCTTGATTGAATCATACCCAAAATTTTAGTTACAAGCCTTACATCAGTTACATTTTTCTTAATTTTCTCCTTCGCTCTATCCCCTGCATCATAGATGTAACCCATACTTGGCTTCTCTTCTGTATCAACCAATTTGACCACATCCACCAAAGGAGCAAGCACTTGACAAGATAAGAGTATGTTGTCCCAAAATTCGTTTTTGAAACTATTCACTCAACTCTTTCCAGGTGGCTTCTTTGAAAAGTCACTTTTCCTCCATTCTTCATAAACAAACAATACTTGAATACGATGTCGATTCTCATGGATACTCCGAATGGTATAAAACTGAGTTGCAAACCGAGTTATACAAGACCGATGCAGCTCCTTGTTTTTGGTTAACTTCCTCATCATATTAAGAATCATTCCCTGGTTGTAAATGTAAACCACAATTGCTCTTGCATCAACTAGAGTACTCTTTATCTTTGGAATTTGCTTAGCAATATCTTGAATCATAAGATTCACACAATGTGCTACACAAGGAGTCCAAACATCTTAGGGTGTTGTTCTAAAATCTTTCCAGCTTCTTTAAAGTTTGACCCGTTATCTATAATGAACTATAGAAAATAATAAAGAGCTTAAGTAATAAAAAGAACCCTTAGTAAATATATCAAATAATATAACATCTTTAGAAAACTAGAAAAGTAAAGCTACCTGCATAATATTCACCTCTCCAACATCTTTTATCACCTCATTTATCATCTCCACGAATAATTGAGCAATCTTCACATGCTCCGATGCATCAGGTGATTTCAAAAATATCATTTCAAGTGGATAATTTACTAAGAAATTTATCAAACACCTTCCTTTTCCATCTGTCCAAATATTGGACATAATGCTACACTGCTATTCTTCCCAATGTGGCCCGAATGTTTCCACAAACTTTTTCGTTTTTTCTACACGTTTAATCAGCAGTGTGACATGCATGTTGTGATAAGATGGAGGTGGCAAACCTAACATAAAGTAACATAATTAAGTAATGAAATTAAATAACAATCAAATTACAAAAACTATCAATAAATCTTAATCACAATTAAATACCTCTTCCATATTCCCCAATGGCATTTATGTCACACCCCGACCAAAGGCGGCGGAACATGCCGGGGTGCAACGATTGCTCATAAGCGCATGACACTATTTAAAGCGACAATAGTTAACAAACTCATTTCATTTCACAACATCGAAAATGTCACATAACCAAATATTCATAAGTCAAATACAACAAAATATAACAAAATATAGCAAATCAAATATTGTTCATTTTTGCTAATATCCTAACGATATTTGTGACGTTTTCTTCACCGAACTCCAAAATCAACCAAGATGCAAACCTGTAACATTTCATAAAATAAAGTTGTCAACACAAAGGTTGGTGAGCAATTCATAAGTTTGAACAATAGATATATAGTATGAAAAGCCACAAAACTAGTATACAAAACCATAAATAATAGCTATAAACTTGGATAAATTGACAATCGTTAATAGAATTACGTTAGCGCCACCTAGCTACAAGGGATTTCCAAGTAGTCTAGGATTTAATAGAATATCGTTAATTGCATTACGTTAACGACACCTTGCTACAAAGGGATGCCAAGTAGTCTAGGATTTATAGATTCCACCAACCGAAAGCGATAAACACATAGGCATATAAGCATAGAACACCAAATCGAGCAATTATTCAAGTAAAGTATATAACAACGTTTGTGGTTTAAGACTCAAGTATAAAGCATTTGATTTGAATAAGTATGAAATGTCACCCCAAAACAAAATATAGAAAAACGGGGTATGAAGTTACTCACATTCAAGTATAAAACTTGATCGGTAAAAGATGAATAACCGGATGGATGAAGTTTAACGAGCAAGGCCTAAATGACAATAAAATCTTGGATTTAGAATGGTTATCTTGAAGATCTTTAAATAAAATAATTGTCGCAAAAAGTAAACAATTAAAGTTCAAGGTTTAAAATGTAACTATTTAAGAATTTATAATAACAATCCTTTAAAAATGTAAGTTTGCTCGAAACCGGGTTAAAGTATCTAACCTTAATATTTACTTAACCAATGTTAAGTAATAAGGTGGGAAAAATGCTAAAATGCAAGTTCCTTTGGGACAAAGATACTAAAACGGGTCTTTAACGAGTGTTCGGGTTGTCGGTTCGGGTCTTGACAAATGGTCAAACCCAAAGTCAACTTTACAACATATTAATTGTTATGATATAACTCATTACAATATACTAACACTTAACCAAGTATGTAGATCTATTGTTTAGAACTAACAACGCATGTTAAGCGAGTGTTCGGTTTTGTCGGTCCAAACTATGTGATGAGATCAAGTTGGATCCAACAATTTCAAATACTTAAGAAAATAATTAAAATCAATTTGTAAACTATTTTTAAAGAAATATACAAGTCTTGATAGCTAAAAACACACTTGTGTGTCTTAAGCGAGAAAAAGTCGGTATAGTTCGGTTTGGTTCTGTCTCCATCTCACAAATAGTTCATAGATGGTTTCTACATGCCCAAATATCATAGAACTTGTATATTGGTTTATAAATGAAGAAAACTTAAATTTTACAACTAAAAAGTTAACTACAACTCTTTTAAGCAAAAGTTTCGGTTTAGTTCGGTTTCCATCTCCCAACGAGTTCATAGATGGATTCCATATGCTTAATATCAAAGAACTTGTAAAAATGATTTTTGAAACTCAAATCTAGCAATAAACATGTTTAAACAACTATTTTAACAAAACTAGTAAACAAAAGTTCGGTTTCCGGTTTGGACTAGTTTCGGTTAAACCGAGGTTAGTCTTATACAAACCCACACCATGGAACTTGTAAATAAGATGAACAAACTAAAAGGGTTAGAAGTTAGTCATAAGTGATATGTATAATAAGTTATGTGTGTGTATATATATATCAAGAACACGAAGTCCTCCATGAAGCCTTTCCTTATGACATTCGAAACTTAACCAACCGGAGTCGGTGAAGTAACAAATAAAGGAAACAAGGGGTGTGTATTATATATATGTTGTACCACCATATTCAAGTGTTAGTAATATTAGATGAACAAGTTAAAATGAAAGACTATAGTTAGTTGACCTTAAGAAATCAAAGTAACAAAATGTTGAAGATGAAAACTTGGATTTGAGAGAGATTTTGGAGAAGATGAACAACCAAAATGGTGTATGGAGCCTTGCTTTTATAATGGTAAGATTATGGTTAATAAAAATAGGGTAAAGATGCATGTGATGCTTGAAATGGTCAAACAAGTTTTTGGTAAATGGCAATAATAGTCCCCAAAGTTTGGTTTAAGTCATTTTAAGGAGTTTTAAGGACCAAAAAGAATGTTTTCAAGACCCAACAAGTGTAAAACAATATTGTAACATAAAATCCATCATTTTGATTATATCATAAGCTTTGGTTTACAAAATGGGTCGGTTTACATGATAAACGAATACAAACGAGACCCGAAATTGACGAATGTCACAGTATCCCCTACTTTAGGAAATTTCATCCCGAAATTAAGATGACGATGATGATGCAAACAAGTTTTGATACTTCTCCTTCATTGTGTCTTCTCGTTCCCAAGTGAACTCCCCGCCACGCCGTGATTCCCATCGAACTTTGACTAACCGAATACAACTACGCTTGGTTTTCTTCTCGCTGCGATCCATGATCTCAACTGGTCATTCAACCATGATCATCGACTCATCGACATGTACTTCGTCGAGAGGTATATGGAGATTACCCTCGGCTAAGCACTTCTTAAGATTTGATACATGAAAAGTCGGATGAACACCGGCAAGTTCTTCCGGTAGTTCGATTCGATAAGTCACCTTCCCAACACGTTCAAGGATTTTAAAAGGACCAACGAAACGAGGAGCTAGTTTACCCTTTTTTCCAAAACGGACTACCCCCTTCCAAGGAGATACCTTTAAAAGGACAATATCGTCAACATTAAATTCGATAGGTTTTCGCCGTATATCGGCGTAACTCTTTTGACGATTTCTAGCGGCTAGGAGATTCTTACGGATTTGATTAATGACATCGGTGGCTTCTTGGACCATCTCAGGTCCCGTGATTTGGGCTTCACCGATTTCATTCCAACAAATTGGGGAACGACATTTACGACCGTAAAGAGCTTGAAAAGGAGCCACATCAATGCTAGAGTGGTAGCTATTGTTGTAGGAGAACTCGATGAACGGAAGATGAGAATCCCAATTCCCACCGAAATCAAGAACACATGCTCGTAGCATATCCTCTTGTGTTTGGATTGTACATTCGGATTGACCGTCCGTTTGAGGATGATAAGCAGTGCTAAGATCGAGACGTGTTCCCAAAGCTTCTTGTAGTGAACGCCAATTTTGAGAGGTAAAACAGGCATCGCGGTCGGAGATGACAGACAATGGCAAACTGTGTCGGCATACGATTTCCCAAACATAGATTTGAGCAAGCTGCTCGACAAAATACTTCTCGCGGATCGGAATGAAATGAGCATATTTGGTTAATCGATCGATGATCACCCAAATACTATCGTTGCCTTTTTGGGTTTTGGGTAATTTGGTAATAAAGTCCATAGCAATGTCTTCCCATTTCCAAACGGGAATCGGTGGTTGCTCGAGTAGACCAAAAGGTCTTTGATGTTCGGCTTTGACTTTCGAGCAAGTAAGACATTTAGATACAAACAACGCTATGTCCTTTTTCATACCCGACCACCAAAAGGTAGCACGAAGATCGAAATACATCTTATCCGCACCGGGATGAACGGAATAATGCGAATTATAAGCTTCGTCGAGAATACAAGTACGAAGGTCAACACGATCGGGAACCCACAAACGATTGAGAAAATACAAAAGGCCATCGGGTTTGGTTTCGAGTTGAAGTTCGGCTCCACATGACATTTCGTCATACATATTTCCTTCTTCGACGGAGGTACGTTGAGCTTGAAAGATACGAATTTGAAGATCGGTTTGAACAATGACGCTTAGAAGTAGAACGGATTTAACATTAACCTTTCGACTTAGGGCATCGACGACAACATTCGCATTACCGGGGTGGTAGCGAATCTCGCAATCGTAATCACTAAGTAATTCGGCCCATCGTCGTTGTCTCATGTTGAGATCTTTTTTGTCAAAAATGTGTTGAAGGCTTTTATGATCGGTAAAAACCACACATTTTGTTCCATAAAGGTAATGTCTCCAGATTTTGAGAGCAAAAACGACGGCACCAAGTTCGAGATCGTGAGTCGTATAGTTCTTCTCGTTGACCTTAAGTTGCCTTGATGCGTATGCGATTACCTGACCTCGTTGCATGAGAACACAACCAAGTCCTTGATGGGAGGCATCGCAAAATACAACAAAATCGTCGTTTCCATCGGGAAGGGTTAGAACGGGAGCATTGCAAAGCATGTTTTTGAGAGTACAAAAGGCTTCCTCTTGCTTCGAACCCCAATCGAAGGGTTGTCCCTTATGGGTGAGAGAGGTAAGAGGCAAAGAGATTTTGGAAAAATTCCAAATGAATCGACGATAATATCCGGCCAAACCGAGGAAGGATCGAATTTCCGTGGGAGTCGTTGGAGTTTTCCAATCCTTAACGGCCTCAATTTTATCGGGATCCACATGAATACCTTTGTCGTTTATGATATGTCCCAAAAATTGAACTTCCTCGAGCCAAAATTCACATTTGGAGAATTTGGCATAGAGTTGTTAGTTTCTAAGGAGCTCGAGAATGGAACGCAAATGATGTTCATGTTCGGCTTTGGATTTAGAAAAGATAAGGATGTCATCAATAAAGACAATAACGAATTTATCAAGGAATGGTTTGCAAACGCGGTTCATGAGGTCCATAAATACCGCGGGAGCATTTGTTAACCCGAAGGGCATAACCAAAAATTTGAAATGTCCATATCGAGTACGGAAAGAGGTTTTTGGAATGTCTTCTTCGCGAACACGCAATTGATGATAACCCGATCGAAGATCAATTTTGGAGAAACAAGTTGCGCCTTGAAGTTGGTCGAATAAGTCGTCGATACGTGGCAATGGATAACGATTTTTAATAGTCTTGTTAAGTTCACGATAATCAATGGACATACGAAACGAACCATCCTTCTTTTTCACGAAGAGAACGGGAGCGCCCCAAGGAGAAGAGCTTGGACGAATGAAGCCTTTATCGGAAAGTTCTTCGAGTTGGTTTGACAGTTCTTGCATTTCCGACGGGGCTAGACGATAAGGAGCCTTGGCCACGGGCATCGCGCCGGGCACAAGATCGATTTGGAATACAATCGGACGAACGGGAAGAAGACCGGTAACATCATCGGGAAAGACATCAAGTAAATCACGAACAATAGGAATATCTTGAATCTTCCTTTCCTGTTTGTCTTTTGTCACCGAGAGGGCTAGAAACGGAACATACTTTTGGCGTAAGTACTTTTGCGATTGAGCACACGACATGAGATTTAGCCTTCGGGGCGTTGCGTTTCCAAAGACCTTAAGAATTTTACCGTTGACGAGCGGGATGCGAATGAATTTATCAAAACAAACGACTTCGGCACGGTGCAAAGATAACCAATCCATGCCTACTATGACATCGAAGCTACCCATGTGCATCGGGATGAGATCAATGGAGAATTTATGCTTAGAAAGAATAAGAGAACAATCGCGGACGACGGAATTGATGGTAATAGAATTTCCATTGGCGACTTCAACAGAAAACGGTCGGGAAAGTTTAGTTCGAGGCATCGCAAGTTTCGACTCAAATTTCAAAGAAATAAAACTTCTATCGGCACCGGTATCAAATAAAATAGGAGCCAAATGATAGTTCACCAAAAACATACCGTTCACAACATCGTTTGCCACTTGAGCTTGATTTGCATTCATCATAAAAGCTCGCCCTTGATTACCATGGTTGACTTGAGGTGCTTGTTGTGGAGGTGGAGGTGGTGCTTGGATTGCTTGAATGGGTTGGATGAGTGGTGCATTGAGTTGGGGAATTTGGGGTTGGTAGGTTTGAACTTGGTAAGCTTGGGTTTGGTAGTAAGGTACGGTTACGGTTTGGTTAGCAAAGGTGAGGCGAGGGCAATTGTTGCGGAAATGGTTTGTATCTCCACAATTGTAACAAGCTTGGGGTGGTTGGAGTTGGTTTGGTGGGTAGGGTGCATATCGGTTTTGGGAACTTTGGGGAAAAGTTCTTGGTTGGTTTGGTTGGTTGGGTTGGGTTCGTAGTGGGGATTGGCATGTGGTGTTGAGATGGCCAAGTCGGTTACAAATGGTACATTGGCGACAAGACGAGTTTGTTGGGTGGTGAAGTTGGCAAGTGTTACATAGCGGGGAGTTCCCAACATAAGGTTTTCGGTTTTGAGGGAGGGTTTGGGTTTGTTGTTGTGGTTGAGGTTGGGTGACGGCATAATTTCGGTAGTTGGTTTTGGGTTTCTTTTTGTTGTTGTTGTGTCGGGAAGAGTTTGAGTAGTTAATGGCTTGTGGTGTGGGTTCAACCTTGGTTTGGGGAGCGGGCTCGGGCTTGTCTTTCTCACTTGCTTTCTTGAGGGTTAGGGTACCCGCCTTCACGTAATTTTCCGATAGCCAACCGGCTAATGTGATGGCTTCCTCAAGGTTCGCGGGTTTGCTACTCATGACCGAGTCCCGGATTTTCATCGGTAAACCCCCAATATATTTATCAATTTCACGTTCGGTTGGGGTAACCAAATGGGGAACAAGGATGCTCAACTCATGGAAACGGAGTGAGTAAGCGGCGTTATCACCACTTTCTTGCTTTAGGTTCCAAAATTCTTCCTCAAGCTTTTGGAGCTCGTGTTTGGGACAAAATTTCTTCTTCATAAGCGCCTTGAGCTCGGCCCATGGAAGATTCATGGCCACATCCGTACCTTGGAGGTGCATAACACTACCCCACCATGTTAGGGCGGTTCCCCTAAACATGCTTGAAGCGAAGTTTGTCTTTTTCGCTTCGGGGCATTCGCTGTGTAAAAACACATTCTCCACATATTCGAACCATTGCAACAAGGTAGTCGCACAGTTGGTTCCAAAGAATTCGACCGAGTTGGCACTAGTAAATTGTTTAAGCAGGTAGGATGCGGGTTTGGGTTCAATAGGTGCAACAACGGGTGCGGGTTGGTTTGCTTGTATTTGGGTCATAAGTTCGGGAATCACAACGGCCATTTGCTTGGCGACAATAGCGGCCATACGTCGTGTGGAGTCCCATCGCGGTTGGCGTCTTAGCGGAGGCATGCTAAAATTTATAAAGAAAATGGGATAAGTTTTGGGTAAAGGAAATGAATACCATGGTGTATAAAATAAAATAAGATTTCGATTTTTTGATTTTTGTGAATCTTAGAGTTAGTATGGAGAAGATGTTAATGTTAGATAAAATATAAAACTTTGTTTATAAATAACAAAACCGTAAACAAAACGTAAATGATTTTGAGATAGTTAAAGCTTGAAAATTTGAGATTTTTGAGATTTTATAGAGTCGGAAAAATCGCGCGTGAAATCACCACGACTTGATATTCCAACACTAAGTAAAAGGTTTTATAAAACACCACGTTGGAGTCTAAACATGTGCACGAGATCACCACGACTTTTTCATGTTTTAGACTCAAATAACAATGATAAAACAATAAATCGAGATACAACGTCATGTCAAAACACTAGCACACGAACCACCGTAGTACTAAAACACCGAAAATTAGGATGGCGACCGGAATGCTCGCATTCGACTACTTAAAGAATTGACATTTATAACAAGGTTTTTGGCCTAGAAAACGAGCATTATAACTCAACCATCCCAGGTAACTAAATCACCTTCAATCCTTGGATTATTTTTGTCAAATGGCCATTTTATAATGTCTCATTTTCTATTATGGCTACAAACCCTATATAAACGTAACCTTTAAGGGATTTGAAACAATGGGATCCAAGTTAATCTTGTATTCCATAAAACACAATGAAAATCTACTTTTTGTGAAGGTAATGATACCTTGGAAATACTATGAAAGTGTGTGTATGTGAACATTTAGGATATTGGTGAATTTTAAACAAGTTTATAAATAAACATGCGATATGAACAATTAAAAAGAGTAAACACGTATGAACACACGTATAGGACCCTAAGCATAACAATTCTAGGTCGTTACGTCTAACCACCTATCTTAATTGTCATGGCTCTGATACCAATCTGTCACACCCCGACCAAAGGCGGGCGGAATATGCCGGGGTGCAACGATTGCTCATAAGCGCATGACACTATTTAAAGCGACAATATTTAACAAACTCATTTCATTTCACAACATCGAAAATGTCACATAACCAAATATTCATAAGTCAAATACAACAAAATATAGCAAATCAAATATTGTTCATTTTTGATAATATCCTAACAATATTTGTGACGTTTTCTTCACCGAACTCCAAAATCAACCTAGATGCAAACCTGTAACATTTCATAAAAAAAAGTTGTCAATACAAAGGCTGGTGAGCAATTCATAAGTTTTAACAATAGATATATAGTATGAAAAGCCACAAAACTAGTATACAAAACCATAAATAATAGCTATAAACTTGGATAAATTGACAATCGCTAATAGAATTACGTTAGCACCACCTAGCTACAAGGGATTTCCAAGTAGTATAGGATTTAATAGAATATCGTTAATTGCATTACGTTAACGACACCTTGCTACAAGGGGATGCCAAGTAGTCTAGGATTTATAGATTCCACCAACCGAAAGCGATAAACACATAGGTATATAAGCATAGAACACCAAATCGAGCAATTATTCAAGTAAAGTATACAACAACGTTTGTGGTTTAAGACTAAAGTATAAAGCAGATTTGAATAAGTATGAAATGTCACCCCAAAACAAAATATAGAAAAACGGGGTATGAAGTTACTCACATTCAAGTATAAAACTTGATCGATTAAAGATGAATAACCGGATGGATAAAGTTTAACGAGGAAGGCCTAAATGACAATAAAATCTTGGATTTAGAATGGTTGTCTTGAAGATCTTTAAATAAAATAATTGTTGCAAAAAGTAAACAATTAAAGTTCAAGGTTTAAAATGTAACTATTTAAGAATTTATAATAACAATCCTTTAAAAATGTAAGTTTGCTCGAAACCGGGTTAAAGTATCCAACCTTAATATTTACTTAACCAATGTTAAGTAATAAGGTGGGAAAAATGCTAAAATGCAAGTTCCTTTGGGACAAAGATACTAAAACGGGTCTTTAACGAGTGTTCGGGTTGTCGGTTCGGGTCTTGACAAATGGTCAAACCCAAAGTCAACTTTACAACATATTAATTGTTATGATATAACTCATTAAAATATACTAACACTTAACCAAGTATGTAGATCTATTGTTTAGAACTAACAACGCACGTTAAGCGAGTGTTCGGTTTTGTCGGTCCAAACTATGTGATGAGATCAAGTTGGATCCAAAAATTCCAAGTACTTAAGAAAATAATTAAAATCAGTTTGTAAACTATTTTAAAGAAATATACAAGTCTTGATAGCTAAAACACACTTGTGTGTCTTAAGCGAGTAAAAGTCAATATAGTTCGGATTGGTTCGGTCTCCATCTCACAAATAGTTCATAGATGGTTTCTACATGCCCAAATATCATAGAACTTGTATATTGGTTTATAAATGAAGAAAACTTAAATTTTACAACTAAAAAGTTAACTACAACTCTTTTAAGCAAAAGTTTCGGTTTAGTTTGGTTTCCATCTCCCAACGAGTTCATAGATGGATTCCATATGCTTAATATCAAAGAACTTGTAAAAATGATTTTTGAAACTCAAATCTAGCAATAAACATGTTTAAACAACTATTTTAACAAAACTAGTAAACAAAAGTTCGGTTTCCGGTTTGGACTAGTTTCGGTTAAACCGAGGTTAGTCTTATACAAACCCACACCATGGAACTTTTAAATAAGATGAACAAACTAAAAGGGTTAGAAGTTAGTCATAAGTGATATGTATAATAAGTTATGTGTGTGTGTATATATATCAAGAACACGAAGTCCTCAATGAAGCATTTCCTTATGACATTCGAAACTTAACCAACCGGAGTCGGTGAAGTAACAAATAAAGGAAAAAAGGGATGTGTATTATATATATGTTGTACCACCATATTCAAGTGTTAGTAATATTAGATGAACAGGTTAAAATGAAAGACTATAGTTAGTTGACCTTAAGAAATCAAAGTAACAAAATGTTGAAAATGAATACTTGGATTTGAGAGAGATTTTGAAGAAGATGAACAACCAAAATGGTGTATGGAGCCTTGCTTTTATAATGGTAAGAGTATGGTTAATACAAATAGGGTAAAGATGCATGTGATGCTTGAAATGGTCAAACAAGTTTTTGGTAAATGACAATAATAGTCCCCAAAGTTTGGTTTAAGTCATTTTAAGGAGTTTTAAGGACCAAAAAGAATGTTTTCAAGACCCAACAAGTGTAAAACAATATTGTAACATAAAATCCATCATTTTGATTATATCATAAGCTTTGGTTTACAAAATGGGTTGGTTAACATGATAAATGAATACAAACGAGACCCGAAATTGACGAATGTCACAATTTAGCATAATTAGAATTAAAGTGTAAATTAACCGCATAAGCCCAATTTGCAAAAGCGTTCTTAGCACTTGTCTCTAACTTTTTTGTTTATTGGAATCTATCAGTTGTAGTTTGCTTTGTTTTCCCAAGATCAGTTTTAAACATGACATCCATAGGACCTCGTACGTTTCTAGCACCCACAAATTTCTTTTTCTTTGCAACATGTTCTTTGGACCAACTTCTTGTTCGTCATATTGATCTTCCTCATCCTCATCTTCATCAGCAAGATCAACTTAGTTTGATCTAAGAATCTCCATATTTCTTTTCTTTCCTAGTTGTACTCTTGCGTTTTCTCTCATTGATTCCATGACTCTCTTCTGGATATCCAGAGTCACTTTGGTACAACCTCTGACTTGTCGTCCAGTATGAGTAAGATGTTCCTCCATTCATCTTATTAAAGCACAATTTGCACCAGACAGCTTGTTTTTTCAAAGGATTTCTACACTCTCCTTATACCCATGCCATATATCTATTCAAACATTTTGTGTTGAAACTGGTGTTGGCTTCAGATGACTTTGTATTAGTGTTTTGAGGGGTTACAGATGCATGTGAAGATGGATTTTGGCTTGAAGAACCATCCATTATCAAATCTAGGAATAAATGTTCAAACTTCAAAATTCGTTCATAATAATCAATTTTATAAACTCATGCATAATAAATTAATATTTAACAAAGTACTAACTGACTATTTGAGTAACAAACTAACAATTAACAAAAAAAATAACTAACGAGAAACTAACAGTGAACAAAGTAGTCAACTGGATGAGATGAAAAAACTAACCGATTTGATAGTGAGATGAACATCAGCAGCGGCTCGAGACCGGAGAAGAAACCGGAATTTGATTGTCGATGTCTTTTACTCGTCCAATAATAATTAAATTTAGGGCTTAGGGTTAAATCAAATGGAATTGGGCTCTGGGCAAAAAAAGGTAACGGGAATCATCTTTGGGCCCAAAAGTTTAACAAATTTGGGTCAAAAATATTGAACTAATAAACTCGCCGATAAATCCGATATATCGATAGTCAAATAGTGGCAAAATATCGGTAAATAGCGTCGCAAATATCGGAACCAATATTTGGGCCGATATTTCGACCACTATTTTACAGATGGACCGATAACCGCTATATCGCTGTTATAGCACCGATATTGATAGCATAGTGCATGATATGGAGAGAAAGAGAGGGGGTAGAAAAAGGATGTATGATTTGGTGAGAGGAGAGAGGGATGTATGAAATAGAGAGTGAGGTGGAAAATTTAATATACCAAAAGACCCTTTTTTGAAAAATATCAAATTTGGTCAACTCGGTGATGTGACAGCCTCACAACAACTCAGTTGGGTTTCAAGGGTTCTAAAGTTAGACATGAGTTTCATTCATCAGTTTCCATATATATATATATATATATATATATATTTTTTTCTTGGATTTTTAGAAAGACAGTCAAAATTGGCTTTATGTGTATAATGATATATTAGTTACTAGGTTAGTTACCTGTGTAGTACACGGGTTGTAATAAATAAATTAATTTAAATAATAACACAATGTCAAATACAAAAAAATGTTCAATAGATATAAAGATATATTATACGACAAAATAAATTACAAATTATACAATATGAAAACAAAAATTTGTTGGAAAGGTCATAAATCTCTAAATATTTTTTGTACACAATATTTGTAGTTTTATTTATAACTTTTCTTATTATATTAAAACTTAGTAGTTTCACATTTTTTGTGCTTTTAACTTTAAATAATGCAATGCATAACTGAACACGAGTTCAAATAAATTGTCCCAAAAACAAACCAACCATCTATAGTGATTAACATTAGCTTTTATTAATATCATTGCAAAACAAAAATAAAGTGAAAATTTCTTTCTTTGAAATTAATCATTTTATGTAAAGGTGTAGGATTTTTCTTTTTAATAATAAAATGTGAGTTCCGGTATAACTTTCGGATATAATTCGCTTTTATAACATGGTTATCGTATTGTATTTTCACATGTATTTTAGTTTCACTGCATAGACCATTTAAGCAACATCACTTCAACATCGTCTTTCAGAACTAACCTATGACTTGACAACCTTATATGTTGAGGTCATTTAAAACATCAGGAAACTAATACTTTCTTGTAAAATTATTTTATCTTATAAATACTATCTAAATAATGGTAATATTTTTCATCTCCCGGAAACATGGATAACAAATGTTTGCTAATTTCTTGAACGGCCTCATTTTTTTGGTACAAGTATAACTCGTTCACTGAAGAAATCTTTATTTTTGAAATATTAATAATAGAACGATATACAAAATCAATTATCATCTGATTAACAGTGTGTTAATATTTAAAATTTGTATTCCTGAGGTAAGAAGTTATCTTATCCACCTAAAAAACCAAAATATATAATCTAGTGTTTATATTTTGTGGATATTAAAGATGATGAACTTAACATAAATTATGTTTATATGTATACTAGTTTTTATCCCCCGTATTACGGAGGTTGTTTTATATTATTTGTTCTAATATTTATTTATTTTTTGAATTTATATTTTTTTATTGTATGAAAGTTAATAATATAGTTATAGTTTGATGATAAATTGTTTCACAAATAAATGAAATATTATAACCCGGTTTAAAAGCTATATGGTTTTTATGAGACCCAAGACCCGTTTATTTCTTTTACTATAAAATTGGTTTTTTAATTATAAATAATATTTATTAAAGTTGATAATATACTTATGGTTTGATAAGACCCAACACCCGTTTATTTATTTTTTTACTATAAAATTGATTTTTTAATTTAAATAATATATATCTTTTTTAAAATAAATAATATATTAACTTTTAGTATATCCTATTTTATAGGATTTTTACATCAATAATTTGGTGAATAATTTTTAATTTAATGAGATGTTATAACTCGTTTAAGAAATACTTGGGTTTGGTAAAACCAATACCCATGAATTCGGGTCAAATGCATGAGAAGTCTCCATTTAAAAATCAAGCAAATCTGGTGACTCCAAAAAAGGTGAAATGACCACATCGCGACACATATGATTTTTATGTTTTCATTTATATATATTATAGATATAGATTCTTGGATTGTTAACAAGCCAGTCAAAATCGGCTTTAGTTTTTTTTATTATTATTTAAAGTTATTTGTTCTTGATGTGTATAATGATTGATGTGTATAATGATATATTAGTTATTTATAGTTTTATACCGTCTTAATTTCTTTAGTGTAAAGATATATTCCTTCGAATGTTTAAAAAATTTATGACGAGTGCTCTAAGATAAGCACACCTAGTTGAACAATGAAACAAAACATACAACCATTTTAATATTCAAATCTAATTTTTCTTAGAAATATTGATTTTTAATGCCATTTTTTCCCCTAAAATTGGCATCTTCCTCCGACACTCTCATAGTCTCATACTACCGGCAGCTAACATCATCCCATCTATATGTACTACAATCTTCATGCTTACAAAACACACCAACACAAATGGCTTCTACCTCAACTCTCATATTATTATTCTTCTCTTTTCAACTATTTTCCTCCATTTCAGCAGTTGTGCCTGCTTCACAAACATTCACATATGTTAACCAAGGTGATTTCGGCGACTACATCGCCGAGTACAATGCAAATTATCGTACCCTTCCACCTTTTAACAACCCATTCCAACTTTGCTTCTACAACACAACCCGTTGCATATACCTTAGCTCTTAGTATGGGCACGGTTCGATCTGAATCCCTCATGCGTTGGGTTTGGGAAGCTAACCGTGGGAACCCGGTTCGTGAAAACGCTACTTTAACCCTTGTCCTTACAGATGCCAATGGACGTGTTGTCTAGCAAACGAACAGGGCCGTCTTTGAGGCATGGCAGGTTAGTCGACGGCCACATGCCCGACACCCCGCTAGGCCCGAAATTTTTTTTTCAAAAGGAAATTATATGTATTTTTATCAAAAACATTTGTATAATCAATGTTTCAACACAATTACATAACCATTAGTTTGGTCTAATGGTAAAGGGGTATGACATATAACCAATTCTAGTCTTATTTGAAACAATTTTAAGTTTATTTTTAATACAAAAGTTTTTTACACAACTTAAATCATAATCAAATAATCCCATTTATAATTAAATTGTTTAAATTCAACAAAAAGTTTCTTTTACTTAAGGCCCAAAAAAAATTTCGCCTTTGGGCCAAAATTTTTTCGTCTTTTCGAAGCCGACCTTGCAAACAAATACGGTCAACAAGGGTGTGGTCGGTTTTAAAGTGCTTCCAACCGGTAACATGGTTCGTCATGACCGTAAGGGTAATTTCTTATGGCAAAGCTATGATTCCCCAACAGATACTCTCTTGGTCGGTCAAACACTCCGGGTCGGTGGAGCAAATAAGCTCGTGAGTCGGCTTTCTGAGGTGAACAACGTTGATGGACTGTATAGTTTGGTGATGGAGCCCATAGAGTTAGCCATGCACTGTAGAAGTCCCAACTCGCCTCGACCAATGATTTACTGGTCATCTAGCGAGTGGTTCACTGTTGACAAGGGTAGTTTAGTCAATTTAACTCTCGCCTCAAACCTAGACACTGATGAAGGTTTTCTTTATAATTACTTGACATTTGATTATTTTATGTAACACCCCGGCTAAAGCGGAAACGCCTGAGTGTGACGTACAAATTGCTCAAAACACATGTGACAATATTATCATTAATTCATTCAAAGGCATCAAGTACACAAGTTAATCAAATAAACAAATACAAGGGAAACGGAACAAAACAAACATCTTCTTGTTTATTATCTAGATAGCCTAACTTCTAGTAGCTTCGTCATTTCATCCTATAATGAAAGTACCTGTAGCATATATATATATATATATATATATATATATATATATATATATAAAATAAAGTCAACTAATTGAATAGTTGGTGAGTTCACACAAGTTTTTGATATACGTACATAAAAATCATACAATTCTATGAACAAGTGTAAATGAGCAAGTAAGATCCTTTCCAACTGGGATTGTACACCAGCGTACTCAGATAAGCGCAAGTAAGGTCCTTTCCAGTTGGGATTGTGCACCAACGTACTCGGATAATGAGGCCCTTTTTCACTCATAACAACAAATGTCTAGCGCGCAAATGGGGGCGTATAATCATACTATATTGAAGTAATCCATGTGCAAGTAATTTTGAGCAAGTAATAGTAAATACACAAGTCCATGTAGCGAATTGTAGTTTGTAAATAATGAATAAACGAAATTGTAATTTGGATATGATATATATGCTACCCCCAAAAGTAGTAAAATAGTAAAAAGGGGGTGTGAGAAACTCACCTTGATGTTGAAGACAAACTTGAAATAAAACCGAAAGTACGTAAATGAAATTGAAGCAATTGAACGTCACAAACTAAAATTAAAAGCATAAAAATTAATATTAACTGACGACTTATAAAAAGTAGATATTCATACAAACACTATAAGTATTTTCTAAGCGATTCCTAGAATCCTTAGTATCCAAACAATCCCACAGATTATTAAAAGTTTGACCAAAGTTTGACTTTCCGTTGACTTTGACCAAAAGGTCCAAGTTGTTGACCGTTGACTAAAAATATTGACCGTTGACCAAAATATTGAACGTTGACCCTAAATGTTGACTGACGACCCGTTGGTGACTTTTGACCAATTATCTAGACTTAAAATAGTCATAAGATATTCATAGTCGCAACCTAATAATCGATCATGAAATTTGCAGTTAATCATTTTTCATGCAACCCTATGACCAAGTCATACTTTTACAAATTTCATTTCTTATAAGTAAGACCAAGCATTTAGTCAAATAATTTCAAGTTGACCGATAAAGTCAAATTCCAATATAACACAACAATCTTTGTACAAACTACAACTATATTTACCAAACAGCATGCTGGATAAATTTGGGCAGGTTTTAAGTCACCAAAACCTATTTTTATAACCAGTCAAAACATGCAAATAATTTACCAAATAATTCCCATAGATACTTTCAAATATTAGGAACAACATAAAATTTTCTTGTAATATTTCAACACTTACAAACATGATAAAAATTCATACACTACAGCAACCTATTTTCAGCTACCTTATCAGCACAACAGAATATAAATATTTGCTAAAATTTCCATATATATCCAATTGATGCAAGACCAATTGGATTGGATTCCTAATTCAATTTATAACATTCTAGAAGTATAATAACACCCATATCTATTTTCAATCTCAAGTTATTTTCAGCTACCTTATCAGCACAACAGAATATAAATATTTGCTAAAATTTCCATATATATCCAATTGATGCAAGACCAATTGGATTGGATTCCTAATTCAATTTATAACATTCTAGAAGTATAATAACACCCATATCTATTTCAATCTCAAGTTATACAATTTACAACACAGCTCAGAAAATTTCTCTTTCAATCAGGATTGCAACCCGATTTTGTAAATTAATAAAAACTAGTCAAAAAAAGTCCAAAAATTATGATTCTTGACTTTTTGAAAACTAGATTTAAAGTAATTAATCATAGTATCACAAATCAATCAGAAACACCAACATATCATCAAGTTACACAATATACAATCTAAAACACAGAATCTGTCAACAAGAAGATTCAAACCAAAAGTCAAAAAAATCATGATTCTTATATCCTTATGATCTTTAATCATCAAGGAACCATTTTGTATAACCAATTTCATGTATTTCATTACTTTACTGATTTATAAAATAATATTTATGTACAAAAGGTTTCCAAATTTTCCTTTATGACAAGACACATAATTTCTTTTAAAACCATCAACTTAATCATCTTTTTATTTCTTATGATTACATGTGTTTGGATACTCAATCCCACAATTCCAAATCAAAGAAACATAAACAAAATATATATTAACCATGCTTACTTACTTGCTTGATCAATGCTATATCACTATTTGTTCCAAGAATCACCCAACTTGATTATGATATTTTGAGAGTGTTTTAGAAAAATAAAATGTATGTGTGTGTGATGTGATATGGACGGCCAAAAGGAAGAAAAAGAAAACTTATAAACTTAATTGTTATTTACTCATCATTAACACAATCATTAAGACATAATTAATTTTATTAAACTTTAGGTTATGTCAGTTTTTATTACATGTGACATGTTACATTCTATTATAAACATTTTCTAGTAACCATATGTTGTGTACTAGTCTTTTTGTTACTTGTCATGTAATATATCATAGGTCATGTTATTTTAATTATTCACTTCTCCTACAACATATAAGTATACAACAACTAATCATGTAGCATGTAACACAATTTCACCCACCACATATAATACATGTAACATATCATGTGTGACAAATTTATTATAACATATCATATATAATAACACGTGTGACAAGTTTATTATTCTAGTTATCAATAACTAGTTACTCTCACTTAGGTCACCAACGACACCACTGACTCAATGTATGCATACATGACACTATATGCATGGGAGTTCATTAACTTAGTTAACAGAAATAACTGGGTGTATTGACACAGTCAACATGATTTAACTGAAAATGCCAGGTATCACATCGGGGATTAGAAATGTTGAATGTATATTTTATTATTGAGTTGGATATTATAATATGTTTTATACATATATTTGTAAATAAAAAACGAAAATTTAAAACGGGTCGGATTTTTCGGGTTTGAAAAGTAACGAATGTTACAATTTACAACAAAGTCATCTTCAAATCGCAAGATGGAAAATTCACGATATAGCAACACGTTATCGTATCTTCGATTAGGGACAGACGAAAACTTAGATTCTACACGTATAACCCGAATGTACAAGATGTCGCTTGGGAGTTGGTTTATACATTTCTCGATCGTGATTGGTTAAAGTTATACACTTCAAGGTGTTAAACATATTTTTTAATTTTGTTTTTGTGTTTTGTTTTCATTGGTGATTAATAGGTTTGTAATTGTTTGTATATTTATTTAACATAAAGGAGCGGAAGTGCTTTAATGGAAAACCGGAAGGATGGCTGCTGTTGCTGTTGATCGAAGATCTCATTTAATTGCATAATTTTTCTTGTTGATCATTTGGTTCAAGCCTGGTTATGTTTCCTATTAGTTGTCAAGATAGTTTTAAGGTAGGTTTGAAATTGTTTCCTGAGTTCTTGTAAGATTTGTTTATCATGTAGTTAATATTTGTATAAAACAAGCTTTTAAGTGAGACATCAAGCACGTAAGAAAAGAAGTAAAAATTTCTGACATGTCACCAAGTCAGCATATTTTGTCCAATAATTTGATCATATGACCTTAAAACCAAAAGTTTTGAAACTGGCTACCTAGCTAAAATCACAATTTCAAAAGATGATGATTTCTAGCTAAAAATTAGTTTATACCCGCAAATCTAAAAATGGGATTTTTATTATTATTTTTTTTAATATAAATAGCCCTAATATTGATAAATAGAATGACCGCTATGATGTATCTTTTTATGGTAACTTGTTTCTGGCGGCCTAAATGTGTGTGCAAGGGTGTCACCAATAGGGTTGTCAATTTATGACACGGACATGTTAACACGACACGGCACGAGTTTTAAATGTCTTAAACAAATCGACCTGTTTAAGACATGTTTAAATTCGTGTTCTAACAAGTTAAAGACCATTTAACCTGTTAGTAACATGTATAGATATTTATTTTAAAAAATATCAAATCAAAACCCTAGATTTAAATCCAGTTGACCACGGAGCGTGTTTTGCAAAACACAGCCCGTGTTTTTAATCCTATTATGCAAATGTCAAGATTCGAACTTGCGATTTAACCCGGTTCTTTAAGAAATATCATCCGGGTTTGATTTTATTGTTTGGAGTATCCAAGACCCGAACCCGAATTATTTTTCCCCCAACAAACTCCCTTAAACCTAAGTACAAATCAATCTATCAAATCAAAACCCGAGATTTAAACAATTGACCCATCTATTTCCTTGGTTTTGACCCGATTTATCAACAGTTGGTCAGATTTGGGTTTACTTTAGACCTAGAATGATGAATTTGAACAACATAATCACCGAATTAACATACCTCTTGTTGGAAATCGAAGATTTAAAGTGGAGAATTGGATATTAGGTTAGGGGCGCCGATTTTCGAAAGTAGGCGGAGTGTTTTAGGGTTAAGTGTGGGGATTATGATATTTTAATTAAAATCTCATAACTGCACTGTAGAGTGGGGTGCGGCCCCGTGCTTCATGAAGCACGGCCCCGTGCTGCATGTCATAGTCAGGTTTCTTCTTGTTTGTTGTTTGTTTAACGAGTTGGTTCGTCTTTAACTAATTTCTTTGATTAAGGTTAAAGTAAAATAAAACGTCCTCATAGATTTCATTAACTTCTTGAACATTAAAAAGAAAATTAAAACAAAATTCCCGAACATTAATTCTTAAAACACTAAACTATCTTAAACAAGAGTAAATCCTAACAAGACATGACAAGGCCTGAACTACTAACGACCACCATTCCCGAACAATTCTTGAATGTGTGGTGGGGCTCTCTTGGCTTCCAAGAGCTCAGAAAGCTTTTTTTCGAGCTTCCCGATTTCTCGGTTAAGATAGTTAAGCTTGAAATTCACATATTTGTTGTGACTTTCAACAATGTGGAAATTTTCGAACCTTACAAGTTCAACCTTGTTTGTCAACTCGATCAAGCGAGCTTCAATTTGGATGTTACTTTCGACCTGGTCTCTTACAATGTTTTGAAGCCTAATGATTTCTTCCTCAAGGTGTGAGGAAGAATCACCATACTTGCATTTCCTCACTAATTTCCACTCCATTCTTTTGTTTTCCATTTCAGTAACTTTTAGTTTGGTATGAATGGAATAGTGAGATTTTCATGCATTATATAGAGACTGGAACGTCGAACACGGCCCCGTGCTTGGTGAAGTACGGCCCTGTGCCTCTATGAGAATAAATGTTTCTGATTCAGAGAATTGTATGGAGTCAGCGCGTATCATGCTGAAGATTCTAAGGTGACCATGGCCCCGTGTAAGATGAGGCACGACCCGTGCTTTTTGTCACTGAAATATTTTCTTTGATATTTCAGCAAAACGCGAGAACAAGAATTTTCGGAATGATGTGTAAGATGTTAATCGAACATTTTGAACGTCTTAAAATTACTTTTCATTAATTAAAAGATTCTTAAACACATTTTCGGGATATGCCCGATTTTCTTGAAACATGAAATTTAATCGGGTTAAGCCCGTAAGTCCTAAACTTTATGCCTATTGCACTTGATTACACATGAAAACATAAAGATGAATGTCTCTAAATTCCACCGAAAGGTTCTCCTCCATTGAATGGCCCGGGTGGAGGAAAGTATGTGAAACGAAGGACTTGAAACTGAAGTTGTTCGTTGATGTCCCATAGTTCCATTTTCATGCTTTCCACCAACTCGGTGAGTTGTATGAAGCGCATCTCTGCAAGGAGATTCATTTCGGTGAGTTCCTTAACAAGCTCTTGAAGTTTCATGAGTAGCTCGGTTTTGGAAATGTGTTGGGTTTAGTTTCTCGGTTGGCGAGGAACATGAATTTCGTTATTCATTTCATTAGGCATTTTGATTTCTCAGGGGATAGTGTTTGTGTTTGGTTTGGTGCAAGAAATGCATTGGCAAGAGGTGCAATTTATAGTGAAGCAGTTGTTAGGCACGGCCCCGTGCTTTTGGTACTACAATTCTGACTGAGATATTTGCAACAAAGATTCCGGCCCGCATTTTGTGGCACGGGACCGTGCTTTTAGAGGCACGCACCCGTGTTTGAGACACTATTTTTTTTCAAAGAGAAATGTATATATACAAGACCTGGTTTAATGAGGGTCTTGGCCAGACCCTATTTCCATTATGTTCATTGGTTTTGATGGAGGATTATTACCTCCGAGACATCTTCGAATGGTCCATCGATGTATGGTTTTAATCTATGTCCATTAACTTTGAATTTGTGGCCGTCAGAATTTGAAATCTTGACTGTCCCACAATCGAAAACTATTTCTACTATGTATGGACCTGTCCAACGAGACTTTAGTTTTCCTGGAAAGAGACGTGAGTGTGTGTTATATAACAGTACCCGATCGCCAACTTGAAACGTTTTATTTCCTTTCAAATGGGTGTCGTGTAAACGTTTAGTGTTTTCTTTGTAAGACCAGGAGTTTTCATAGGTCAATGCTCTTAGTTTTTCTAGCTCGTGAATTTGATCTTCCCGATTTTTACCGGTAGACTTTAGATCGAAATTTATTGCTCTAAGAGCCCAGTAAGCTTTGTGCTTTAGCTCTACGGGTAGATGACATGCTTTTCCATAAACAAGTTTGAAGGGTGTTTTTTCTATGGGGTTTTGTAGGCTGTTCTAAAGGCCCACAAAGCATCATCTAATTTTTCTACTCAATTCTTGCGATTCATTCTTATAATTCTTTCTAAGACCCTTTTTATTCCCCGATTCGAGACTTCTAGGTGCCCACTAGTCTGCAAATGGTATGGTGTTGCCAAACGGTGGTGAACTCCATATCGTGCTAAGACTTTTTCCATCAACGCATTGCAGAAGTGGGCACCTCTATCGCTGATTAGGGCTTTTGGAGTGCCGAATCGTGAAAATAACCTTTTCAGTAATCGTGCAACTACTCAAGCATCGTTAGTGGGAATAGCTTGTGCTTCCATCCATTTAGACACGTAGTCGACTGCTACGAGGATGCACTTATTCATGAATGAGTTAGGAAATGGGCCCATGAAATCTATTCTCCATACATCAAAGACTTCACATATTTGAATGCCTTTTTGAGTCATCTCATTCTTGGCTGAGATGTTTCCGGCTCTTTGACAAGCATCACATTCTTGGATCAAAGCATGTGTGTCTTTATATATGGTAGGCCAGAAAAATCCTACGTCAAACACTTTTCTAACCGTGGTGGCGGTACTGTGGTGTCCACCAGTTGGTCATTCATTGCAGTGTTTGAGAATATCTAAGGCTTCCTTTCCTGATACACACCTACGATTAACCTGATCGGTACTTATTCTAAACAAGTAAGGGTCTTCCCAGAAATTGAATTTAAGGTCGGAGAAAAAATTCTTACGTTGTTGATGAGTTAGCCATTTTCTTAGGATTCTGTAAGCTAGATAGTTTGCGAAATCGGCAAACCAGGAACTTTCGTCCTCCTCTTTCATGAATGTTTGGATATGCATGATAACTTCATGTGGAAAGTTATCATCGATAATTTCCTCGTGATGTTCTTCTGAAGCTGGTCATTCTAAGCGTGAAAGATTGTCTACGGCTGCATTCTCTGCTCATTTCTTGTCCTTGACTTCTATGTCGAATTCTTGGAGTATTAGAATCCATCGGATAAGTATGGGTTTGGCATCTTGCTTGTTGAAGAGGTATCGTATGGCGGCATGGTCGGTGTAAACTATGATTTTGAAAAGAATTAGGTAGGATCTAAATTTTGTAAGTCAAAAACTACTCCTAATAACTCTTTTATTGTTGTAGTGTAATTTAAAGTTTCTAAAGACTTTTCGGCTTTTGCTACAAAATCAGTATGTTTAAAGTTTAAATCTTTGTTATTGTTCGGGGGGGTTTTTCAAAATCATCGTTATATTGTTTTTTGGGGCTCTTCGAAATTTTATTGTCTGGTAAAAGTTTATTTTGTATTTTGTATATATCTTTATCACATTGAATTCAATTTGGATTATTTATTTCATGATCAGTTTATTATTCTAACTTTACCTGTTAATCTGTTATGTTATATAATAAATTCCTCAAGGAATTGAATGTTAGCTTGAAAGTTAAGATCAAGTTAAAAAGAAAAAAATACGGAAGATGAATTACTTGAGACGAAGATGTAGAGAGAAGTCTTGTTTTTTTTTTAATTGAGTGGTGGTGGTGGGACTTTGGAAATCTCTAACATAGCAAGCCATAAAGTTTTTGTTTTTATATATATATTTTTTCTCTTTATCACTTCGTTAGTTTAGTATTGATTTCTTCTAATTTTTTGTTTAAGAAACATTTTTAATCATGTGAACATGTTTCTTTAAAACATATTTCGTAAAAAGAAACTAAACCAATTGTTACCATTGTTTAAAAAAATCATAATCAAGGGGTCGGTGGGGATCAGTGGCTGAACTTGAGAAGAAATTGTGGTGGTGGTGTTTAAAACGTCGCCTAAATACTATTTTTGAAAAAAACATATGTTCGTATATAAATTGTTTGAAAAACATATGTTTTTAAATACCCTACCATAGCTTTGCTATCGATGGGATTTACTGAGTACGATGATGATACGATGATGATGTTCGAAAAACTGGTATGTAAAATGTTTGTAAAACAAAATGTCATAAGCTCTATTAACCATTTAATATGTGGAGTCTTAAAAATATTTGAAAAACATACGTTTAATTGGGAATATTAAATTAAGAGGGGTTGAATGTTGAATTAAATTAAGAGAGGTTGAATGTTGAATTAAACCCTCTTAATTTAATATACCCAATTAAACATATGTTGAATGGTAGTGTATTAGAGTTAAAATTCAACTACTTGTAATTTCTAATATATGATTTACAAACATTTTACATATAAATTAATGCAATATTCCCAGTTAAACATATGATTTTCGAACATATGTTTTCCGAATATTTTACATACAAATTAATTCAACATTCAAAATAAAACATATGTATTCCGAACATTTTACATACAATTTTTTTTAAGTACAACAAATGTGTAATATAATAAGAATACTAAAAATGAAAATATCCTTGAACTAAAAACAAAAACAATTGTAATCTAAATCTATCTCGCAAACAATCCTAAAATTGGATACTCACCCGTGTTCTTTGTATGCTTTTGGATCTCGCTTTATTTGTTTCTTGGAATTTCCCAACGCCGTAAACTTATTCACCTTGTTACTATGGTTACAAACTAACAAACCTAATAATTAGTTTACCTATACATAAATCAATACTAAAATACACTTATATGAATTCTTAATAATAAAAAGAAGAAAAAATATAAAAACAAATATACAATCGTTAGATCTTGAAAACGAAAAGAAAAAGAAAAAAACATCATATCTTAAAATATACATTAAAGATCTATCAAGAGTGAAACATTTTCATAAATGGTATCTTTATAAAAGTTGTTTTAAAAATGGTATGGTTTTAAAATATGGTTACAAAAATGGTGTAAATGTTGTTTGAAACCACGGTTTGGGTATTTTGCTATATATGTGTCAGATGAGTATTTCAAAAAGTAATAATTTTGATTTAGATAAAGCAAGTTGTTGTTTGAAACCACGGATTGAATAAAAAATAAAACCTAATACCACTTTCAATTGTGTGGTGGTTTTGTTGTCAAGCCTTGGTTTGAAACCACAGTTTGATCTTTTTTTTAATGTTGATAAGTATATATGTGTACACGTTTTTTTTCGGTCAATACATGATTTCCACCAAGGTTTGGTTTCTTTTCTTATTTTCTTTCTTTAGTATATTTAGGATGTTCTAGCTTATTTTATTTTTTCTTCTTTGAGATGACATTTCACTATTTGTTCAGCGTGACGATCAAAGATTCTTAAAATGCATTAGACGTAAACCTATATAGGAGATCTTCATGGCACCACATATGGTAAAAAAAAAAGTTCGAATTTTACTCAGCATTTAAAAAAAACTAATAAAAGTTAAGATCAAACTGTGGTTTCAAACCACGGATTGACTTACAAAACCACCACATTAACACGAAAAGTGGTATTAGGTTACTACTTTTATACAATCCGTGGTTTGAAACCACAGCTTGCCTTAGTTTTATAAAAAATATTATTTTATGAACTTTCCGTCTGACACATTTAGAAAAATACTCAACCCATGGTTTCAAACCACAGTTACACCATTTTTATCACATCACTCAAAACCATACCATTTTTTAAACAACTTGGTGAAAAGGGAAAAAAAAAAGAAAACAAAACAAAAAACTAAAATAAAGAAACAAATCTTGAATGCACACCGTCGGTGTGGTTGTCACACCCCCAACCTACGACGGAAATGCCGTGCGTGGACTGATTGTCACAGCTCGCAAGGTTACTATCATGCAAATATTAAAATTTAAATATCTATTTATTTAATTCAAATAACATCATTATTCATTACAAAAGAAAATCCAAAGTAAACAAACATCAAACAATTCAAATTTATAATCTTGAAATAAAATCTTCTAGCATAGTCCTTAAACAAGTCTTTTAAGTCCATACACTTCAAATTAAACGATGACCTGCATATGCGTTGAAAATAATATAGTTTGTCAACACGAGGTTGAGTGAGCAACACACCAGTTCAGTTATACATATATAATAAAATACATAGCTGCAACGAGTCAAATGAGATTAACAAATCAACCAATGAGCAAATAAAATGAGATGTCGAAAAGCACAAAGCTAAATCGACTAGCGTATGATCATACTATTTTCTGAGATTATGCTGGACCTCTCCGAATGCGGTTCACATTGAGCACATAAACATATAGCAAGTATGGCTGTAGGTTCCCAGCCGGATCTATGCAGGAGTATCTCGTAACACGAGGGTGCGGAATCCCCAAGTATACGATACGAGTGTCGAGATGCTTAATACGTTGAATATAGGTAAAACACACGAGAATATAAGATGATACTTGATATATTGCTAGAACAAACACGTGATTCAAAGAATCACAAAAAACCAATCGTTAAAAACTTAACCAAAACAGCCGAAGTTAAGGATTTATAAAGCTCGACAACTTCGCCTAACATACTAGGCGAAGTTGTCTTAACTTCGCTGACATCAAGTTCGCCTAAAACAAGGGCGAACATATAATAACATGTTCAACACAAAACAAACAGTTTAAACGATTACAGACACAAATAAACACGAAATATTGAATTACTGGCATCATGCACCAACAGACTCCCCCTTGGCAGTAGCTTCATATCTCTATCTTCTTTCTCGTGTCTTGTAATCCAATAATCTCGTACCACTCGTCTTCAAGCATGAACGCCCTGTCTTACACAGAAAGAGACCACCCTCTGGTACTTCTTAGCTTCATCCTTCCACGCAGGAATATAAAAAATCTTCTTATCATTAAGTACCTGCAAATCAGCTTGAGACAAATTAACCAAGTGCATGGGATCATACACTCTCAGGATCTCCTGTTCATCCTCATCTTCCATAACAGTTTCAGCAGTCTGACAGTCAACATACCACCACTTGAGATCCTTCAACACATCTTTGGGCATCATCTTCATCGGAACCTCTTTCAAACACCTAATTGGCTTGTATTTCTTCACCATTCAAGGCTTACCATCAGCCCTCATGCCTCTTTCCTTGTCTTCGACTAACTTCCCTTTCTGTGGCTTCAGCAACTCAAACTTTTTCTCTTTCACACTTTCTTTCCACACAATACTTCCAACCCACCTTGCAAAGTTGTCATCGCTTCGATTAATCAATCTCAAATGTTCCAAATCTTTCACCTCACAATCAGGCAAGGTGTTAAGCGATCTCAAAGTCTTCTTAAAATACTGAATCCCATCGTAACGCTTTATCACAAACAACTTCAACTGTTCGTCATACAACCAGCAAATGATTCCTTTCTTTGACTCAGCGTAGCCCTTGATATTGTAACACTTCTTAAACATTGTTGGTACCGCAAGCTTCTTTGTCTTGAAGAACCACTAAACACAGCCTTTTTTCCATCTTGGCTGTTCTTCCCACTCAGGCTCGTCTGGCACATTTTCATCTTGACTCTGGTTCACCTCATCAATACTTGGAATATCATGCTCTACACCATCATCAACTACTCCCCTTCTTCCAACTCACTATCAATCTCTATCTGTTCCCCAATATTTTCAATCTCTTCCGCCGTTAATACATCATTAACTGACTCATCATCATCATTTCCCAACACTTCCTCATCATCTAAAACCACCACATTCTCACCACATGTACTGCCTGACGGACCAGCAGACTCCCCCTGAGATATGGAAGTCCCAAGATTTTGTTCAGTTCTTGGCAACTCACCACCTGCATCTTTCGAAGCATTGGGATCATCGTCTTTGTCTTGCCTCTTCTTAGTTCTCAATTCATCACCCTTGCAGCTCGTCTCCCCCTGAGATGCTAAGAACTGTTTAAGAGCATCAAATAGTTTACCGTGTTCAACGAGGAGTGATGATTGTATCTGATTTTCTGCCACCAGTCGCTGAATAGCTTGTGTCTGGATGAGGTTGATTCGTGATTGTTCAGCAACTACCCGTTCAAGAGTCGCAATCCTTTCCGAGTCAGACATAGTAGAATCAAAATCAAACCGCATGTGAGAAATATCTGAGCATACGGCGGTGGAATTCCCAAACTAGCTGGAATATCAGAGGTAGGCTGAAAAGTAACCGTGGGTGGTATGGAGACAGGTAACCCCGCAGTAGCAACCAACGTCGACTCAACAAATCTAGCAACAACCTCGGATGGAGTAAGAGTAGGAGGCGGTAAGGAAACTATCTCCGGTGCTGTAAACTGAAACGTGGTTGGAGGAGTACCAAATTATGACGACGTGGTCACCAAGGGAACACTTGTGGTGATCGGCAGTGTGACAGTAGAAGCAGCAGGTAACATAGTCATACAGGACAACGATGGTGGGGAAAAACGAACAACCCTTGAACTTTCACCAACTCTAGAACTTTCACCAACCCTTTCCTTCTTTGATCGTCGTACCAGACGATATAGATCCTCCTCATAATCTGATTCACTGTCATCTGAGTCTTTCTTTCGCTTGCCATGAATCCTTTCTTGTCTGGCAAGGATTTGTTGTGCTTCAACGATATCGTTAGTAGATGAGTCAGAGTCAGTTCTCTCAGAATCCGCCACAGATGTAGCGACCATGGAAACATTTACACCAGACGCCTCAGCTACTGAGGTTTGAACTTCAGCAGCTGGATCAACCCGTTCCATGTCAAAGAACCCTTGCCCTCCAAAGGAAACTTCAAGATCAACCTATTCCTCTGGATCTGCAACAGGATCAGCAGGCGGTGCTTGCTGTACCACGGGTGGTTGTTGAACCACAGGAGGTGGTTGAGGGAAATTAGCCTGTTGCGGTGCCGGATCAAGAAATTCATCTCCCGGAGGAGCAACATAAATAGGATTCACTAAGTAACCAAACAAGGCCGTGTGCCTCGGATGTAACGCTTCCCTGCTACGTTCACTCAAAGATTTACATTTAACAAAAATTCTCTTGGAAACACTTTTGACATAAGAAATAGGACGTCGTTGTGGCAGATTTGGAGCTACATGATTGAGTATCATCTGTAAGAATCTCGGATACATCAAAAACCTTTCCCGAGCCACTGCACGTCTCTGACGATCAATCTCATAAAATATCATCTGGCTGAAACTATAGGGCTTGTTGTAGGTTAAAGCAGTCATGGCCGATTGCATCGTCGCACCCATACCATCTGTACCAGCTTTACGACCAGACATGCACACTATCATCATGTGCATCAGAAACTTCCACTGATCTAACAAAAACCCCTTCCTTCTCTGAGAGTCTGCCAAAGGTCCTGAATACCCCATTCAAACAAATGCACCATTACGGAAAGTGGCCGAAAATTCAGTAGGATCGTCAGTAGTCTCAACCCCAAACTGCATAGCTACCCTTATTTGATCGGCCGAGAACTGTACCACTTGATTATTAACAGTGGCACGCATAACCGGAGGCTCAACCCTACAGTTATATTCAACGGTTCTCCAAAAGTCTTCAATATTTGGTAGTGAAATGGGAAGAGTAGTAGTAATGGCATGAAAAATACGTGAGCGAACGAGAAATGAAATGATCTCACGATAATCTCTATTCCACGAGCATCCGGATCCAAAGTGATATACATGTTGTGACCTAGAAAAAACTGTCTGTTATTATCTCCACCTTCATCACCACCAGCGCCACCAGCACCTGCCACAACAGCCATATCTGCAAAACAAACGAGCCAAGTTAGATCAGTACCACAACAGGTCATAACTTCGCCGTTTACCAGGAGCGAAGTTATGATGTGGCGAAGTTGTATGCTTCGCTGGGTATAGAACTTCGCTGGATTAGAGGAATCCAGATTCAGAAAGTAGCAAGATCAAAACTACCCAGGCGAGGTTACAGTTTATTGAACAGACGGTGTTAAAGACAAGTTTTAAGGCGGGCGAAGTTAAGTTCAACTTCGCCCAATCCTAACTTCGCCCAAACCTAACTTCGCCCAAACTTAACTTCGCCCCTGTTCATCAAGGAAATCAACCATTCGATTTAACAAAATACGGTGCAATTAGAGGGTAGACGAAGATAGGTAAATAGGCGATTAAGGTAATGGATGATATGTTATAAATAAAACAGCTTTTAATCGATCGAACTATGTGATTATAGGGTTTGATGAAGAACGAGAGCGAAATCAGACATTGCAGACCAGATTAGCAACCTGAGAATAAGAATTATGTGACACTATGTCAATGAACCTTTAACACTGACGAAAAACTGATTATAATGAGGTTTGATTCAAGTGAATAAGTTCGCCGAGGGTTTTAGACGAGGAGGTTCGAACAAATGTTTGGATTTGACCATCAATCCACTTATATAGATTCGAAAAACCCAGGAGGCGTAGTTAGGTTAACTTCGCCCCACAGGTAACATCGCTCATCAGTTAACTTCGCCCTTAAGTTAACTTCGCCCATTATATAACTAATAAACAAAACGCTTAAAGTTGACCAAAGGTCAACTTCGCCTTAAACTTCTCCCAAAAAGATTTAAGCTTAACGATCAAAGAACCAAGTAACCAAAAGTTTAAAAATTTAAACCATAATACGAAATACATAACGAAAATTTGAATAAAAGAATAAACGGGATCAAATTTCAGTCATGACGAGAACCTGCATGTTTTAGAAAAGATCCGAACAGGAATCATACTGATTAAGTGGCTGTCACTCAGATCCATGTTCAGCGGTATTACGACATAAAGAAGCAGGTTGTAGGCAGGTATAAAACTTAGTATGGTTTTCATCGCTTCTGTGATACCGATTAGGTTCAATTAAGCTCAAAATTTAGATGGACATCACGTGAGAGATTGTGATGCCTCCTATCTATTCTCAAAGCGTATTTGGCTTTCCCCAAGTCACCCCGAGTTGACTTCGACCCGTAGAGTCTGATTAAACAATGTGCACATGTTGACCTTCCGATTCATCTTCCCGATCTTTCTTATACTTTGAAAATATTCTTTCTTGCCTCTTTCTTGATGTTTGTAACAAGACTAGCTTCAAAAGGCTTAACGATAATAACTAGAGTTTTTTTTTAACGATAATACAACTGCAAATCTAAGACAACTGCAAGTCCCAAATCTGGATCACTGCAGATTACTTAACACTATCTTCGTGGGAATCAGAACACTCACGGGCTCGTGTATGACTGGGTAATCACTTTTCTGCCTATTATTCAGAAAGATGTATGTGGAGACATGCACAACTCAGAATGACTCTCCATAGTAAATCGAGAAGATTTAGTTTGTATCACTTCACCTTTTACGCACCATAGAAAGCTACCATAACATACAATGACTGTTCTAGAGTCTTTTAGGCCTAATTACTTCACCAGTTAAGAACACAAAAGCAGTTTATCTATCACTTTCCAAGGTTGGATCAATTTTCATTTTAACACCGTATTGAAACTTCTTGCGAAGTTATAGACTGAAAAATTATATCATTTCCCCCAAAAAAATTCTAAATTCAAACGCCCCGATCAAGTCAAAGTCATTAGGTAAACGGCTATCCTGAAGATCCAGTGGATCAGCTGGACCGACCACATACGAGTATGTGTCCCTCTGACTAAGTATGAACGACTAATTTTAAGCGAAAGAATAAAACCCATCATAAACCGCTCCGGTCGCTTTCAGTCATCTGGTTAATGGCTATCCTTATAATCTACACGTAGATGTAAGGACCAAACATATCCTTGGGATATGTCCTTCAAACTTGAGCAACCGACATAATTTTAAGCGATAGTGATGTTTTTTTTTTTTTTTTTACTAAAAGAGAAAACAAGGTTACTCGGGATTGATCATCCCATTAAGCTCAACAAGATTTTGAAAACGGGATCGGTCAAAAGCTTTAGTAAAAAGATCGGCAAAATTATCCATTGAATCAACCTTTTCAAGAAAAATGAATTTCTTCTCAGCACAATCCCGTATAAAATGATGACGAATGTCTATATGTTTAGTTTTACTGTGTTTAACGGGATTATTAGTTACTGAGATAGCAGCAGAGTTATCAATGCAAATAGGAGTTTGAGTGAAATTCATACCATAATCGCACATTTGTTGTTGTATCCATAAAACCTGGGAGCAGCAGTTCGATGTTGCCATGTATTCTGCTTCGCATATGGAAATGGCTACAGAGGTCTGCTTCTTGCACTGTCACGACACCAATCTTCCTTCGAGAAACTAACATCCACCGGTTGTTGACTTCCTGTTCTGATTGCAACCTCCATAGTCATAATCGGTGTATGCAACCAAATCCAGTTCTCCCCCTTTCGAGTACCATAGTCCCAACTTAGGCTTTCCTTTAAGATACTGCAAGATTCTTTTTACTCCCTTCATGTGTGATTCCTTTGGATTTGCCTGAAAACGAGCACAAAGACAAACAGCAAAAATAATGTCAGGTCTAGATGCAGTTAGTTACATTAAAGAACCTATGATTACCCGATATTGAGTGGGATCCACATCTTCATCACTGTCGGAATCAGCACCCAGTTTGTGGTTGACGCAGATTGGAGTGTCAAATGGAGTACTATCATCCATCTTGAAGCGTTTAAGCATATCATGGACATACTTCGTTTGATGAATAAACATGCCATCTTTCTTCTGATCTACCTGCAATCCCAAAAAGAAAGTTAATTCGCCCATGGCGCTCATCTCAAACCTCTTCTTCATGACTGCTTCAAACTCCTGACACATAGTAACTCTTGAGGCAGCAAAGATGATATCGTCCACGTAAACCTGAACGAGTAGAAAATCACCCCCTTTCCGTTTGACAGACAAGGTACTGCCGATCTTTCCTCTCTTAAACCCATTCTCTAGCAAATAATCTGACAAAGTTGCTTACAGGCATGAGGAGCCTGATGTAGCCCATATAATGCTTTGCTCAGTTTGTACACATGATCAGGAAAATCTGGGTTAGGAAAACCAGGAGGTTGTTCTACGTATACCACTTCATCGACTTTTCCGTTAAGAAAAAACGCACTCTTCACATCCAACTGGAACACTTTCATCTCTTTGTGTGTAGCAAAGGCCAGAAACAGTCGAATTGCCTCCAGTCTGGCCACAGGAGCAAACACTTCGTTATAATCTATTCCTTCCTGTTGATTAAACCCTTTAACTACCAATCTTGCCTTGTTGCGAATGATTATCCCTTTCTCATCTCTCTTACATTTAAAAACCACTTTGTACCGATAGCGTTCACTTCTTGCGTTTTTTCAACTAACTGCCATACTTCCATTTTCTCAAACTGTGCCAGTTCTTCCTGCATGGCTTCAACCCACGAGCTATCCTTCAGTGCCATTTGATAATTCTTTGGTTCAATGTGGATGATGAAGCAGGTGTACAAGCACTCGTTTATAATACCCGTGTCTTTAATGCTTGCATACACACATGTTTGTTCATCCAAACTTCTTCTAGTACGTACACCATCAGAAGGATTACCGATCACATTTTCCAAAGGATGGTTCTTGTGAATTTTGGTAGTCTGTACCGGACCGACTTCCAGATCATTCTCAAGATTTGAAGAGACTTCATCAGAGTGAGGCTGAGTGTGAAATGGCTTGTAGAATTCATCTTCATTCGAGACCGCTGGAGTTTCAACCGCACTTGATGAGGTCGGTTGATTTTCATTATATTGCGGACGTTGTACAATGTCCTCATCTTCGTCATACAGCATCTGTGAGGCCATTTTCTCATCAATGTCTGCAAAATCCAAGTAAGGCACATTAAAAGATTTAAATAGCTTATCATAGTCGAAAGCCTCTGTTGGTCCCATGCTAGGCCTTGGTGATTTATAACTAGTAATGTCAGTGTTACAGACCACCTCAACCTTGCTGTTCGATAGATTAAAGACTCTTATGTTGGGTGTCCCAACAACATAGCCAACTAAGATACCTTCGTCAGCTTTCTCACCAAATTTAGAGTTAGTATTTAATATCGAACATGGAGACCCGAAAGGTTCAAGACCCTTCAATTTTGGCTTTCTACCATGCATAAGTTCATAACAGGTTTTATTTAATCTTTTAACAGTTAAAACACGATTAAGGATATAACAGGTTGTAGCAACAGCCTCAGCCCAGAACACTATGGGAAGTTTAGCATCCGTCAGCATGGTCCTGGCGCCTTCGATTAGCGTTCTATTCTTCCTCTCAACTACTCCATTTTGTTGCGGAGTATATGGGGCGCTGTACTGATGCTCTATCCCTTTATGTAAACAAAACATCTCCATCTGATAGTTCTTGAACTCTTTACCATTATCACTCCTGATGTACTTAACCTTTATCCCAACAATATGTTCCACCTTGGTAATCAAGTTAATTACCAACTGAACTGTCTCGTCTTTTACCTTCAGAAAGTAGACCCAAGAGTATCGTGAGTAATCATCGGTTACTACCAAACAGTATGAAGTTCCTCCTAGACTCTTTACATTCACAGGACCAAAGAGATCCTTGTGAAGTAGGTCCAAGGTGCTGACAATTGAGTTAACTTTCTTGGAGTGATGAGACTTCTTGTGTTGTTTTCCTTTCTTGTATGATACACATTGGTCTTCAAAATTGAAGTTCTTCAAAGGAACCCCTAGTACCAACCCATTCTTGACTATGTAGTTCATCTTACGGAGATGAATGTGACCCATTCTTCGGTGCCACAACTCTGACTCAGACTCTGTTGCTTTTGACAAAGGACATGATTCTTCATTTGCCATCTCAGTTGATCTCATATCCATTACATACATGTTTTTTTCTCTTGGAGCTCTCATCACGATCCAGGTTTCAGGAATCTTAAAACCAGGATAAAGTACAAGTGCCTCATCTTTAGTAAAATGTACTGTGTATTCTTTGTCACAAATCTGAGAGACACGCAATAAGTTATGCTTCAACTCTTTCACAAAATTCACCTTTTCCAACTTTATTCTTCCATTCGTCACAGTCCCAATACCACTAATTCTTCCTCCACTTTCTCCTGCGAAACTAACACTACCTCCTTGAACAGACTTCCAGTCACATAACAATTTCTTGTTACCAATCATGTGCCGGGAACAACCACTGTCAACAACCCACATATTGTTTACAACTCTGTTTGACTGTTCCTGCAAAATTAAATAAATAGATTAAAATCTGGGGACCCAAAACCTTCTGGTCTTGGGTTGATTAAACCTGTTATCCGGCATCCAGTACCTTGGTTGCCCAAAGTCAGTTTGAGGAGAGTTTCTATAAGTTCTGAAAGGAAAATTTCTAGATGACTGGCTTTGAGGCCATCCAAACCTTCGTGAATTAATGGAATCATAATTGTTGGTTTGGTAATTCACTGGGAAATAACGAGACTGATTTCTTTGAAATCTTGGATTAGTCCAATAATTGAAATTTGGTGTGTTAGCATTCTTACCAGCATCATAATTAGTATTCGTTTTATTCTCAGTTTTAGTAGGCCTCATATTTCTAGCTTTTCTCTGCTTTAGAGGACAATCAGCGACAAGGTGTCCTATCCTGTTGCATCTAAAACAACTTCTATTCGAACTATTCTTGCTATTTTGAACTTTCGTCTCAAAAGTTGTTGTAGATGTCGAGGTTACGTTACTATCAGTTTGTCTCACGTATGGTGGGACGAACGGATTTAGGGAAGATTTCTTTTCATCAAACTTATAGTCCTCCCCACGTTTTAGCAACACAACCTCTTCTTTTATCTCACCCGATTCGGACGACTTGTCCGAATTTGACGAGACAGAGCTAGAGACAGAACTTGTGACATTAGAACTTGTCTTACTCGTTTCACTCTCATTGGCTTCAGAAACTTTTACTGGAACTGTCTGACTAATTTCAACATTCGCAGATTGCTGATTACTAGGATTATATGTATAGTTATTATTATATGGTGGTGGAACTTCTGAGAATCCAATTCCCCCTTTGTTAACTGGGGAACGTTGAACACTTATGATGTGATCTAACATCACAGAAGAATTTCTAAATTGTTCAATTTTTCTGTTCAGTTCCACCACTTTTACCTGTTAATCAGCTATCTGTTTATCTTTTTCAGCAATTAGTTTGGTCTTTTCTTCTAAGACTTCATAACTAAGATCAATCACTTGTATTTTTTCAGCTAGGGTGGCTTTAAGACTTCTGATATCCTTTTCACTAGCTTTTATTTTTACCGAGTAACTGTTTTCTTTAGTTTTAGAATAGTGATGTTCTTCTTTTAGGTTTTTAAATTGAGTGTCCAAACTAACAAACTGATCAGTTAATGTTTTCAATTGATCAGACAGGTTTTCACATTGTTCACAATGAAGTTCAGAACTTACCTCAGAGAGTTGATCGTTCACTTCTGCCATGTATGCTTGATCTTATCCCGTCTCTTTGTCACTTCCTCCAGTTTCGATGTTTACCAAATTTGCCTGTTCGAACACCTCCTCAACTTGTATATTCCAGTTGTATCCTCCGTTTTGCTGAGATACCATAGCCTTGTTTTCACTTCCACCCCCAGTCTGTTGAGCAGGCCTGTTTTGGCTTCGTTCGACCCTCTCATTTGTACACTCCTTAGCAAAGTGACCATTTTGTTGACAGTTATAACAACGAACTTTTGACTTATCAAACCCCGGTCTTTCTCCCCCGAACTTTCTTCCAGTTTTCTTCATAAATCTCTTTACCCTTCTTACTATCATCGCCATCTGCCACCGCAGATCCATTTCTTCCAGATCATATGCGTCAATCTGATCATAGTCTTCATCCAAAGTAGCAGGGTCGACTATTTTTCCTTTGATGTAATTCTCATAAGATGCAATGAAGGAGGCGTAAAGAGAAAACTGTTGTTCAGCTGATTTCAGACTCATAGGCATCTGTGAGTAGTTCTTACTAGAAGCATTGGTTGAGAAATTACTGCTGTGGTTTGAGGTTTAGATGAACTACTACCTCCTGCCACAAAACAAACGTCACCATCCATATTGAGAATCACATGACCATCTGGAGTGGAGTTTGGTTCCCCCTTTGAGTAATAGGTAGTGGAATCAGTTTTTGAACTTGAGTTTGGAGTGACTTTAGCACCATACATTCCCGGATCCTGAACCTGATCAGTAGGTGTTTCCTTTCGAGCCATGTTAAGTTCAAAATTCTATAACTTATTAACCACCGTCTCCAAATCAATCTTATCAAAGTCCTTATCTTCTCTCATCAGAACAGTGTACATCTCCCATTTTGGTGGGAGAGCATCAAGAAGCTTATCCACTATCTCTTCTTCCTTGTATTCAATGGAGTAGTTATTTAGCTCGATCATCAGATGATAATATCGTGTGATGATGTCATCAAGTGATTCATTCTTCAGATACTTGAATACTGAGAATTGGGTTTTCAGCAGCTTTGTTTTGGAGGTTCGTATCCCAACATTTCCTTCATATTGATTCTCTAGTGCTTCCCATAGCTCTCTAGCTGTTTTGTATTTCTTAAAAGTATGAAGAATCTCTTGTGGAAGAGCCATGGTTATAGCTGCATGCGCTTTACTTTCTGCCTCATACACTTTTTTTCATCATCTTCCATCGTACTGTACATCTTAATCTGTTCACGACCCTCAAACATGGATGTTGGTGGAATGTACCCGTCTTGAATGCAAACCCACTTCTTTGCGTCTTGATACTTCACATACTGTTCAAATCTATCTTTCCATACAACAAAATCGGTACCCTTAAGCAGTTTTGGAGCTTTAGTTGCTAAACCGGCTTTAACCTCCATCTTTACCAGTTCTGTGATGTTTATCGAAGTCATAGTTGAAAGAATTGTGATTCAAAAATCAAAAACAAAATTCTGTGAACGGCTAATAGCGAAGTTATACGATACGAGTTTCGAGACGATTAATACGTTGAATATAAGTAAAACACACGAGAATATAAGATGATACATGATATATTGCTAGAACAAACACGTGATTCAAAGAATCACAAAAAACCAATCGTTCAAAAACTTAACCAAAACAGCCGAAGTTAAGGATTTATAAAGCTCGACAACTTCTCCTAACATACTAGGCGAAGTTGTCTTAACATCGTTGACATCAAGTTCGCCTAAAACAAGGGCGAACATATAATAACATGTTCAACACAAAACAAACAGTTTAAACGATTACAGACACAAATAAACACGAGATATTGAACTACTGGCATCATGCACCAACAATGGCATGAGATTAGTTAACACATAAGACAACAATTGCAGTTTTGTGTATAGATAAAGTGTGAAAATATAATAAATTACGCATATGTCCCCAAAAATGATAAAACGAGTAAAAAGGGGGAATGTGGTACTCACCTCAAGGATGAACGAGGATGACTAAGATGATGAGAATGAGGAAAAAGGATCACACGCGAACGTTAACGCTTAAGAGAGTAAATGATGCGTTTAAAATAAAGATCTTGATTACGACATTAATTAAGTGACAACCAAATAATATTATATTATTATATTTTGCAAGGGTTTATTATTAAACTATTATTTTGATTTATGAAAATACACTTAATAAAGTATTACTTGATATAAATACGTATTCATTAAACGTTAGTTTTTAAGTATTTTTATATATCTATATATAAATATATATTTATATATATATATATGTGTGTGTGTGTGTGTATGAAAACGAGTCTTAGAAAAATATATGTATATGAGCGAAAACAATTATTAAGAAGCCTGTTTTTAGTGAATCAAACTTCTTTAAACATTCATATTAATAATATTATTGGTTATTAATTATTTATTAAAAGAAACAAAGAAAAATGGTTTATTCCAAAAATAAATGGGGTGCAGGAGGATCGAACCTGCGACCTCCACCCCCATGCACACACACATTAACTAGTTGGGCTACCCAGCCATTTGCAACAAAACTCAGTTCGCTTAAATAAAATAGAAATAGCAGTTGTTCATCCCAAATAAACAAACCCTAGAAATCGCGATTAACCCAAAGCGTTAAAAATTGATTAAAACAGGTTTAGGGTTATTGATTCACATGAAAACGCGATTAAAAACATATCTTTAATTGTTTCCAATGATGAACAGACGAGGGAGAACGACGAAGAACATAGACAGCGCTAAAAGGGTTATGAACGAGGAATTAACGAGTGTAATGGTTCTTAAATAAGGGGCTATTTTCGGTCACATTTTAAGGAATGTATTCATGAATTTAATTGAAAAATAATCAACGTTTACACGGTCATTGGCTGTCAATTAGTGTCGGCTTAATATAAACGGCAATAACGAATCAAAAAGATACAATTTAACATAAATAGGTTGTCGGTGAGCCGCGCCTAACATAATTAAACGATTTCCTAACATAAAACTTGATTACAAACGATTTATGCCAGCTAATTAGATGATTGATTGATCTCGGGTACACGAACACTTGAATATGGGTCGGGTTTTGGTGATGGATATCCATTTTGAAGTATGGATTATAACAATATAATAAAATTAATAATTAAAACTCGATAAATGCGGTAATATTATTAATGATAAAACCTGGGCCCGTAAATGGGTCGGGTAACGATTACAAACGATAGAGCGGGAAACCCCGAATTGTTACAGTATCCCCTACTTTTGGGAATTTCGTCCCGAAATTAGAGAATCAGCAACGAAAAGATGAGGATACTTGAGTTTCATCTGGTCCACATGCTCCCACGTAAACTCGGCGTCTTGCTTAGAATTCCAACGAACTTTAACCAAAGGGATGCGGCTTCGCTTAGTAACTTTATCCATATGATCCATAATCTCAACGGGTTGCTCCACAAAATGCATAGTCTCATCGATACTAACTTCATCGTGGGGGATGTGAAGATTACCCTCGGCAAGACACTTCTTGAGGTTAGAAACATGAAACACCGGGTGAATATTAGAGAGTTCAACAGGAAGTTTGAGACGATACGCAACAAGACCAACTAAATCAACAATCTCAAAAGGACCAACGAAACGAGGAGCTAGTTTTCCCTTCTTTCCAAAACGAACAACTCCCTTCCAAGGGGAAGCTTTGAGAAAAACAAAATCACCAACACTGAACTCAAGGGGTTTACGTCTCTTATCAGCATCACTCTTCTGACGACTACGAGCAGCAAGGAGATTTTGAAGGATTTGAGCATTACGATCAGTCGTTTCTTGGACTAGTTCGGGACCAGTGATTTGAGATTCACCAACTTCGTTCCAACAGATCGGAGATCGACATTTACGACCATTGAGCGCTTTAAAAGGTGCCATACCAATACTAGAGTGAAAACTATTATTATAAGAGAACTCGATAAGCGGTAGATGAATATCCCAATTTCCTCCAAAATCGAGGACACAAGAACGGAGCGTATCCTCTAAAGTTTGGATTGTTCGCTCGGATTGACCGTCAGATTGCGGGTGATAAGCAGTACTAAGATCCAATCGAGTACCCAAAGCGGATTGAAGCGACTTCCAAAAACGAGAAGTAAAACGACCATCACGGTCAGATATAATAGATAACGGAGTTCCATGACGACAAACAATTTTCTCAACGTAAATGCGTGCCAATTGCTCGACAGTATAAGTCTCTTTGATGGGAATGAAATGAGCAGACTTGGTCAGACGATCAACAATTACCGAAATACTATCATGTTGCTTGCGGGTAGAAGGAAGCTTAGTGATAAAGTCCATAGCAATACCTTCCAATTTCCACTCGGGGACGGGAGGTTGCTCGAGTAAACCAAAAGGTCGATGATGCTCGGCTTTCACTTTGGAACAAGAGAGGAATTTAGAAACATACAAAGCGATATCTTTCTTCATACCAAGCCACCAATAGACATAACGAAGGTCGGCGTACATCTTATCCGCACCGGGATGTATGGAATATCGTGACTTGTGAGCTTCGTCCATAATAAATGTGCGAAGATCATCACAATTGGGGATCCATAGGCGGTTCAGAAAGTAAAGCAGACCATTGGGTTTAGTTTCAAGTTGGGTTTCAGCATCACACGACATCTCGTCATACATATTGCCTTCGGTGACGGATTCGTGTTGAGCATCGAGAACACGCTTTTTGAGATCAATTTGAACAAGAACACAAGTAAGAAGTATCGATTTGAATGGCTTCTTAAGACTGAGAGCGTCGGCCACGACATTCACCTTTCCAGGATGATAGCGAATTTCGCATTCGTAGTCGCTAAGCAACTCGGTCCATCGACGTTGTCTCATATTGAGTTCTTTTTGGTCAAAAATGTGTTGGAGACTCTTGTGATCGGTATACACCACACACTTCGTACCATAGAGATAATGTCTCCAAATTTTCAAGGCAACTACGACAACACCAAATTTGAGATCATGCGTCGTATAATTTTTCTCGTGCACCTTGAGTTGTCTCGAAGCGTAAGCGATAAGCTTGCCTCGTTGCATGAGAACGCAACCAAGACCTTGGTTAGAAGCGTCGCAGAAAACGATGAAATCTTCATTTCCTGCCAAAAGAGCAAGGACAGGAGCATTGCAAAGCATGTCCTTAAGAGTTTCAAAGGCTTTTTCTTGCTTTGACCCCCACACAAAGGTTTTAATTTTGTGTGTTAAAGCGGTGAGGGGTAATGCGATGTTGGAAAAATTATGAATGAAACGACGGTAATAACCTGCCAAACCGAGAAAAGAACGAACTTCGGTGGGAGTCATATGCGGCTTCCAGTTCTTAACAACTTCGATCTTTGCAGGATCAACATGAATACCCTTTTCGTTAACAATGTGGCCCAAAAACTGAACTTCTCTCAACCAAAATTCGCACTTAGAAAACTTGGCATACAATTTCTCCTTTCGAAGCAGATCAAGAATGGTATGGAGATGATTCTTGTGGTCTCTCTCCGATTTCGAATAGATTAAGATGTCATCGATGAAAACAATAACGAACTTTTCCAGATTAGGTTTACAAACACGGTTCATGAGGTCCATAAAAACCGTGGGTGCGTTTGTCAACCCAAAAGGCATAACACAGAACTCTTAATGACCGTAACGAGTTCGAAAGGAGGTCTTGGGAATGTCATCATCACTAACTCGGAGTTGATGATAACCCGAACGGAGATCGATCTTCGAGAAGCATGCGGCTACTTGAAGTTGATCGAAAAGATCGTCGATTCGAGGGAGCGGAAAACGATTCTTAACGGTAAGCTTGTTAAGTTCACTGTAGTCAATGCACATGCGGAATGAACCATCTTTCTTCTTGACAAATAGCACAGGTGCGCCCCACGGAGAAGAACTCGGGCGAATGAAACCCTTGTCCGAATGTTCTTGGAGTTGGCTTGAGAGTTCTTGCATCTCGGAGGGTGCAAGACGGTAAGGGGCTTTTGCTACGGGGTTAGCTCCGGGTATAAGATCAATTCGGAATTCGACTTGACGAACCGGAGGAAGACCAGTGACATCATCGGGAAAAACGTCGGGAAAATCGTGAACAACCGGGATATCGGATAATTTCTTCTCTTTTCGCTCTTTCTCTACCACGAGTGCTAGGAAGGCGACACATTTCTTGCTCAAATAATGTTGAGCTTGAAAGCACGACATGAGGTTAATCTTAGACGTTGGAGTATCACCAAAAAGCTTAAGAATACGACCATTTTTTAGAGGTATACGAATGAACTTTTCGAAATAAACAACTTCCGCACGATTAAGAGTTAACCAATCCATCCCTATAATTACATCGAAACTACCTATTTGCATCGGAATGAGGTCAATTAAAAACTCGACTTTGTTAAGGAGTATGACGCAATTCCTGACTACCGAGTCAATCATAATAGAATTCCCGCCGGCTACTTCTACGGTAAAAGGTCTAGACAACTTATCCCGAGGCTTATCAATAATATACGCAAAATCCAAAGATATAAAAGTCTTATCGGCACCCGTATCAAACAAAACCGAGGCATGATGATTATCAATGAGAAACGTACCATTCACCACGTCGCTAGAACTCTGAGCTTGATTCACATTCATCATAAACGCACGACCATTGGAACCTTGAGGGGTTTGAGCAACTTGGTTCAAAGGAGGAGCTTGAATTGCAGGGGCTTGAGTTGATGCCGATTGAGGAGCCATGAGCTGAGGCACATGAGGTTCATGGATTTGAGGTGCATAGGCTTGAGGTTGGTAGGTTTGCACTTGGTAGGCTTGAGCAGTGTAGTACGGTGCATGGTATACTTGGGCTTGTGGTGGATGGGTAACATAAGGTGGTGCAGGCATGACACGGGCTTGGTTAGCATGGGTGAGTATTGGGCAGGCATTACGGAAATGATTAGGGTCTCCGCAGTGGTAGCAAGCTTGGGTGTTGGGAACACCGGGCTGTGCAGGGTTAGCAGCAGGTCTAGCAGTAGGGGGTGCAGACCGGGTTTGGAAAACTTGAGAACCAGGCGGTGCACATCAAGTATTGGCACGGTGGCCGTAACGGTTGTATTGGGTACACAATCGGAAACGGAATTGACCGGGTGATGGCGGTTACACCTGGCACAAAGAGGATGTGGGCCAAAGTAAGCTTTCTTGTTTGGGGCATTAGGGTCATTTGGGGCTTGGTTGACGAAGTAGTTTTGGCAGTTGGGCTTACATTTTTGGTGGTTCTTGTTGAAGCGGTTGTTGTTGTGAGAGGGTTTGGCCTCAGCTTTGGCATCGGTAGAGGAGTCTGTCTTTGCCTTGTCGGGTGTGGGCTTGGAATCCTTGCGGGTCAAAGCTCCATCCCGAACGTGACCATCAGTGAGGGAGGCAGCTAAATCCAATGCCTCACTGATGGTTAATGGGTTACGACTCATTACGGCATCCCGGAAAGCGAGCGGGAGACCGCGAATGTATATCTGTTGGTGCATGATGTCAGTAGTTCAGTATGTTTGGCTACGGCTTGTTTTGTATTGAGGGGTTCGGTACGTGTAATTGTGATTTGGCTATCACGTGTTACAGGAGTTGCAATACAACATGTCTAGAGTATTGTAACGTGTCTTTGTACTTGGGTTTAACGTATATCGCGTCTAACACTCGTATCGTCTTACGTAGGGATTCCGCACCTACGTAATACGAGATATTTCCGTGTAGATCCGGCTGGGAACCTACAATTGGTATCAGAGCGTTTGCTCGTGATTCTGTGGTTCGGGATTATCACACGAGTGTAGAAATCGTTCCGTTCGACTATTCGCGGGACAAGTTTACGTTGAAATACCGAGTTTTTGTGTCCTAACCATCTCCCACTATCAAATACAACCCATTACATCTCCACATACCTCGCAATACGTCAAAAATCTTTTGTTCACTAGGCGAAGTTGCCGCCACTGTTTGTAGGGTTTAGGCGAAGATATAAGTTTAAGCGAAGTTATCTTTAACTTCGCCTGTCTCACAAATTCGCTTAAATTAAGCGAAGTTGTCATTAAGCGAAGTTAACATCAGGCGAAGTTAAGAAGTAAGCGAAGTTAAGGTTGTAGCGAAGTTGAGTATAAGCGAAGTTAAGCTTAAGCGAAGTTAAGCATAACTTCGCCTACTGGGTACTGTTCAAAATAATATAATATTATTTTTAGGTTTCTTTGTGTTTTCGAGTCGTATTTCTTTCAAAGATGACTTCTATAAATATTACGGAACTGGTGAAAATGGAGGTGGAAGCAAGTTCAGCTACTAAGGCTCCGAAAATGCTTAAGGGTGCCGATTTTGTTGCTTGGAAAGATCGGTTTGAACAGTATGTTAAATATCAAGATGCTAAGATGTGGGTGTGCATACAAGATGGATATTCCACCAACGGCCTTGTTTGAGGGTCGTGATCAAATAAAGAAGTACAGTAAGATGGATGAGGAGGAGAGGAAAGTGTATGAGGCAGAGAGTAAAGCTCATGCGGCGATCACCATGGCTCTTCCACAAGATATTCTTCACACCTTCAGGAAATACAAAACCGCTAGAGAGCTATGGGAAGCGCTAGAAATCGATATGAAGGTAATGTGGGAATACGTGCATCCAAAGTTAAGCTACTAAAAACCCAATTCTCGGTGTTCAAACATTTGAAAAATGAATCACTTGATGTTATCATCACAAGATATTATCATCTAATGACCGAACTCGGCAATTACTCCATTGTATACAAAGAAGAGGAGATAGTAGAGAAACTCCTTGATGCTCTTCCACCGAAATGGGAAATGTACACGGTTTTGATGAGAGAAGATAAAGAGTTTGCCGATTTTGATTTGGAAACAACAGTCAATAAATTACGAACTTTTGAACTTAACATGGTTCGGAAAGAGACACCAACTGATCAGGTTCAGGATTCGGGTATGTACGGTGCAAAAGTTAGTTCAAGTTCAAGCTCAAGATCAGAATCATCTGCTTACTACTCAAAGGGAGACTCAAGCTCAAACTCAACTCATGATGGTCATGTGACTCTCAACATGAATGGTGATGTATGTTTTGTAGCTGGAGGAAGTAATTCTTCAAAACCTCAAGCCACAACTGGTAACTTTTCATCAAATGCTCAAACCAACAAATACTCACAGATGCCCATGAGTGTTAAATCAGCTGAACAGCAGTTTGCCCTCTATGCATCTTTCATTGCATCTTATGAAAATTACATCAAAGGTAAAATAGTCGATCCTGCAACTTTGGATGAAGACTATGATCAGATTTATGCTGATGATATGGAAGAGATGGATCTGCAATGGCAGATGGCGATGATAGTAAGAAGAGTTAAAAGGTTCATGAAGAAAACGGGTAGAAAGTTCGTTGGTGAAAGACCAGGGTTTGACAAGTCAAAGGTTCGATGCTATAACTGTCAACAAAATGGTCACTTTGCCAAGGAATGTACAAATGAGAGAGTCGAACGCAGCCAGAACAGGCCTGCACAACAAAATGGGGGAGATAGTGAGAATAAGGCTATGGTATCTAGACACAATAGTGGGATAACTGGAATCTACAGGTTGAGGAAGTCTTCGAACATGCAAATTTAGTTAACATCGAAACTGGAGGAAGCGAGAGGGAGAAGGGGGAAAATCAAGCTTACATGGCAGAAGTGAACGATCAGCTTTCTGAGGTAAGTTCTGAACTCTCTTGTATGCAATGTGAAAATCTGTCTGAACAATTGAGAACAATAACTGATCAGTTTGTTAGTTTGGACATTCAATTTAAAACGTTAAAAGAAGATCATCACTATACTAAAACTAGAGAAAATAGTTACTCTGTTAAAATAAAAGCTAGTGAAAAGGATATCAGAAGTCTTAAAGCCAGTCTAGCTGAAAAAATACAAGTAATTGATCTTAGTTATGAAGTGTTAGAAGAGAAAACCAAACTAATTGCTGACAGGGATAAACAGATAGCTGATTACCAGGTAAAAGTGGTGGAATTAAACAGAAAAATTGAACAATTTAGAAACTCCTCAGCCATGCTTGATCACATCGTAAGTGTTCAACGTTCCCCAGTTAAAAAAGGGGGAATTGGATATTCTGAAGTTCCACCACCATATAATCATAACTATACGTATAATCCTAGTAATCAGAAATCTGTTGATGATGAGATTAGTCAGACAGTTCCTGTCAAAGTTTCGATTAAAGAACCTGAAGTTAGTAAAAGCGAAACAAGTAAGCTTGTTTCGAATGTTAAGATTTCTGTTCCTAGTTCGGTCTCATCAAATTCGGACAAGACATCCGAATCTAGTGAGATAAAAGAAGAGGTAGTATTACTAAAACGTGGGGAGGAATATAAGCCAACTGAAAAGATTTCTCCCCAAAACCCGTTTGTCCCACCATATATTAGACAAACGAATAGTAATGCAACCTCAACATCTGAAACAACTGTTGAGACGAAAGTTGAACACGGGAGTTGTTTCAGATGCAATCAAATCGGACACCTAATTGCTAATTGCCCTCTCAATCAGAGATTCAGAGGTATGAGGCCTCCGAAAACTGAGAATAAAACTAATAGTAATTAATATAATGGTAAGAATGCTAACTCTCCAAAATTCAGACATTGGACTAATCCAAGATTTCAAAGAAATCGATCTCAGTTTTTCCCAGTAAACAACCGAACCAACAATTATAATTCAGTTAATCCACTAAGGTTTGGATGGCCTCATAGTCAATTCTCAAGAAGGTATCCTTATAGAACTTACAAAAATTATTCTCAAACTGACTTTGAACAGCCAAAGTACGGGATGCCGTTTAACAGATTTAATCGACCCAAGACCAATAGGTCTTGGGTCCCCAGATTTTAATCATTTGCTTTAATCGTGCAGGAACAGTTGAACAGAACTGTAAACAATCTGTGGTTGTGGATAGTGGCTGTTCCCGGCACATGACTGGTAACAAGAATTTGTTACATGAATGGAAACCTGTTCAAGGAGGAAGAGTTAGTTTCGCTGGAAAGAGCAGAGGTAGAATCACCGGTATTGGAACCGTAACAAATGGAAAAATGATATTGGAGAAGGTGAATTTTGTAGAAGAGTTGAAGCATAATTTGTTGAGCGTATCTCAGATTTGTGACAAAGAGTACACAGTGCACTTTACTAAAGATGAAGCAATTGTTCTGTATCCTGGTTTCAAGATACCAGAGGCATGGGTGGTGATGAAAGCTCCAAGAGAAAAGAACACATACGTCATGGATATGAGGTCAACTGAGATGGCAACAGAAGAATCATGTCTTCTGTCAAAGGCAACTGAATCGGAGTCCGAATTATGGCATCGAAGAATGGGGCATATACATCTTCGAAAAATGAACTACATTGTCAAGAATGGGCTGGTGTTTGGTGTCCCCTTGAAGAATTTCAACTTTGAAGACCAATGCTTATCGTGCAAGAAGGGAAAGCAACACAAGAAACCTCATCACACCAAGAAGGTTAATTCAATTGTCGGTACCCTAGACCTGCTTCACATGGATCTCTTCGGTCCCGTGAATGTAAAAAGTCTAGGTGGAACATCGTACTGGCTTGGTAATAACTGATGATTACTCTCGATATTCTTGGGTATATTTTCTGAAGACAAAAGATGAGACGGTACAGTTGGTAATGAACTTGATTACCAAGGTTGAGAATATTATGGGGAGAAAGGTTAAGTACATCAGGAGTGATAATGGGACAGAGTTCAAAAACTACCAGATGGAGATGTTCTGCTTACAGAAAGGGATAGACCACCAGTACAGCGCCCCGTATACTCGGCAACAAAATGGGTGGCTGAGAGGAAGAACAGGACGCTAATTGAAGGAGCCAGAACCATGCTGGCTGATGCTAAACTTCCCGTGGTGTTCTGGGCTGAAGCAGTTGCCACAGCCTGTTATATCCTTAATCGTGTTTTAACTGTTAAAAGGCTAAATAAAACTTGTTATGAACTTATGCATGGTCGAAAGCCAAACTTGAATGGTCTCGAACCATTCGGGTCCCCATGTACGATATTAAAGACAAACTCTAAATTTGGTGAGAAAGCCGACGAAGAAGTTGATGAGAAAATTGCTTCACAAATCATGTATGACGAGGAGGAAAACATTGTGCAACGTCCACGACACGATGAAAGTCAACCTTCCACGTCAAGTGCCGTTAATGCTCCTGCTGCCGCTACTGAAGAAGAATTTTACAACCCTTTTCACTCTCAACAACAATCGCCCATTGATGAACTCTCTTCGAACCTGGAAGACAATCTGCAAGTCAGTTCGGTTCCGACTACTGGAGTTCACAAAAATCACCCTTTAGAGAACGTGATAGGTGATCTATCTGACGGTGTACAAACAAGACGAAGCTTGAATGAGCACACCTGTGTTTACGCAAGCATTAAAGAAACAGGTATCATTAACGAGTGCTTGTACACCTGCTTCATCAGCCAGATTGAACCAAAGAACTATCAAATGGCTCTAAAAGAAAGCTCGTGGGTCGAAGCCATGCAAGAAGAGTTAGCCCAGTTCGAGAAGATGGAGGTATGGAAATTGGTTGCAAAACCAAAGAATGTGCATGCGATTGGCACCAAATGGGTTTTCAAATGTAAGATAGATGAGAAAGGAATAATCATCAGGAACAAGGTGAGGCTGGTCGTAAAAGGGTTTAATCAGCAAGAAGGGATCGACTACAATGAAGTGTTTGCTCCTGTGGCAAGATTGGAAGCGATTCGTTTGTTTTTGGCATTTGCTGCACACAATGAGTTGAAGGTGTTCCATTTAGATGTGAAAAGTGCGTTTCTTAACTGTAAAGTCGATGAAGTTGTGTACGTTGAGCAGCCTCCAGGTTTTCCTGACCCAGACTTTCCTGATCACGTGTACAAGTTAAGTAAAGCGCTATATGGACTACATCAGGCCCCTCGTGCCTGGTACGCAACCTTGTCTGATTACTTACTTGAGAATGGGTTCGAAAGAGGAAAGATCGACAGCACGCTGTTTGTCAAGAAAAAGGGGGGAGACTTTCTCCTAGTTCAAGTCTACGTGGACGACATCATCTTTGCTGCTTCAAAAGTCGCCATGTGTCAGGAATTTGAGGAAGTCATGAAAAGGAGGTTTGAAATGAGTGCAATGGGTGAATTAACTTTATTTTTAGGATTGCAGGTTGATCAGAAGAAGGAGGGGATATTCATCCATCAAACTAAATATGTCCAAGACGTTCTCAAACGCTTCAAGATGGAGGACAGCACTCCATTTGATACTCCGGTCTGCGTCAACCACAAGCTGGGCGCTGATTCAGACAGTGACGCAGATGTGGACCCCACTCAATATCGAGCAATCATAGGTTCCTTAATGTATTTAACTGCATCTAGACCTGACATTATGTTTGCAGTTTGTCTCTGTGCTCGATTTCAGGCAAGCCCAAAGGAATCTCACATGAAGGGAGTGAAGAGACTACTGCGGTATCTCAAAGGCAAGCCTAAGCTGGGATTGTGGTACACGAAAGGAGGAGACTTGGATTTGGTCGCTTATACAGATTCTGACTATGGAGGTTGCAATCAGAACAGGAAGTCGACGACCGGTGGATGTCAGTTTCTGGGAGGAAGATTGGTTTCGTGGCAAAAAAAGAACCAGACCTCTGTAGCCATTTCTACCTGTGAAGCAGAATACATGGCAGCATCAAACTGCTGCTCCCAGGTTCTTTGGATACAACAGCAATTGCGCGATTACGGTCTGAATTTCACTCAAACTCCTATTTGTATTGATAACACTGCTGCAATCTCAGTAACTAACAATCCCGTAAAACATAGCAAAACTAAACACATTGACATTCGTCATCATTTTATACGGGATTGTGCTGAGAAGAAATTAATAGTGCTCGAAAAGGTTGATTCGTTAGATAATTTCGCTGATCTTTTTACTAAAGCATTTAACAGAACTCGCTTTCAAAACCTTGTTGAGCTTAATGGGATGATCAATCCTGAGTAACCGTATTACTTGAGTAAAAAAAAAACGTCACTATCGCTTAGAATTATGTCGGTTGCTTCAGTTTGAAGGACATATCTTCGGATGTGTTTGGTCCTCACTTCTACCAGTAGATTATGAGGATAGCCATTAACCAGATGACAGAAAGCGACTGTGGTGGTTTATGATGTGTTTTTATTCTGTCGCTGAAAAATAGTCGTTCATACTTAGTTAAAAGGACGCATATTCGTATGTGGTCGGTCCAGCTGATCCATTGGATCTTCAGGATAGCCATTTACCTGATGACTTTGACTTGATCGGGGCGATAGAATTTAAATTTTTTTTTGGGAGATGATATAATTTTTCAAGTCTATAACTTCGTAAGAAGTTTCTATACAATGTTTCTAAGAAAATTGATCCAACCTTGGAAAGTGATACTCAAACTATTTCTGTGTGCTTAACTAGTGAAGTTATTAGGCCCAAAAGACTCTAGAACACTCATTGTATGTTATGGTAGCTTTTTATGGTGCGTAAAAGTTTATTTGATATTAACTAAATCTTCTCGATTTAAAGGGAAAACTCATTAAGAGTTGTGTATGTCTCCATTTACATCTTTCCGAATGATAGGCAGAAAAGTGATTACCCAGTCATACACGAGCCCGTGAGTGTTCTGATTCCCGAGAAGATAGTGTGTCAAGTAACTGCAGTGATCCAGATTCGGGACTTGCAGTTGTCTACTGTTTGAAGCTTTGTAACTCTTTATTATTAAAAAAAATAAAAAAATAAAATAAAATAAAATAAAATTAAGATGTTAAGCCTTCTGAAGCTTATTATGTTGTACTTATCAATCAAGAGGCAAGAAAGAGAACGGGATGAAGACTCTAAAAGATCATGATGTATTTACCGTTTAATCAGACACTACGGGTCGAGGTCAACTCGGGGTGACTTGGGGAAAGCCAAATACGCTTTGAGAATAGATAGGAGACATCACTTCTCTGATGTGTTGTCCGTCTAAATTTTGAGCTTAATTGAACCTATTCTGTATCACAGAAGCGTTGAAAACCATACTAAGTTGTTTACCTGCTTACAACCTGTTTCTTTATGTCATAATACAGCTGAACATGGATCTATGTGACAGTCATTTAATTAGTATGATTCCTGTTCGGATCTTTTCTAAAACATATGGGTCCCTGTCAAGACTGAAATTTGATCCCATATACTTTATTTCTAAATTTACTCTACGTATCTCATTTTACGATTCAAAGCTTGGTTACTTGGTTCTTTGATTTTAACATTTAAATCTTTAAAGGAAGTTTTAAAAAGACAATTGCATAATGTTCAAATTTATAAGGGTCTGTAGTGAAAATTTTAATTGTAAGCGAAGTTGAAGGGCGAAGTTGCTATAGAGCGAAGTTATGGATAAGCGAAGTTAACCATAACTTCGCCTGAGCTGCTTCAAGCATATATAAAGGTCAAAACAGTCAAACTTTTCATATTCTCACACTTCAAGCGAACTTATCATATAAAACCCTCGGCGAAGTTGTCCCTTGAATCAAACCTTGTTATTAATCTTAATTTCGATCCGCATTAAAGGTGTGTAGGGTCGGTATGTCTTATAATTCATGTCCATGATGTTTATCAGATTTCGTTTCGGTCTGAAACGTGACCTCGCTCATGCTAACCCTTATACACCCGCTTTTCCGACTCGTTTTAATGTGGTCGTAACCAACTTGATCGTCTAGAACTCCATAATAACATGTCTTTTTGAGTCCACAATCATCAAATTCACAAAATTCACACCAGTATGGCCTTCTAAACTGTTGTCGTTTCAGTTCAGGCGAAGTTATAGTTTAGGCGAAGTTGTTCACAACTTCGCCTTAGGCTTAACTTCGCCTGCTCCTTTAATTTTTAATTAAACAGGGGCGAAATTGTTCAAGGGGCGAAGTTATGATTAGGCGAAGTTATCCTTAACTTCGCCTTAGGCTTAAATTCGCCTGATGCTTTAAATATTATTTAAAAGTTAATCTGTTGTCAGACGAAGTTATTGTATAGGCGAAGTTGTGCTCAACTTCGCCCTATGTCTAACTTCGCTTGCACACTAATGTTTATCTTAACTTCGCTCATGGTAATAAGCGAAGTTACGATCTGCCTTGACGATTCTCTAACTTAGACCGTTTGTGGTGCAGATATGGCAGCTGTAGCAGGAGCCGGTGGTGCTGGTGGTGACGAAGGTGAAGATAATAACCGCCAATTCTTTCCGGGGCACAATATGTACATAACACTGGACCCGGATGCTAGCGGTGTTGATGATTATCGCGAGATCATCACTTTTCTGATTCGCTCGCGTATCTTCCATGCGATTACTACAACTCTGCCCATTTCTCTGCCAAACATAGAAGACTTCTGGCAGACGGTTGAATACGATTGTAGAGTCGAGCTCCCAGTAATGCGCGCCACCGTTAACAATCAGATGGTGCAGTTCTCATCGGAACAGATAAGGGTCGCTTTGCAGTTTGGGAACGAAACGAGAGATGACCCTACGGACTTTGTTGCTCCATTCAGAGATGGTGCATTTTTAAGAATGGGCTATTCTGGTCCATTGGGTGACACTCAAAGGCGCAAGGGATTTTTGTTGGATCGATGGCGCTTTCTCATGCACGTGATGATCGTGTGCATGTCGGGTAGAAAGGCTGGTACGGACGGGATGGGTGCGACGATGCAGTCGGCAATGATAGCACTGACTTACAACAAGCGTTACAGCTTCAGTCAGATGGTGTTCTATGAAATAGACCATCAGAGACGAGCGGTGGTTCGTGAAAGATTCTTGATGTATCCTCGGTTTTTACATATGATCTTGAATCATGTAGCTCCTACGCTACCTCAGCGTCGTCCGATTCGTTATGTGAAGAGTGTCAGCAAGAGAATTTTTGCACAGTGCAGAGCGTCGAGTGCTAGAAGTAAACCAGAGCTTCGTCCTCGACATACTCCGCTATTTGGGTATTTGATAAACCCAGCGTATGTTGCTCCTAGTGGAGACGAGTTTCAGGATCCGGCACCGCAACAGGCTGCTGTTTCTCAACCACCACCTGTGGTACAGCAAGCACTACCTGCTGCTCCTGTTGTGGCACCGGAGTAACACGTAGACCTTGAAGCTGCTTTTGGTGGCCAAGGATTTTTTGATATGGAACGAGTCGATCCTAAGGAAGAGGTTCAGGTTTCAGTTGCACAGGTTTCTAGTATGGATGTGCAGTTGGTAGCTACGTCGGTAGCTGATTCTGAAAGAACCGATTCTGACTCCTCAGCTGATGAGGTTGCTGAAGCAAGACAGATACTGGTCGCTCAAGAGAGGATTCACGGTAAAAGAAAGAAAGATACTGATGATAGTGAATCTGATTTTGAGGAGGAGTTGGGTCGGTTGATTCGTCGATCTAAAAGGGCAAGAACGGGTGAAGGATCGGGAGCTGGTGAAAGCTCGAGGGTGGTTCGTTTCTCTCCACCTGCTCTATCTGGTATGACTATGGTCCCTGCATCGTTGCCTGTGACAGGACCGATCACCTCAGGTGCCCCCGTTTTGACAACATCATCTTCTTTTGGCATTCCACCTACCACATTTCAGCTTTCGACTCCAGAAAGTGAGTCCTTGCCACCTCCTACACTTACTCCATCGGAGGTTGTTGCAAGATTCATTGAGTCGACGCTGGTTGCCACCGCAGGGTTATCTGTTACAATACCACCTGCGGTTACGTTTCAACCTGTTTCTGATGTCCCGGCTACTTTGGAAATCCCTTCACCGTATGCTCAAGACACCTCTCATATGAGTTTTGATTTTGATGCAACCTTATCTGACTCGGACAGAATAGCAGCTCTTGAAAGGGTCGTGGCGGAACAGTCAAGAATAAATCTGATCCAGGCTCACGCTATTCAGCGCCTTGTTGCAGAGAATCAGATTCAGTCGTCCCTCCTGATTGAGCACGGTAAACTTTTTGATGCCTTGAAACAGTTCTTGGCATCTCAGGGGGAGACGAGCTGCAAAGGCGATGAGTTGAGGACGAAGAAGAGGAATGATCGAGACGATGATCCCAATGCATCGAAAGGTGCAGGTGGTGAGTTGCCAAGAACTGAACAAGCTCTTGGGACTTCCACATCTCAGGGGGAGTCTACTGGTGCAACTGGTGAATCGGGCGGTGATGACGTGGTGGTAGTAGATGATGAGGAGATGGTGGATGTTGATATTGAAGGTGACGAAGATGTTTTACCGATTGAAGAAATTGAGAATATAGGGGCTGAGATTGTGATTGACAGTGAGGTTGAAGAGGGAGAGATTGTGGAGGATAACATTGAGCATGAAATTCCAGAAGCTGATAAGTCAAATTTGGGTCAAGATACGGGAAGCGAGGAGACTGAATGGGAAGAGCAGCCAAGATGGAGAGAAGGCTATGCTAAATGGTTTGTAAAGACAAAGAAACCAGCGGTCCCAACTATGTTTAAGAAGAGTTACAACATCAAAGGGTATGCTGAATCGAAGAAGGGGATTATATGCTGGTTATACGATGAGCAGTTGAGGCTGTTTGTGATTAAACGTTTTGATGGAGTTCAGTATTTCAAGAGATTGTTGAGATCGTTTAATACCTTGCCGGAGTGTGAGGTGAAGGACTTAGCCAAGTTGGGGTTGATAAACAGGAGTGATGATAATATGGCTAGGATTATTGGGAAGATCGTTTGGAAAGAAAGTATAAAAGAGAAAACGTTCGAGTTATTAAAGCCGCAGAAAGGAAAGCTCGTTGAAGATAAAGACAGAGGTATGAGAGCTAAAGGCAAACCGTGGATGATAATGAAGTATAAGCCGATCCGGTGTTTAAAAGAAGTGCCGATGAAACAAATGCCCAAGGATGTCTTAAAGAATCTGAAATGGTGGTATGTTGATAGTGAAACAGCTGAAGCGGTGATGGAGGATGAAGATGAACAAGCGTTGCTGAGAATGTATGATCCAATGCACTTGGTGAATTTGTCTCAAGCTGACTTGCAGGTGCTGAACGAGAAAAAGATATTCTATATTCCGGCATGGAAAGAAGAAGGCAAGAAATATCAGAGAGTAGTTTCCGTTTGTGTCAGAGAAGGAGTTCATGCTTGAAGACGGGTGACTCGAGTTTTGGGGTTACAAGACACGTGATTGAAGTTAGAGATATGAAGCTACTGACAAGGGGAGTCTGTTGGTACATGATGTCAGTAGTTCAGTATCGAGTGTCTGTAATCGTGTTAGTTGGTTTTGTTTTGTTTTAGTTAAGTTGTCTCACAAGTTCGCCTGTTATAAGCGAACTTGTGGAACAAGCGAAGTTATTGACAACTTCGCCTAGCATGTTAGGCGAAGTTGTCGAAAGGTATATATGTTTGGCTACGGCTTGTTTTGTATTGAGGGGTTCAGTACGTGTAATTGTGATTTGGCTATCACGTGTTAAAGGAGTTGCAATACAACGTGTCTATTGAGTATTGTAACGTGTCTTTGTACTTGGGTTTAACGTATATCGCGTCTAACACTCGTATCGTCTTACGTAGGGATTCCGCACCTACGTAATACGAGATATTTCCGTGTAGATCCGGCTGGGAACCTACAATTTCTAAATTCCACGGGTCTCGGGAGTTACTAGATGCGGCACAATATGACTTAGTTCGCGAAATCGGCTAGAATAAGTGGAGTTATCGCCTCCGATTTGCTTAAGATACCAAAACTCCGCTTCCAACCTCTGCAGTTCATCTTCTGGGCAAAATTCCTTTTTCATCACCTCCTTTAGTTCCACCCAAGGCATAGCCACAACCAAATCCGACCCTTGGTTGTTCCTCAAGGCATTCCACCATACAACAGCTTGATCCTTAAAGAAGCTTGAAGCAAATTTGGTCCGTTTGACATCCGAACATTCACAGTGGATAAATATGTTCTCCGTTTCTTCAAACCGTTGGAGCAAGGCGGTGGCATTTTCCTCACCATGATAAGATGGAGGTTTGGTGCTCAAGAAGTTACGAAATCATAGTTGTTAGGTGTGGCCGAAGTGGCTGAACCATTAGAATTGAGGCTTTGGATTTGGGTGACAATAGCAGGCATAGCAGCAGCAAACTCTCTCGTGATTCTAGCAGCCAGACGGCGGTCACGTGAGCCAGATGATCGTTGGTGACGAAGGTGATTTCTGAGTGACGACATTCTACAGGAAAATAAGCGTAAAGATTTATGAGTTGGGGGATCATATGTGTAAATATTTATGGGGAAACAAAGTTAGTTGAAAACATTAAGTTTCTGTTAGGTTAGTTTCACAAAAATATAACGAAATGCATCTCGGGACGTTGCCCTCCAATGAGCTTTCCATGGCAATTTGAATGGCCCAACAATAATTAACGAAAACACTTTTGAGTTGGACAGCCCATGAGCGTTACTTGGCAATTTGTTTGTCCCAACTAATTAACGAATTATCGATGCAATATAGTTTTTCGGCCCGATAAGCGTCTTTAGCCGACCAAACTAAATAACGAACTATCGAAACAAAATATGGGTAGTCGGAGTATCCGACAAAAATACGAAACAAGTTAACAGATGGATAGTCGGGATTCCCGACTAACCACTTGAAATAACGTAAAAACCATAATCGGGAGGTTACCGAATTTAAGCCACGAATCACCATGAATTCGGTTTAAAAAATGTATTTAGGAATGCAACCACTAGTGTGGTTACGGTTGACAGCTTAGGGTGTCGGTCACATGGCATTCCTGGGTCTCGCTTGGGTCCATAGGGTTGAAGACTGTGGTCAGGTTATCACCCAGGTAAGGATTAGTGTCTTACCTTTGGTTCTTGGAACCGTTTTGCCAATAACCAACTCACATTTTCTCTCCCCTTTTCTTATGATAGGGACATGCCATATAACCTAGCCCTAAGGAGAACGAGTGAAAACAACAGGTGGGAATTCTTAAGGAATTTCCTGCAAATAAAAGGCAATCTAATATTGATTTTAAATTTAAATAAAATTTTAAGTTTTGAGGCGTAGCCTCGGAGCAGTGCGTGTGTGCATGACAATAATATAATAAGAAAACTTATCAACTAAGGGAAAGCAGTAACAATCAACTAGAACACGTAAGGTAAGCAGATAAGCACGTATAGGGCTCCTAAACATGTGTCTAACGCAATCTCTAACGACCTATCTTAAACATTCGGCTCTGATACCAATCTGTCACACCCCAACCTACGGCGGAAATGCCGGGGCGTGGACTGATTGTCACAGCTCTCAAGGTTACTATCATGCAAATATTAAAATTTAAATATCTATTTATTTAATTCAAATAACATCATTATTCATTACAAAAGAAAATCCAAAGTAAACAAACATCAAACAATTCAAATTTATAATCTCGAAATAAAATCTTCTAGCATAGTCCTTAAACAAGTCTTCTAAGTCCATATACTTCAAATTAAACGATGACCTGCATATGCGTTGAAAATAATATAGTTTGTCAACACGAGGTTGAGTGAGCAACACACCAGTTCAGTTATACATATATAATAAAATACGTAGCTGCAACGAGTCAAATGAGATTAACATATCAACCAATGAGAAAATAAAATGAGATGCCGAAAAGCACAAAGCTAAATCGAATAGCGTATGATTATACCATTTTCTGAGATTATGCTAGACCTCTCCGAATGCGGTTCACATTGAGCACATAAACATATAGCAAGTATGGCATGAGATTAGTTAACATAAGACAACAATTGCAGTTTTGTGTATAGATAAAGTGTGAAAATATAATAAGTTACGCATATGTCCCCAAAAATGATAAAAAGAGTAAAAAGGGGGGATGTGGTACTCACCTCAAGGACGAACGAGGACAACTAAGATGATGAGAATGAGGAAAAAGGATCACGCGCGAACGTTAACGCCTAAGAGAGTAAAGGATGCGTTTAAAATAAAGATCTTGATTACGACATTAATTAAGTGACAACCAAATAATATTATATTAATATTACATTTTGCAAGGGTTTATTATTTAACTATTATTTTGATTTATGAAAATACACTTAATAAAGTATTACTTGATATATATACGTATTCATTAAATGTTAGTTTTTAAGTATCTTTATATATATCTATATATAAAAATATATATATGTGTGTGTGTGTGTATGAAAACGAGTCTTAGAAAAATATATGTATATGAGCGAAAACAATTATTAAGAAGCCAGTTTTTAGTGAATCAAACTTGTTTAAACATTGATATTAATAATAATATTGGTTATTAATTATTTATTAAAAGAAACAAAGAAAAATGGTTTATTCCAAAAATAAATGGGGTGCCAGAGGATCGAACCTGCGACCTCCGCCCCCATGCACACACGCATTAACCAGTTGGGCTACCCAGCCATTTGCAACAAAACTCAGTTCGCGTAAATAAAATAGAAATAGCAGATGTTCATCTCAAATAAACAAACCCTAGGAATCGCGATTAACCAAAGCGTTAACAATTGATTAAAACAGGTTTAGGGTTATTGATTCACATGAAAACGTGACTCAAAACATACCTTTAATTGTTTCCAATGATGAATAGACGAGGGAGAACGGCGAAGAACAGAGCCGACGCTAAAAGGGTTATGAACGAGGAATTAACGAGTGCAATGGTTCAATTAAATAAGGGGATATTGTCGGTCACATTATAAGGAAGGTATTCATGAATTTAATTGAAAAATAATCAGCGTTTACGCGGACATTGGCTGTCAATTAGTGTCGGCTTAATATAAACGGCAATAACGAATCAAAAAGATACAATTTAACATAAATAGGTTATCAGTGAGCCGCGCCTAACATAATTAAACGATTTCCTAACATAAAACTTGATTACAAACGATTTATGCCAGCTAATTAGATGATTGATTAATCTCGGGTACACGAACACTTGAATATGGGTCGGGTTTTGGTGATGGATATCCATTTTGTAGTATGGATTATAACAATATAATAAAATTAATAATTAAAACTCGATAAATGCGGGAAAATTATTAATGATAAAACCCGGACTCGTAAATGGGTCGGGTAACAGTTACAAACGATAAAGCGGGAAAACGCGAATTGTTACAGTGGTGGTGACTTACGACGACATACTCACCATCGGTGATCTTGGTGGTGACTTAAGAGGCAACAGGTATCACCGGTACCCTAGTCGCCATCACCGGAGGCGACAAGTAGCCGGTACAATTTTTCAAGAAAAAAAACAACCATCACCATGGCGCTCCGGTAGGCTGACGGTGGCTCACCGTAGATGAGCTTTGAATCGACCTCTGGTAAATGTCGTAGAGTCGTCAACATCTAGATTTGAAATTAAACAACTGGATGGTGGTGAGTGGGAGATATGATTTGGTTTTAGTTTGAAGAGTTATGGTGGTGAGATCTAGATTCATTATTTTATTTACTTTGAGTTTTGGGAAATGATAAGAGATAAAGGTAGAGTGTTAGGTTGAAGGATAATTAAGGGGTTGTTTGGTGTTCAAATCTGAATGAGTAAGATTTGAATGATCATCTGTCACATTCAACAACAATAATATGTCTGAATGATTTATATGTTTTTTTGTTTGGAACAAAACAGTCTGAAGTCTGAATGAATCAGATTTTTACATTTGAATGGTTCCATTTTGATGGTGTTGGTAGCGTTAGGTAGACGTAAACAAACAACCCCTAAGATGGAATTACTTAACTACCATTTTGATTAATAAAACAATAAATCAGGAAAACACGTATGTGGAACACTTACAACCACACAAGTGAGTTTACATGGTTTTCTCAACTGGTATAGGTTTTCATTTTATATTTCTTCTATTTATATATATGTGTGTGTGTGTGTGTGTATGTTATTAAAACTAATATTCTTCAAATGAATTTTACGAATTTTACAAAATTTTGATCTTCCAAAGAATAAATGTATGTTTGGTTTAGGGTAATGAAGTGGGAGAAGGATGAAATGGACCATATAATAAATGAAATAAATCATTGTCATTCATTTAATTGTCTTATTTGATAAATCGATGATAATTGAATAAATTATTACTTTATATTGTTTGGTATTAAAAAAATTATAAATGGAATAGAAATGATAAAAGTAGTCCTATCTCAAAATATTTATTTTACCAAAATAACAAAAATTGCAATGTGTCGATGGTGATAGTTCATGCTAAGAAAACGGTGGTGGTGACGATGACGACAGTCAGTCAGCATAGGTGGTGGGGGGTGGCAGCGATAGTGGTAACGCTGGTGGTCAGTTGATAATGGCGTTGATAGTGATGGTGGTGGCAGTCAAGTGGTGGTGGTCAGGCAACGAACAATGTTGGTGGCGGTGGTGGTTGACGACAACAGTGACAATGGTTGTGATGGCTACAACGATGGTGGTGGTGGTGGTGGTGGCGGCGACGGTTAGGTGGTGGTGAAGGGTGTGACCATTAGGTGATGGGGTGGTTGTTGTTGAGCAAGTAGCGTAAAAAAGAAAAGAAATGAAAAAAAAGATGAGAGGATGAGAGGGAAAGAATAAGATTTCATGTATAGTTGTTAATTTTATTCAATTGAGCAATTAAACACAACTTTTTCATTTTCTTATACCATGTGTTATGAGGCTTTGTTGGAGGTTTGGGTGAAAAATAAGTACTACCACATAGACAACACATGAACACACTTTTTTCTCACATATAAATACCCAAAATGGGTGTAATTGAAAGAGCTTTGTTGGGGGCTTAGTTTCTTTTTAAAACGGAGACTTTTGTTTTTGTGTTTAGACTACCACACTTTCTAACTTGGAGAGCTCTGTTGCGGTGTTGCTCCACTTTTGCCGGACTATGTTGTCTTAACCTGACCCACACTAGCTTTATAGTTTGACTTGGGTGTTCCCTCGATAAACCATACCGCCAGCTGTCACTTGACAGTCATTATGCCGCCATAAGAGCAGAGTAATTATTATTAATTTATGTTAGTTTATATGTAACAAATGTAATTATATATTGTTATTAAATACATTAAGTTTCGTTAAAGTTTAAATATAGAAAAACCTAAATATAAGGAATAGTAAATAACCAAATTAAATACAACTTATTGAAGTGATAAAGAAAGGTAAATAAATTGAAGTTTTACGAATTACTTTTCTTTTCCTACTCTTCTTTCTTTTTTACTTTTACCACTTCTTTTTTGATGAATCTGTTTTAAGCAGACATTGGGATCGGGTGAATTTATTAGAGGCCCAGTTCATCGAGTTTTAGTATTAGATAATATTTATGCCAACACTCTTTGTTTCTTACCAGCTCCGCATCAATCACTCTATTATTGCCGGGTACGCTGTTGACAAACTTGCCTTAGAAGCCGATGATCTCCATCTTTAAGCCATTTACAAAAGACTAAAAACACAAAGGAGAATCAATATCATCTCTCCCCCACACCTGCGACTCGCCCTCCGGCTACCGCCCCGTGCTCCCATTTGTGGGACGTGGCCATCTTTGACGCTATGATAACAAATAGCCTTACGGTGAGTCATTTCATTTATTTTATTATCACGGCATACCAAACACTACCTAAATATTTATTTAAAATGATTAAATGTTAATAATAAGACTTTATATAGTCATCACACTTTTTATTACAAGGACATTAATAGCCAAATACAAACGAAAGGGAAATTACAAGACAGAGTAAATAACACAACAAGCGAACACGTACATACATTTTATTTTATAACATTACATTACCATATGACATCTATAATAATTTTCTTCCTCGTAGTATCTTCTTTTGATCATGATGTCATTTATCACCCTTCAAGATCTAAAAATAGACATGCTTCATCTTTAGTGAGATATTTATTGCACTGTGCTTCTTTTGGCAGATCGCAACCATTGTAGCATGATGTTGGTGTTTTGTCACCTTCTCCCAAAAGTGAAGTTAAGGCGATAAAGCATTTCACAACACACGTTGGCGATGGCAGATCCTTAAGCTCTAGGTTACATTGGCGATCTAATATGTTGGAATATTTTTCACATTTATCCGCAGCTTTTACATAAGATTTAGTACCTTTAATTACCAAACTGAAACCCTTAAGCGAGTCAAATCTCTTTGTCAGTAACTCTGCTATCTTCGTCTTCAACACTACCTTAGGGGTTCCTTCTACCCTTTTTACATATTTAGAAAGCGATCCTTCAATTTTTGTAATTTCCTTAAAAGCACCAGTTATATCTGTTATACGTGTTATAGCTTCGGCTTCTGGAACCCTGCCGAAACATTCACAAAATTGTGATTAATAAACCTACTTTTTTACTTAAGAGCATGTTTGGGAATTGGGATTGCGTTTGAAAACATGTTATTGGCTTATTGGTGTTTTCAAAAACGCAATAAGTTAAAATGTGCTTTGCAATAACGGAAATCTTTTTTATTTTAGCTTTTTGTAGAGGTTGAAAAACAGGTTTTAAGTCCAAATCTTGACTTTTTGAAAAGCCAATAAGCAGTTTTTAAACTAAATCCCAAGCATGCTCTTACAAAACCATAACAACTGTTGGATGAAATTACATACTCATGTCACAAGTCGGTGAACTTGATTGACAAATGTTGACAAATAATTTATAATTGGTTATGTTTTCTAATTGTACTGTAATTATAATTGGTAGCTAGAAATTAGGACAATGCGCTTCACGACGAGATCATTAAATCAAACAAAAAAACACACGTAAAAATGTTAAACTACGAATACGCTGCGACTCGACACGAAGTCAACTTGTATCAAGTTATGAAATCAAAGTATTAGAAAAGCGTTTAACCGATAAATAAACATGTAAAGTCAACACTTGTTCGATTTTAGTGTTAAAATATAAAGTTTGTTAAATAATATAATTAGTTGGAACAAAAGGTAAAATAAAGGAAATAAATCCATCATTTTTATTTCTAGTAGGGATGAGATTTTTTTCGAGCATACCATACCCGTTCAGTACCCATACATGTACCCCTACGTGTCTATTGGATACAGGTACGGGTACCCAAATTTACTGATTTTAGGAACGGGAACTTCTGGTACAAGTACGGGTATTACAGGTACTGGTACCTGTTTAGAACATGCATGGCCATTTTTTAGGTTTCCAACATTCATGACTTTACCTTCTAGCGGGATTTCCAAAACCTAATATATATCAGTTTAATCAGTTTCTTCTCGATCTATATGTGAATATTCATATATTGTGTATTCATATATTTTTATTTTGTGTATTAATATATTTTTATTTCATATATGTATAATTGTGTATATCATTAAATAGCATGTATTAACTTTCTCTCTTGTTTTTTTACAAAAATTGAAGAAACAATAAACAAAGAAAAGGTAAAGGGAAAATAGAAAGATGACTACCGAAGATTAAATGAAAGTTAACCTTCTTCCCATAAGTTAATTTTATTTTAAACATTTTGATAAAAAAAAATTGGGAGACTTTTCATGTTTTGGAATTCATTACTTTATTATGAATAGAATTTATATTATCGTTCATTTCATTTTTAGTTTTAGTATTATGTTTTTGTTGTTTTATTATGGTTTTAGTTGTGGTATTATAGATAATTGTTTGTCGGCACTGTACGGTCCCGATACCAAACAAAAAATGAAGTTTTTAGTACCAAAGCGAGTACCGTACCCGAAAGTACATGTACCCGTACCCGTACGAGTACTCGTACCCGCAACATAAAATTGGGTGCATGTATGTGTACCCAGATTTACTAATTTTAGGTATGGGTACTTTCGAGGACGAGTGCGGGTGCATGTACGGTACCGATCTCATTCCTAATTTCTAGGCTAATAATATAGTTGTTGTAACTAATATAATATTAGAAAAATGAATAGTAGATATGTATGGGGAAGTCAATCTCCTTTTAATATATATAATAATTTTTTGGCTAGCAAGTTATGTTAGTCTATATAAATCAAGTTGGTTAAACATTATAGAGGTGTGAGATGCAACCAAGTTAGGGTTCATGTAGAGACACGCATGAAATGTAACCGAGTTAGGGTGCATCTAGATGCAACCAAGTTAGGGTTTATCAGGAGTAAAACCGAGTTAGGGTTTGAGAGTTGTAATAAGTTTTTTGAGATATATTTTCTGATTAATATGAACAAGAGTTAGTCGTTTAGTTTGTGTTTGTTTATCGATAGGGAATTGAATTGGTATTAGAGCCAAGTTCAAGAAATCGATAAGCGACTATGCCGCCGTTGACGGAAAGAAGGTCGCCCACTTTCGCCACACTAAGAAGAAATCGTGAGGTACGAACAAGTTCAAGGGTTGTCGTCTCCTTCGCCGCTCGCGTCATCAGGTTCTTGCGCCGGTTCCGATTTAAGATTGAACAAGAAGGTTGGTTCAATCGTTGATTTGGTTATGGTTGTGTTTCAAAGTTGGAAATCGGTTGCAATTTACGAGGAGGCTGTTCTTGCAAGCAGGGATTATAAAAGTTTAATATTTTTATGGTGTAATATATAACCTTTTGTGTTGTAGGCGACTCGGTTTATAAGAGGTTTTTGGGTTGTGACCAAATAGTTTTGCAACTAGGGTTTTGACATGTTGGTCAAGACTCGTTTACGTTGTTCAATCAAAGTCGTGATCGAAGGAGAGAAAATTCGATCAAGTTACGGGTCGGAATTCAAGTTGTAATCACAAGTCGCTGGTTACTGTTCGTTGAGTTTTGAATACAACCGCAATAAAAAAACCGGATCAAGAAAGACGAGATCAACTCAATTAAGGAACCAAAGAATTGATTAATCAAGGACTTGAGACTAATTTGTTCAATGAATACGGGTGAAAGAAGGACGAATGATCGTCACAGGGGTCAAAGAAGAACGAATATATCACAGGTTCAGATTTACCTTGTGATGAATTCGGTCACTTCTTGTCTGTGTGCCTGGAACGTATGAAGAGAAAGGAAGAAGCTAATTTGAACAAAATTGATGATTTTGATTTGCTTTATTTATGATAAACGGTGATCTAAAACGATTTTTTGTTAATGATCAAGACGGGGTGATTCCAAAGTGTTTTAAAACCAAACTGATGGAGAAAGATGTTTGGTATCTCGACAACGGAGCATCAAATCACATAACGGGTAATAAAACGTATTTTTATGAATTGAATGAACAAGTTATGGAAAAGGTGAAGTTCGAAATCAAATCTTGTATTGATATTCGGGGGCAAGGGTCGACTTAATTGAAGGAACATCAGGGGAGCAACACCTGTCGACCGATGTCTACTACATCTCGAGCTTAGAATGCAATATCATAAGTCTTGGTCAAGCAATGGAAGGTGGATGCAACAAGTTTGGGTTGAACATGGATAAGATTTTATTCGGGTTGAACAAGTGCCTTTAATACAAAGTTCGTTTTGTACAAATTTGTTTTGACCAAGATTTTGAATATGGAAAGACCTAAGTTGACAAGTTGCTCAAGTTGGTTTGGTTTCCTAATTGTAATATGATTATTATGGTAATGTCGATCAAGGTCACCAAGTTAGGGTTAGATTATAAATATTGGGCTTGGTTAGAGGCTTTAGATGGGTGATTAATAGAGAATTATTATAACGAGTTTTTGAGTTAATTTTCTTTTGCAATAATAAAGTGTTTGATCGTTTAGATTATGTGCCATGAAACAAGAGATCGAGACAATTGAGAAAAATAAAACATGATCTCTTGTCGACACGCCAATCAGTGTAAAAATTATTGGGCTCAATTGGGTATTTAAGATCAAACGAAATGGAGATGAGACGATTAATACGTATAAGGACTGACTCGTTGCAAAAGGTTACGTGCTCAGGGAATAAGTATATGTTTTACAACCGAAGGGATTTGAAAAACCGGGGCGTGAGGGAAAAGTTTATAAACTTGCAGGTTATTTTTTTAACAATGTTTACAGCTACCACCATGCTAGGGTGAGATTTCATTAAACGGGATGTTAATCGTCCATATGGATTTTGACGGTTAGGCTTGATTCACCGAAGAACACCATAAATGAGGAAACTCACCACCGTAAAAAAAACCTTTTTGATCAGGTTTCGAACTTAATTTCTTAATATCTAAAGCCTTAACCATAGCCAATTGCACACTTGCTGGTTATATTAGTGGTCCCATGTACAAAAATGCTTTGTATTTAGAAAATAAACAAATAATTAGTTTAACCATAGCCCATGTACAAAGATAAACATTTGAACGAATAATTAGTTTAATTTTTCATTTTGTTTTACAAACATGCTTTGTATTTAGAAAATAAACAAATAAAAGTGTCGTTAAGTTAGGGTAATCAAATAAAAGAAAAGAAACTTCTTAGGACTCATTTATTATATATCTATACTATTAAACCACAGGGCCAGCGCGCTAGTGTTACAAACTAAGACTAAGGTTTTGAACCCTCATAATATTTGAGGCCTCAAATTAAATATATATATATATATATATCTGATTAATATAAAATAATGATAGTTTCGTTTTGAAAAGAAACAAACAATTGTGTTCTGTTGGTCGACTGTAAGCTATATAAGTTGGTTGGTAGATGGAAACAGCTAGACATCTCATCTCATGAATCCAAACAAGAAATTAACATTTTCATTTTTTTTTCACAATTAAGATAAACTCAATACCATTTTTTTCAAGTACTTCAACTACTTTAAATTTTTTTAGAATAAAATTTAATTCAACAACTTAAGTGTATATTATAGTTTCATAAGGGAAAAACTATTTTAAGTTTAAAATTAAATTATATTAGTTCTAACACTCATTCTCTTCAAGATAAAGATCACATCACGACATTTTAATTGTAAATGCCGATGTTGAAAGTGTCCTAATGTGTTTAGTGTTGTCATTAAGATGATTTTCATTACCTTCAATCAACTTGCTTTCATGTTGTATTTTATCATGTTCAAGTTTTGGTTGGTTTCTTTTTAAAACAAATCTAACATTATCATCTACTAACTCACATTATAAAATATATTGTCTAAAGAGACATAAACTTATTTGATATTTTTTCAACTTATTCATTTAATTAAATGCGTAGCAGAATAAAGAAAAAATTGAAAACTATGAACTCAACTTCTTTTTTTTTTCTAAAAAAAAACCCCGTATTTTTTGTTCGCTTTAAGCCACCAAAACAGTTGGGCCGACCCTACTAAACCAACATGGTTTTTGGACATTTGCCATCTTCCAATTGATATAATAAAATAATGTTAATCAATTGACATTCAAATAAGGAGCATTTACATATTTTTCTTCTATAAGATCTTTAATTACGTATATACCTAACCCATAAAAATTAATTACATATTTTTCTTTCATGAAACATACATATTAGAGCATTCCTAATGTGTTCTCTATCTTCGTCTTTAAAATTTAACTAAAAAAATAATTTTTCTTAATTTATACATCATTTTCTAATAACCTTTTCCAACTCATTCTCCATTACCATCTCTATATTATTTTTTCTCTTTCTTTCATATATAATCTTAACTCCTAACTATTTTGTCTTATTATCATTTTTAATTAAATTGTTTTCTAATATATATTTATAGAAGTATAGTTGGAAATGGAGTAATGTGGCAACACTTTAAATTTAGAGGGTTCTTATATCATTTCACTAAAATTTAGAGATGGAGTTGAAAATAGGAAATAGGTTGGAGTTCTAAATTTAGAGGCTTCCTATATCATTTCACTAAAATGTAGAGATGGAGTTTAAAGATAAAAAATATGTTAGATTAATTATTTAGGTGTTTTTTTTTTATTTTAGAAATGAAGAGGCTATGAAGAACCATTGGAAATACTCTTACAATATATCTTTTTTATTAAAATTATCTTGTTAGTGGACTATTTTACCCTTTACTTCTAAAAACAATAAAATATATAGAAATCATATGTGAATGTTTGTGACCACTTTTCTTCCTCTTTTATTTTTACTTTTGAATTTTGAATGCATGGTTCTTCCATACGATTCATAGTTCCTGAAACATTAAATTTATTATATGATAATAAATTACTAATTCCAGCGAGATAATTACTCGTAGTTCATGAGACATCAAATTTATTAATGAAACATCCACTATTACTAATAATGATTCTAGCGAGACAATTTCCCGATCTCAAACCTTCTTTTACAACCCGAACCACCACCACCACACACCAAACATAGTTCATCGTCTTATCGGTTTACCAGTTTGCTCAATCCCATCTCCGACAACCACCACAACCGCAGTCACGTTTTTCATATCTGAAGCGAAGCTCAACCCAAACAACTAAGCTCAAGATTCAAGCAACTTTTTGAAACTACAAGTCGTTTTTTAGTTGGAGGCGAATGACACGCGTTTAACTCTATAACTATTGAGGTGATCGGAAACTTGCGGGAGAATCAGTTTGCCGGAAGTTGGTGGAGAAGATGATTTGGCTTTAATTTTGATTGTTTGTTTTTTTTATTAAATAAGGGTAATTGAGTAACTTGGTAGAAAAAGGAGAAATATTTAATTAATTTTTTTTAATCTAGGAATATGTAATAGTGAGTTTTTGTTTTTCATGGATCCATTTCACGAAAAATAAGTATTCTTGTATTCTTATACGTTAAGTAATTATTGTATTGCATTTTTTTTTTCTCTCTCTATATATATACCACACACAAACAATTACAAATAATAAAACAAAGTGAAAGAGGTCGACAAAAATTCATCGCCCCACACATTTTGTCCCTTTGTCGTCTGGGGTGCGGTGTGCCAAGGATTTATTGCCCCACTACGGAAGCCCTAACTGTAATTTGTTTAGTCTTTAATCAACTGTCTATTCTCTTAAAAAATTTTAAGGCGCAAAAATGGTTTAAAGTTATATTAACAAACGTATTTCCGTTTATTAATAAATTCAAACAATCATAAATATTTAAATAATTAATAAATACAATTTATGAATTCAGTCCAGTGTGTATTGTCTATCTAAACTACATATTATATATATATGTAGATCACTGTTATGTTTCCACTTTTCCAGATACACTTTCATCTTCATCTCTCTCATCGTCTTCATCCTCTCTCTTTTGTTTCCTACATGAGTGTTATCAAGTCTTTAGTTATATGTTCACGAAATCGTCTGTCGTTGCCGGGTGGCGAGTGGCGACGGAGAGATGGTAGCGAATGGTCTACGACGTTGGTTCACACCCGGTTACAGTGGCCGACTTTGTCTTTATGGTATAAGTTCTAAATATCATATATATGTCATTACCCGGATCCAATTTGAAACCCTTAGTGCGGTGGCGGATTTGTCTGTGTTGTTGCCGGATTCTGTTCAGGAACCCTAGGCGGCGACACACGACGGTGTCAATGGTCAATTGTGATCGATTATGGCGGTTGCGGATTTCTTTATGTTGTTGTCGGGTTCCATTTTGGAACCTTAGGCAACAAATTTTGTTTGACTTTTCTTCATGGATCTTTGTCGCAAGAACTCATGGTTTGATTTGGTTCTTGAAGATGGTATGGTTTATTTTCTTTTCACACATGCAAGGTGTTTGATGAAATGCCTTATTTGTATTTTTTGGTGCATCTAAGAAATTGGTATTGAAATATGTTTGATGAAAGGTTGAGGTTTTTAATTGGGTTAAATTTATAACCACGCAGATCACTTATCAATTATACTTTGGCATTTTGGTGATGATTACTCTGAAATTCAGATTGGTTTGGTGAAGGATGGTTGGTTGATGAATATTTCATGTCCTAATGGTTTATGGCCATGATGATACTCGGGTCTCGGGTATGTTGCTGCCGTGTATCGGACCTGAGCCTCGGTTAACAACCCCGCGTGAATTTTTTGAATGTGGGTTTTCTCAGTTCATTTGTCAGATTCATGAGTTTATGTCATGATGTTCATTTTTTAGTACGGTTTTGCAAATTTTAGTGTATATTTAATTTGCTAATTCTTTGTGTTTAGACGGTAATTTTTTACCGTCCTCGGGTTCCAATTTGAAGCTCTAAGCGACGGCGGAGGTAGTTTATGGTGGCGGCGGTCCTTAGACTTTTTTTTTGTTGTAGATGCGGGGTTTTGCACTAATGTTGGGTGTTTCACAGCTGCCATTTGTTGACGTTGTTGTGGTCGGCTTTTGAGGCGTCTATGATTGTGAATATATTGTGATCGATCCCTCCGTAAAGCTTATCATCTTCTGGTCTCAATCACACAACAGGTAATCAGTTCAAAATCACATTCTATATAGCCAATATTTTTATCCTTTTTTTACATTTAATCTTTATTTTTGAGGAGATTTTATTTTAAATAATTGCATGTGGTAATATATATTATTAAATTGCTAAAGCAAAGCATAGTAGGTGCTGTTATTAAAGACCTTAAGAACAAGGTAAGTCCAGAATTTTTAGTTCTTTCAGTTTGTTAAGCTCTTAAGCTGTAACAAGATTTGTTTGTTGATTTGCAATTTGTTTGCTATTGTGTTGTAAGTCTAAAAAAAGTCAAAGTCAGTTACCTGTTAACAACGAGAGTGTATATCGAGCTTTTCAACTTTTAATGATTTATTCATAACATGATTATTCGATGAAAAACAAAAGTTTGTTGTTCTTTGACGTAATACAAAGTCTAAATGGGTTCGGGTCACTTGCGAGTCGAAACCACAAGCACGTTTACTTACTGATTTTTGTTTTTAAGTTTTTAAAGCATACTTTTAACAAATAACATAAATTGTTTATGTTTTTCTGACATAATACAAAATGGGATCGGGTATTCATGATAGGTATGTCATTTTAACCTTGGGGTTTATTTTTAAAAGTTTTATCATGCAGATTTTAAGATTGGCGTGTTGTAGTTTTTTCCATTGGACGTCAATTGATTCAACTTGACGAGCTAAGGAGGATTTACTATTGTTTTTCATTGTCACTTGAAAAGTTGTACACAATGCATTGTCCTTTGTACTTATTTGTTTGCCTTCTTTGGCTTACATGTGCTCTCCTTACTTATCTTCCTTTACGCTCGTCTCCAATGCGCGCATTTGAAAAAGCTTTTTAACCATCACTGTTCGAATTTGTGTGGGTCTTAAGGTTGTCTATTGAATGTCAGCGACCATTTGTGGCCCTCTGTATTGGTTATACTCTTTGTTATGAGGGTTGTATGTTAAGTTATGGTTTGTTGTGTTCGATGAAATGTCATTCGTTTTTGTTTTTGTATTCGTTTATGGTTCACAACCCTCGCAACGCGGGGGGTCGAAATACTAGTTCAGTTATTAAATGACATTTGTTCGTATGGAATTATGTGTATTCAAATAATTATTAAATGTCATTTATTTATTCTATAATAAAATAAAACGCAAAATAATTATGGAGTTATATTCATACGGCTATTGAGTCTATTTTTATAATAAATAAAAATGCTGGTTGAGCCATAAACTTTTTAGTTGGCCTAATAGTTTGTCAAGTGGCACTCTCATGTATTAATCTATAATTTTAATTAAATGTATTAATTTAAAACTAAAATTTAATTAAGATTTAAAAACATTTTATATCTAGTCTTATCATTATCCTATCCATTTCTTATCTAGTCTTATTGTGGATTACAATTAAGTGAGTTTGATTCATATTATAAAGTTATATTCATTGCACGATCCTTTTTATTGATTATGATTGCCCAAATGACTTATTTACTATTTTCACAAACCTGAAGTATATTGACTCTTGGTTTATATTTTGTTCCAAGTTGCGTGCAATAGATCCCCTTTGTCAATGACAAATTTGGATGTTACCATGATAAAAACATGATCAGAAACATTAGCGAGTTATATATAAACCAATTGATCAGATTATTCTAGGTTATTTTGTTCAAAAAACCTTATTTACAAGATCAAAAACATAAACGGGTTGGGTAGAAGGTCAAAGTGACTAATTTCGTATGAACTGGTTAGAACCGGAACACTCCTTATCCGGTATTTTGATTAGCAACATGGCTGTCACATATGAATATAAAAGCCTTATTATTTTGAAATAGAGCTTAAATGAATTTAATTAATCTTTCTTTCATTTTTTTCTCTCTCTTTCAATCTATTTGACTGATTATGAATGCATAAATCGAACTGAATGAATGAGACAAGTGTTAGGTATTAAATCATGGTTAGTTTGGTTTTTTTTTGTTAGTTGCTGGTTTTAAGAAGCAATAATTGGGCATCTTGATGACATCATCAATGTTTAGGGAAAATAACAATCAGTTCAAATAAAAAAAATATATATGCTTTGTTACTATACAACGTATGACTAATTAGTGCTTTAGTATAACTGTAGCACTAATTGGGCATCAGATGGCCTTATCAACGGTTAGGGAAATTAGCAATTAGTACAAATAAAAAAAATGTATATGCTTTGTTACTATACAACGTATGATTTGTTAGTGTTTCAGTAAAAATGTAGCAATTTATTTGTATATATAAAGCTTGCAACTTATTTGTAATTTTAGTGATTTATGAACTTTTTATTTTTTATTATTATATGTAATACGTAAGTTTAATCATATAACGTATTTAAAAAGATTTATCAATTATATCATTTTTATTATCCAGCCCATGTAAATACACGGGTTCATAACCTAATTTTATAATAAATACAAACAACATTTACATTTTAATATCACTATTTATTAATTTCCTTATATAAAAGGATTCCAAGAAAGTAATTTTGGAGTTTATTATGGAAATGCTAACACTATTTAACTTTACATCTTTTATTAACTCACTAGCTTTAGAAACCCGTGTATTACACAAGATAAATTAATGTATATTTAGAAAAGAATTTATTTAATTAGAAGTTACATATACTAATTACTTTTATACTTTATTTTATTTTATTTTTTTACGTCTTGTAAAAAATCATGAATATAATGACCTACACATTATTCATATTAATCTACACAGATTATAATATTAACCTATATCGATCATAATAATAACCTACACATTATTCATATCAACTTACGCAGACCATACTATTAATCTACACATTATTCATATTAACATACATATTATTCACATTTTAGTAAAACATGATTTTATAAGTAACAAGACTCTATTTACAACACATATACATACGGAACTAAAAATTTTCCTACACGTATTTACTATAACATACTTAAATTAATAATCTTTGTAACAAGCTGAAATTTGTACATACACAATCTTACGGTCCACCTACACACAATTCTTCATACATACGTTTGTATAGTTTTTATACATAAAAATATGAACTTTTATTGGTATTTATGTAATTAAGCTATAAGTTGGTTGTGGCTCAATGGTAGAGCACTCACTTTACAAGTGAGAGGTAGGGGGATCAAACCTCACTACCACCAACTTATATGGGAGATATGAGGGATAACCCTGGCTTGCCAGGGTTCGTGTCCTGATCTCACCCGGTTTTACCGGCTCCTCGCTGTCGTGCCGTTTGGCGGGCGTGGGGGTCGGGTTTTATCCGGTGAATCCCTCAACAGGTGGACCGCTAGGGGCTTCGTCCGTCCGGACTAGTGGCTGGCTCGGGCTACCTTTAGCCATTGGGGGGCCGCGTACGGGGTACCCGGCGTTACTTAGTTGGCCGTTCAAAAAAAAATTTATGTAATTAAGCTAACTTTGAGAAAGTGTCAGATTAATTAATTAAGCTAATTAAGCTTGTTTAATTAATTTAGTATGTTATATAACAAATATTGACCATTATATCCTTCATCATTAAAACTTTCCATATCAGTTTTCAATTTATTACATAATTGTCACTATAAATCTGGACCATTAATTTGACCAAATCAATGTTTTAAGATCACTTCTCGTACTTCTCGTAATAATTTCATTTCTCTCCTGAACCATTCAATCTATATTTTATATATATATAGATGTAACATTTGACCTAGAACTTTAATATAAATGCATAGAAACATGATATGATCAATAAAAACATATCATCTACAAAATAAAAAACTTTTGTAATCAATACGGCATACACATAATGTAAAACGTAACTATTAAACATATGAAAATATATTGTACAAAAGAATAACATAACTTATCATGTCGGTCATCTTACGAAGCAAAATTTCAGAAAATACGTAGACGTTTTATACAAGTATGATACATTTGAATTTAGGCTAATTGCCAGCTAGATATTTATAATGGTCTCAAAAAAGGTTGTTGATGGTATTGATGAAAATAAATTACTGTCGTGTTTACATATGATGAAAATAAAAATTGATAACAAATTTTATTTTAAGTAAAAATTCTATTGATATTGCTTTAAAGTTTTGTTAGTTAGTTTTCATGACATTTAAATATTTAATTGAAATAAATATAACCATTTAATTGAATTTAGGTGAATTGAGAATATTACATGTTATGCTACAATTTAATTTTGTGGGTTTTTCTTTATAATGATGGACAGTTTTCAGATTTGGTACAAGCCAAAAGTTTTTAGTTTATATTTACATAAATATTTATGTACGAATTTAATTAAAATGGTTATCACACTTATATAACTCGTAGTAGTCTAATCCCTATAGATAAGAGATTTTCGTTTAAATTGAAGAGAATGTGGTTTACAATTGCAAATTGTTTTGCAATGACCACTAACAAAAATCAAGGTCAGTCTCTAACAAGAGTTGACATATACCTTAAAGACCCGATGTATACACATGACAACTTTATGTAACTTTATCAATAATGAAAAGTAGTGACAATGTAAAAATGTTTATATTAAACAAAGAATGTAAAATTAGAAATAAAACAATAAATATGATTTATAAGGAATTATTTAGTAACTTATGAATTTCACATTTTCAACTTTTGATTATGTTTCTAAACATTGTACTTTGAATGTTATTTTGGTTTAACTTTATGTTTGACAATCATTTGTTTTGGTATATATATTATTAACAACTAAATATCATGTTGTCGCCAAAAAAACATATTACAACTTATGTTGTTCTTTCAAATTACATGTGTGTTTGTTAGACGATTTCAATATTTCCATCTATGTCATACACAAGTCAATAATCTAGTAAGTACCTAAAGCGATTGTTTCAACTTCAAATATCAATGGTACAAAAGCAATCTATAAACTATGAGGAAGGAATTCATAAGTACGTAGCACATACCCATAGGAAGAGAAAACAAGAGCAATTATCAGGAGAAGCGACATTGCTTTAATGGTGAGGAACGCCATTTTTTATGTGTGATTATTATGGAGTGGTACGTTGATTTTATAGAACAATTTGGTTGTCTTTTCCCCCCTAGTTGTCTACTTGTCTTGTGTAGATGTGTGTTAAGTAGGAGTGATATAAAAAATTGATAGCCTTATATTATTTACCGAAAGTTGGTCGCCGGTTCAATTTGGATATGAGCTAAAGCGAACCTATAACAAATGTTTCGGTCTTAGTTTTTTCGTTTTTCTTATTCTTTTCTTTTTTTTTTCAATTTTATAATGTGTGGATCTTACATGTCCTATTGTTGAGCTCAGGGACTGTGGGTTTGCCATGGGTCAGGCTGCGTTGAAGGCTGAATCGGGCAAAGTTGTTAAACACGAGAAAGTTTGTTTAGATAATCAACATGTCTTTCTCTCATTTGCTTTTGATACATTTGGTTTTCTGGTCCCAGAGGCTGTGAATTTTTTGAGTAGGGTTCAGCGTGTCGTACACGGAACATCTTCAGCTCAGAGGCCCCAAAGCTTCATTTTTAGTAGGATTGACTTTGCTATTCAAAAGGGGTTTGCGGCGCATTCGCCGGTTCAATTTGGATATGAGCTAAAGCGAACATATAACAAATGTTTCGGTCTTAGTTTTTTCGTTTTTCTTATTCTTTTCTTTTTTTTGTCAATTTTATAATGTGTGGATCTTACATGTCCTATTGTTGAGCTTAGGGACTGTGGGTTTGCCATGGGTCAGGCTGCGTTGAAGGCTGAATCGGGCAAAGTTGTTAAACACGAAAAAGCTTGTTTAGATAATCAACATGTCTTTCTCTCATTTGCTTTTGATACATTTGGTTTTCTGTTCCCAGAGGCTGTGAATTTTTTGAGTAGGGTTCAGCGTGTCGTACACGGAACATCTTCAGCTCAGAGGCCCCAAAGCTTCATTTTTAGTATGATTGACTTTGCTATTCAAAAGGGGTTTGCGGCGCATTCGCCAGTTCAATTTGGATATGAGCTAAAGCGAACATATAACAAATGTTTCGGTCTTAGTTTTTTCGTTTTTCTTATTCTTTTCTTTTTTTTGTCAATTTTATAATGTGTGGATCTTACATGTCCTATTGTTGAGCTCAGGGACTGTGGGTTTGCCATGGGTCAGGCTGCGTTGAAGGCTGAATCGGGCAAAGTTGTTAAACACGAGAAAGCTTGTTTAGATAATCAACATGTCTTTCTCTCATTTGCTTTTGATACATTTGGTTTTCTGGTCCCAGAGGCTGTGAATTTTTTGAGTAGGGTTCAGCGTGTCGTACACGGAACATCTTCAGCTCAGAGGCCCCAAAGCTTCATTTTTAGTAGGATTGACTTTGCTATTCAAAAGGGGTTTGCGGCGCAGCTTGCAGCCCGTTTACCGGCCACTTTATTGTAATCTCTTTGTAGTAACTAAATTATCATATAATATAATCGCTTAAGATAAAAAATATCATTTTATAATTTGTTGTTTTTAGGTTAAAACCGTTTTGTTAAATTGGCTCTCATGAGAAATCACTTTAACTAATTACAATTTTTCTTTTTTGTTTATAATTAATTATTAAGGTGGATTAGTAAATTTCTATTATATTATATTATATTATATTATATTATATAGGGGTGAGTTATTGTACAATAATGACTTATCGTACATTACGTACGCGACACCTCTGGTCATCGATTTCAATTTCACGCGGTGACAGTTTGGTAAATAACCCAAACAGTAGTTCGCGATCAAATTCATTGATTTAAAATCGATTCCGATCCAAATTTAGAACTCCTTAATATATCTCATCCAATTTCTAAACTCTAATAACAACTTACAGTATTAAATCTCAAAACTCAAAACCCAAAATTGAAATAACACGTCACTGAACATTAAAAATCTTCAAATTGATCAAAAATTGATGATTTAATCAATCGAATTGACGCGTAAGAGGCTTTAGAATTATCAATCGATTATAAAAATACAGATTAACACACTTAATTGAGCTGTGATTAGGGTTCATGTTTAAACGTTCTGCTCAAAGTTTAAACGTTCTGACCAAAATACATACCGAAATGATGATTTATTCAATCGAAATGATGTGTAGAAGCACTTAGATTCATCAATAAATTATGGAATTGCAGAAATAACGCACTCAATCGAGCTCAGATTAGGGTTCAAAATATTATGTTTAAACGTTCTAAAACAAAACTGAATACCTTTAAATGTTCTGACCAAAAAAGAACATCTTTAAACGTTCTAATACATTCAACGAAGTTCTGGGTGTTCAAACAAAAATGAACATCTTTAAACATTCTAATACGTTCTAAGAAGTTCAGGTTGTTTAATAAAGTTTAGAACATCTGATAAAGTTTAGAAGTTCTAAAAAGTTCTAGGTGTTCAAAAAAGTTAGAAGTTCTGATAATAAGTTTAGAAGTTCTAAGAAGTTCTGGGTGTTCAGAACTTTTAAAACTAACAAAAAAAAAAAAATTAAACACATGTAAACATGAAATTGAACATTGAAATCACTTCATATAATCTCATAATCATCAAACAATCATCAATCGACTGTTAATTTGATCATTGATTCGATCATATGAACAAAATATGGAACGTCTGCAACTGGGTTTCTGCAAAAACTCAAAATTGATTAATTGAAACTTTAAATTGATGATTAATTGGACCAATTTCAAAGTTTAATTGATCAATTAGTTCAACAATTTCAATTTCAATTGGGCAATTTTATCAACTAACATGTGATCAACGATCGATGGTTGTGTCGGAAGAAGATGGTGGTCACGAAGGTGGATGGTGGACGGAATCGTAGAACGACGATGGTGAAGGTGGACGGAATCGACGACGGAGGCCGGCTCACGTATTTGTGATTTTAGGTTAGGATGATTATTGAAGATGGACGTTTCAGAATGTCGCGTACCTATTGTACGATAAAGGATTTTCGTATTCCATCCTTTACATATATATATATATATATATATATATATATATATATATATATATATATATATATAGGGTAAGGATCCTAAGAGAACCCTTTGCAAATTGAGAACTTTGAGAACAATTTTGGACCACTAAAAACACCTTTAGAAAAAATATTTAAAAAAATCATAAAACAAAAAATAATAAAAATTTTAAAAAGTAAAAAAACCAAAATTCTTATATATCATTCCGGTTTCATTAAAAAAAGATAAAAAAAACGTCGTATTATACGTATATGTATAATTTTATTTAATCTTTAGTTACGTAATATACGCATATGTACAATATCATTTATCTTAAATCATACATATGTGTACAAAAACATGTAAATATACATATATGTATATATTATACATATGTGTATATAATTTAGCTAAACCGAGTTTTTTCTATTTTTTTATGAAACCGGGATGATAAAATAAGAATTTTGGTTTTTTTACTTTTTTGTTTTTTAGTGTTTTTTTATTTTATGATTTTTTTTATTTTTGGGATTTTTATGGTCAAAAATGGTTCTTATAGTTCTCAATTTCAAAAAAGTTCTCTCATGATCCTGATCATATATATATATATATTAAACGACAACTTTCCGTTGTCTCACAATTATATACTGTTCATGATTAGTACAACTTATAATGCATTATAATGCATTGTGTACAACCAAAGTTACGTAGGTTAGTTATACACGTACTCCCTATAATTTAATTTATAGGCTTTAGGTTTAGAACACGTTTCTTCCCACTTTCATCAAATACCACCACTTCATTCTTGCATAATTAGTTCGTGATTTTCAGTCAGTTAAGAAAGAGCAATTTCAGCCTCGGTTAGTACAGAGTCACATGTTTCTTACTTTTGTTTTGTTTCTGCTGCTTAATATCATGTATTGAATTGCTAACTTTTGGTATTGATTCTGAAATAAGGGATCTAATTTTATTTGAAGGTGAAGAAACACTAGATCTAATCCAAGATGTGAATCGGATCTAAGTTCTACCAGATGAAGTAGCTAGTAAAAGGGTTGACTAAACGAGTAAAGTTAACTGGATTCCGACGAGCTCCCGCAAAACAGAAACACCGTGAGTCTCGTTACGGGAAGGACAAGAGGGGGGGGGGGGGGTTTCCCGTAACCACCCTCCAGCGTGAGAATCAGTATTTATATATCTAGAGAAGAAGCACAAAGTATTTGATAAAGTACATGAGATTGTGCATGAGTATCTTATGGTGATTTAATAAGTATTTACAGCCGGGGGGTTATTGGGAATATGATTGAAGGAGCTATCCTTCATGAACATGCTCTCATTAATGGAATGACACGTGTTTCTTCTCCATTGGAGCTGGTAACTAACCATATGTTGTTAGGAGATATCCAGCTGGCCCTTTCTTATTGGCTGCAACGTCTCATGTCCTTTAAGGAATATATGTCAACATCAAGGAGAAATTCATTCTGGAAGATTATCTATTATAGTTTTCTCCCTATGCGGGTTGTCGGCCCGCATCTGCGGGTGGATTTATGACTCTAAGGGTGACTCAGCTTTTATCCTTTGATAGTAACTCAACATTCCTTCTTCGCGAAAGGTTTATGCAGCTTGCGGGCGTTTCCCATGTGCATCCAGGGTGACCCGCAAGTATTATCATTTTGGATCAAACAACAAACAAGTAGTATTTTTGGTTCAATCTCAACGCTAGCTACTAGCGGAAATCACTAGTGAGGAGCCGAGATCTCAGATCTTGTTTGAGTTTATTATTACCTGAAGATGAAAGGATTTTTAGAGGGAGAGGAGATAGTTGGTGAGAAGATAAGATTTGAAAAAAGGTTATTTCTAGCATGTGCATGCTTCACATTATATAGGTGAAGGCATGCCATGCCAGGCTTTAATTATTAACGGCCCAATGGGCTTTTGTTTATATGGCCTAGGGCCCATATATACAAGGAACAAACCGGCAAGCTAACTACAATACAACCTTAATAGAACAAGTAAATAAAAAAGACCAATGTACAAAACAGGGCCCTACAATCTCCCTCTAGTCTTTAGTATTTAATCTGCTTGCTCATGTCTTCAGTTGGTTTCATAATCAAAGCCGTCTTCGTAGTTGTATAGTTAATTGTCAACAAGATAATGTACGGACTTGTTAAACCACTCAACTATTCCGTCGTTCTTGTCACGTCTGACTTCTTCAACGGTTCCTAGTGGCGAGTTATACAACTTCAGGATGTCTTCTTTGCTGGACGCTGCAAGCTCGTGTTCATCAAAGAAGCGGAGGTGGTGCATTTCTTTGCAATGAATTACCACATCTCCTGTGCTGTTGTCAAATTCCCAGCAGATGAAATGCTCAAACAAGTTGGGCAAGAATGGTTCGCCATTGTAGATTGCTCGCCCCTCCAGGTGAGTCTTGTATCGCTGCATCGATGCTTGCTTAAGAACATGTTGAACCATCGCTTGAGCTCCTTCTCCGTCACATTATGGCCCACTATTATTCTAAAGTAGTTCATGAGTTCATGCCGAGCTCAGACAGAGAGTATGCATATCAATAATATACATGTAAGTGAGATCTCCGTTGGCTCAACGAATCGCCCATGTTCACTACTTGGGTGCCACTTGCAGTAAACGATCGGAGAGTCATCAAGGTAAGGATAGAGTCGGTCTCGCACGCTTGATCAATTGCTGACTGTGTGTCACTTCTTCTTTCGGAGTTTTGGAGCTTGTGATGATTCAACAACATCAGCAACTACAGTATTGGTATGAGTTTGAGCAGGGAGAGCCACCACGGTTTCTTGAACAGTAGAGTTGGTACCTATAAAATAATAAACATTAAAGACTGAGGTGATCTCAGCCTCTAGCGCAGCATCCGGGTCTCTAACTTTTCTGGCCTCACTTGGCGAGTCTTGTGGTTCACTTGCCTTATTTCCACCAGTGGCATCATCGCTACCACTTTCATCATTACCATGAATCTTTCATCACGTGATTCATCAAAACTATCGTGATGATCATTATCTTCATTGTCACCTTCATCATCTCCTTCTTCATTATAACTATTAGAGTCATCATCTTCCGACTCATCATCACTATCATCATCACCACCATCACCTTGTGCTACGTGCTCATGAGCAGCAGGAGCAATCACTTATGCAACTATAGTAGCTACAATAAGTCCAAAAGTCATGGCACTGGCCTGACTGGTACTAGTAGCAGTAGTACCGACAACTTCCGTGCTCACTATAGTTCCAACAACCGTTATAGGTTCATCACCAATATCACCAGCACGACTGTCACTTGCATCCTTTGTTGAGGACCCAAATAGAATCCCATCTAGATTGCTTTGAGTTCCAACCCTTATGGCATAAGCAACAACGTCAGCAAGAGCATATCGTTTCTTGTTACTTGCTCATTGCCTTATTCTTCACCCTGTACCAATCCTCTAAATGTTTCCATCAGACATTTCCTCAAGTTCTCAACGTTTTCATCAGCCATCCTCATAACCTCAGTAGCATCATGATAACGGTTTACAAGACCCTCGTTGATACGGTCTTGATTTTTGCTCTTATATCTCTATCTCCGATCGCTCAATCATGGATCTGAGCTCCACATTCTCACCCATCAGAATGCCCACGTTCGTTGAAGAACTGGACTTACCCTCCAACAAAGTAACCATTGAACCAAGAGTCTCAAACTCAACCATGGCTTGACCAATAGTTGATTCTAACTCACTCCTCAGATTTTGAGCAAAGTTGGAGGAGGAAGAAATACAAGTTTCAAAATCTGAAACCCTTGATTGAAGTCTGGTCAAATCATCGCGACTTTCTACATTCTGCAAGGACTCTTGAGTGGCTAGTTTTTGTTGATTGTCCACCCGCTTTTAAAGGTTTTTCAATCCATAGCCTTTGACTCCCGATCAGGGCACGGTCAACCTCCCAATTCTGCTCTAGCTGAGCCACCCGTGCAACAAGTGCATATCTTTCTTTCACAACCTTCACGTTGACAACCTGCCCATCCTTCACGAACTTGATATACAAGTGTTCCTGCGTCACCCTATGCTCATTTGATTCTTCCAGTGCCCTAATTTTATCGAGGATAGGATCCCGAAACATTGGAGATTTCCTTGAGTTACCACTTGAAAAAAAAATGGCATATATGATTGGGCTTTTGGTGGTGGAGGGAGGTGTGATTGAAAAGGTTGGTTGTATGGTGGTTTGAGTAGGCATGGTTATGGTTTGGGTAGGTAGGGATGTGGTTATGGTCAAGGGTAGGCTAATGGGCTGGGTTGAGGTTGGTATGGTTTGTGAGGTGGTTTCGGTGTGTATGGATGAGGTGAAGGTAGAGGTCTAAAAAGATGTACCTTTAATCGGGGAGGTGAATTGGTATGTAGGTGAGCTAAAGGGTGAGGTAGTTCTAGTAGGTGAAAAGGTTTGTTGTATGGATTCGGCCTTGGCATGGGTGGTGGATATGGTAAGGTTTTTGAAAGATAGATGGCATCGGTTCGTCTAACTTAGATGTTGAGGTTTTGGGAGGCATAACTGATTCATCTAAGAGTGTCATAGAGGAGGTGGATTTGGTTTTGGTTTTGGTTTTGGAATTGGTTTTGATTTTGGTCTTGGGCACATGTATTTGTTTGGCCTTAAGCTATTCTATTGCGTGAGCTAGGGTGGCGGGTGAGGCTTGGTGTGGGTCGGTTTGTGTGGTTGATGGTGGTGTGCTAAATAATGTGGAAAATGAAGGAAAGATTACCTTCACCAAAGTTGGCATCTTTGAAGGTGTAGACTTCTTTGAGTCTTTCATCTTCTTCAAACGTTTGAGAGGGTGTTTGGGTTCCTTGTAAGGCCCCGTTACCGGTAGCCCTACTTTCGTGTTGGAGTTAATTAAAACATTCACGGAATATAAAAGCTTTCATAAAACATTTCATAACAAAACACATCTTGTCTTAAAACGTCATCTTGTCTTTCAAAATAAACGAAACATTAAACTTAAACGCCTTGAGTCTTCCGATGCCAGCCTCTTATTCAGTGCCACGCGTCTCCTCAAGCGAGCTGCCTCATCCTACTCACCTGCGTGCATACTAAAAGTCAGCTACGCTGAGTGAGTTCTAGTTAATCATACATTATACAATACACATAAACTTATATTCTTTCATTCATACTTTCATACTTTCTTTTTGTATTAACTTGCTTTCATATCTTACGTTATAAAGAGCATTACGCCCTACATTCCTCGAGTATTATTAGGGCTCGGTACCCTCCTTCCTCGAGTATTATTAGGGCTCGGTACCCTCTTTCCTCGAGTATTATTAGGGCTCGGTACCCTCTTTCCTCGAATATTAGTAGGGTTCGGTTCCCTAGTTCTCGAATATTAGTAGGGTTCGATTCCCTCTTCGTTACCATACATCATACCTCGAGTATTATTAGGGCTCGGTACCCTTTTCGTAACCATACAACCATACAACCATCATTTCCTTCTTTTATTAACTTTATCACGTTCATACACATAAGCATACATATCATACTTACCTTATACATAGCGTTACAACCTGACAGTACGTGCAATATCCAAAGATCGTTCACGTACCATCAAGCAATCATTCATACATTTCACATTATCCACATAAGGCATACACTTATCTCTTAGGATGAGCGTATTAACAAACATATTGAGTATGCACACAGCCCCGAAAACATAACACAGAAGTGGGGCTAGAAACTCACCTCAATGCGGTTGCGTTCACCGTTTACGGTTATTCTCTTCTTGAGCTGTGCACGACTAACTGTATAATAATTACAGTATTAAGTACCGCTCTAGTCATCTCATTGCTACTTAATTAGTCTTACACGTCTAAGCTGTTTTACTTCATTAAATCATTACCTGGTTAGTTAATCGTTACTCATTTACCTTTAAAGGTATCTTTCATAAATTGCCAAAGTCCAAGGGCTGTTATGTAATTATATAATTCTTTTCTAAGTCCAGGGACCATTCTGTCTTTATATTAAACTCCTAGTTCGTTACTTTTCCATTAACGAATTGGGTAAAGAATCACCCTCTGATTCGCTAAGCTCTCATAACGAACTAGCTAACGAATTACCCTCTGATTCGCTAAGCTCCCATAACGAATTAGCTAACGAATCACCCTCTGATTCGCTAAGCGCCCATAACGAACTAGCTAACGAATCACCCTCTGATTTTGTCACACCCTCAAAATCCACTAACGGAGTTTTACCATCAGAGGGTGTGAACTGGCAGGATCGGAATCATCAGTTATAATCAAACCATAAAATAAAGTATCAAAACCATGAAAACGTTTAGGAGTAATTAAATGCGGAAGCGTAAAAACCTTTAATCAAAAGTTGCGTCACGCAGGACGACTTAAACCAAAGATAACCGTTAAAAATAAGTTTGCAGGACAAAAGCGTTTTCAATCAATGCATGTTCCTAAACCGCGCGCCCGCCTCGGCTACCTGAGAATAACATACTAAAAGTGTCAACACAAGGTTGGTGAGTTCACAAGTTATATAGAAATAAATCGTTTAGCGTTTGCGTTCAGCGTTATAGCGTTTTGCGTTTCAGCGTTTTGCGTTACAGCGTTTTGCGTTACAGCGTTTTGCGTTTTAGCGTTTTGCGTTACAGCGTTACCAGATAGTGTTATGTCAATTATATATCTATAGGTAGCTAGCCTATAAAGCAAGTATTACTAAGTGTTCGACACCGAAGCTGACTCGTTTATTAAGTGCCTTGTCACCAGGTCCTCCAGACCATGGTACGTGTTAGCCAAAATTACACCCGCTCGACCTCCAGTCGAGTTTAGCGTTAGGTGGGGTTTATCAAACCCAGTAGTACTACTCAACAGTGACTCGCTATTCTAAATATTAACCGGTTCGATGTGTAGGACTTCAAATGTTTCGTTTGCCACTTAGCCTTTACAAGTGATATATAATTTATAACAAAATCTTAAATGCGTTGTGGAGTATGTTATCTCCCCCAAGTGAAAAACGTTTGAAAACAGTTTAAAGAGGGGAAAGTGAAACTCACTGTTTGCGAAGAATTTCCCAAATTAAATCACCAAGATGCGCGTCACAGAAAAACTCTCTCTAGCGTTCTAAAACAACAAAGAGATTTTTCTAAGTGTCGGAATATTATTGAGTCTCTAGACCCGGCACATAACACCTATGCACATAACATGTTTCGTGTTTCGTTTGTGAATCGTGTGTGACTTTAACAATGTATTTGGGATACGTTACATGTGTAAGCAATCATTTACGTGTCACGTATTCATAAAGTACATCACTAGCAATTACTTCCCGTAAGGGCAATTTGGTCAACACATAACAATTAACTAGCAACTATTCCCCATAAGGGCAATTTGGTCAAATTATGACAATCAATTAGCAGTTATTCCCCGCAATGGTATTTTGGTCAAAACATAACAATTATATAGCAAGTATCATGTTTCATGCATTTTCACACAACTCAACAGCTAGTTTCACCGAGACAGAAATCCTACTAGAAAGATTGTACTATTTCACCAATCATAGCATCTCAATTAATTTACCAAAAATCATCACAGAAGCATATATGTCTTAGGTTTCCAGAACATATTTTATTATATTTTTATTCCACATAGTTTTCTCACAATCATCAAATCATTACAGCAAACTCATAACAGTCAAATTCATGCGCAATCAGAATGTTATTTGCAATTCCCGTTAACGAAAAATCCAATAAAAGCAAGACCACTTGGGTTAGGTTCCTAACTCAATGAGTCAACTTCCAGAAGTGGAACCAACCCAATTGGTCTCGTAGTTCATGAGATATAACATTTACAACATAACCTAACAGCAGGTCTAACACCTCAGCTTTGTACAATGTTTTTGTAAAATCATAAAAGTTAACCTTTACTTGTCCAAAAATTACAAATTTATACTCTATAGAAACTAGACTCAACCTAGTTTACTTTAGTACCAATAATTTCAACCAATTTTCGTATTTACACTTCGTTACAGTCACTTAAACATCAAATACACATTCTGTCCAGAAACTGTTTGCATCCAAACTCAACATATTAACAATCTATGAACTATCATGCATTCATATGACCCTCTAGACTCCATAAACACCATCCATGCACATCAATTACATATTACATACTTGATTAGGGTTTGTGTTTGAACTCAAATCAAAGACACAACAATCAAAATGCAACAAGATTCAATCTAGTTATCAAATCATCATTCAATCGACCACAATCATATTAGCTATATACATACACAAAATCGGCAGCTTAGGGTTTGTGGTTAACCCAACAAACATCAAAATCAAGCAACAAGAATGTATAGAATGATCAATTATACCTTCCTAGCACCTAGTTCTTCAATCACAAGCTTGATTTCTTGGTTGAATGTGTGTGTATGGTGGACGGCAGCCAAGGGAGCAAGGGAGGGAGGGCCGATCGGAGCTTGGGGTTATGATAATAAGTTAGGGTTAAGTGATTAAGGTTATATTTATAGACATACAAGTTACAATCAAGTCCCTTCACTTTCAATTGTTGTTTTTCTAACTTAACTATCTTAGTTCTTGTTTCTTGTCTAGCATTACACACCATATAATCAAGTAACACATATGTTAACACATAATTATCACATAATTATTATGTTGACGTTTTTCGTTTAATCCTCAATCGTTTGCGTCAACTCGTTTGCGTTTCGGTGCAAATCCCGAAAGACTACACATGTAGTAAGTGTTAAGCGTCATTTAAACCCTAGTTTAAATGTAATGAAGTGTGCGTTATAGATTTAGTGATCTTAAGTTTGAATTGACGGAGTTGAGTTAACGGAGTTAACCTGAAATTGACGATTGTCACATCATTCCCATGTTAAAGAATTTTCGTCCCGAAAATTTGAGTCAAGTCGTGATGAGTGTCTGAAAGAGTAAGAAAAAAAATTTTCAGTTTGTCATATCATCCCCTAGTAGAAAGAAATTTCGTCCCGAAATTTAATTCATACCTCTGGTGATGTCTGACGGTTTGCCGGGTTTCGCGGTTTTCTGTGTTTGGTTAGTCCTTCAAAAAGGTGAGGATACTTTTTCATCATTTGATCCTCGCGTTCCCACGTGAACTCCGGTCCACGTCTCGAGTTCCAACGAACCTTAACGATTAGAATTTTGCTGTGTTTGAGCGTCTTGGTTTCCCAATCCAAAACCTCGACTGGTTCCTCAATGAAACGTAACTGTTCATCAACTTGCAGTTCCTCCAAAGGGACTACTTGGGTTTCATCAGATAGGCATTTCTTCAAATTGGACACGTGGAATACATTGTGTACGCCACCGAGTTCCGTTGGTAGGTCCAGTCGGTACGCCACCGGACCAATGCGCTCAGTTATCCGGTAAGGACCAACATATCGTGGGTTGAGTTTGTTTCGCTTACCAAAGCGAACCACACCTTTCCAAGGTGAGACTTTGAGTAACACTCGATCGTTCACTTGAAATTCGAGAGGTTTTCGGCGCTTGTCGGCGTAACTCTTTTGGCGATCTCGTGTTGCTGCCATGCGATTTCGGATTTGAACAATCTTTTCCGAAGTTTCGAGTACCAGTTCCGGACCAGTGATTTGGCTGTCACCCACCTCTGCCCAGCAGAGTGGTGATCGACACTTCCGTCCGTACAGCGCTTCAAACGGCGCTGCTTTAATACTTGCGTGGTAGCTGTTATTATACGAAAATTCTACCAAAGGTAAGTGAGGTTCCCAACTTTTTCCGAAATCCAATACGCAGGCACGCAACATATCCTCCAGGGTCTGAATAGTTCGTTCACTTTGCCCATCCGTCTGAGGATGGTATGCTGTGCTCATATCAAGACGGGTGCCTAGCGCGCTTTGCAGCGACTTCCAAAAGTGCGACGTGAAACGAGAATCTCGATCGGAGATGATCGAGACAGCCACTCCGTGTCTAGATACCACTTCTTTCATGTAAACACGAGTTAGTCTTTCCATTTTGTCCGATTCCTTAATCGCTAAGAAGTGTGCAGACTTAGTCAACCGGTCTACGATCACCCAGATGGTATCGCATCCCGTCAGTGTCTTAGGTAAACCCGTGATAAAATCCATTGAGATGTGTTCCCATTTCCACATTGGGAGTTCCGGTTGTTGCAGTAGACCAGATGGTTTCTGGTATTCTATCTTGACTCTGGCACAAGTCAGGCATTTGCTCACGTAGGTGGCAATGTCGGCTTTCATGTTCGGCCACCAGTAAAGTGCCTTTAAATCATGATACATTTTATCTGAGCCAGGGTGGATAGAATATCGGGACTTGTGAGCTTCGTCCATCACTAGAGTCCTCAACTCTCCGTGCCGTGGAACCCAAATCCAGTTCTCAAAATATCGGACCCCGTCCGATCTGGTTTCAAGTTGCTTGTTCATGCCCCGCATGAGTTCCGATGGAAGATTATCTTCTTTCAGAGCTTCAAGTTGCGCATCGCGAATCTGATCGGGTAAGCTGGCATGAATCGTGAGTTGCAATGCTCTCACCCGTCTGGGTTTATCTGTTTCTTTTCTGCTGAGGGCATCGGCCACTACATTGGCCTTGCCAGGGTGGTACTTGATGGCACAATCGTAATCCTTGAGCAGCTCGACCCAACGACGCTGTCGCATGTTCAGCTCCTTCTGATCGTAGATATGTTGGAGACTCTTGTGGTCGTTGTAAATGGTAAACTTGGTACCGTACAAGTAATGCCTCCATATCTTAAGAGCAAACACCAAAGCTCCGAGTTCCAAATCGTGGGTCGTGTAGTTCTTCTCGTGAACCCGTAGTTGTCGAGAGGCGTAAGCTATGACCTTCTCGAGTTGCATCAGCACACAACCGAGACCTTGTATAGATGCGTCACAGTGTACCTCAAAATTTTCCGTTCCCTCGGGGAGGGTTAGAATAGGGGCGCTGCAGAGTTTGGTTTTCAATAGTTGAAAGGCGGATTCTTGCGCGTCACCCCAATCGTACTTAGTGCCTTTGTGAGTCAAAGCGGTGAGGGGTTGAGCAATCTTTGAAAATCCCTCGATGAAACGTCGGTAGTAGCCGGCCAGTCCTAAGAATTGCCGCACCTCAGTCGGAGTCTTAGGTGCTTCCCAGTTTTTGATGGCCTCTACCTTACCGGGATCGACATGGATACCATTCTCGTTGATCACATGTCCTAAAAAGTGAACCTCGCGAAGCCAAAATTCACATTTCGAGAGTTTAGCATACAGTTGTTCCTTCTTCAATAGTTCCAGAATTACCCTTAAGTGCTCTTCGTGGTCAGTCTCGTTCTTGGAGTAGACGAGAATATCATCGATGAAAACAATCACAAACTTGTCGAGGTACGCCTTGCACACTCGATTCATGAGATCCATAAATACGGCGGGTGCGTTGGTTAGGCCAAAAGGCATAACCGAAAACTCGTAGTGACCATACCGTGTTCTGAAAGGCGTCTTTGAGATATCTTCTTCGCGCACTCTCAGTTGGTGGTAACCGGATCGCAGATCGATCTTCGAGTAGTAACTCGATCCTTGAAGCTGGTCAAACAAATCATCTATTCGGGGTAAAGGATAACGGTTCTTGACCGTCACCTTGTTCAACTCCCGGTAGTCGATGCACATTCGGAAAGTCCCGTCTTTCTTTCAGACAAACAAGACAGGGGCTCCCCACGGCGATGAGCTAGGTCGGATAAAACCCTTATCCAACAAATCTTGCAACTGAGTGGACAGTTCCTGAAGCTCCGCCGGTGCGAGCCGATACGGGGCTCGTGCTATGGGTGCTGCACCGGGTGTCAACTCGATTTGAAATTCGACTTGACGAATAGGAGGGAGTCCAGGCAAATCCTCCGGGAAAACTTCCGGAAAGTCTTGCACAACCGGTATATCTTCAATTCGTTTCTCCTCCGCGGGTTTCTCAACGATCTGCGCCAAAATTGCCGGATGACCCTTTCGTAGGTACTTCTGCGCCTTCATAAGGGTAATGATGCTGGTGGTCATGCCGCTCCTCTCACCTTGGACCGAAATGATCTCGCCGGAAGGGGTAGTAACGTGAACTATCTTATCGTGACATATAATCTCCGCTCGGTTCTCGGATAACCAGTCCATGCCGACAACGACATCGAAACTACTAAGCGTAAAAGGAATAAGGTCGATATCAAAGACATGACCTGACAGTTTTAACTTACATCCCGCAAGTACATGAGTCGTTACTATTGTCTTACCGTCAGCTAATTCAACAGGAAACTTAGCATCTAACGGAGTTGGAGTTAAGTCTAAGAGTTGACTAAAGGCTTTCGACACAAAACTCCTATCAGCTCCAGTGTCAAACAATACAGAAGCAAAACAATCGTTCACAGGGAACTTACCAGTCACCACGTGCGGATCATTGCGGGCTTGACCCGACCCAATCACAAAAGCTCTTCCCTTGCCATTGCTTCCACCATTACTGCCACTTCCATTACCCCCATTGTTGTCGTTCTGTTTCAGCTTGGGACAATCCTTCCTGAAATGACCTTCCTGCCCACATTCGTAACATCCCTTCGTCGTCATAGGTGGTTTAGGAGCACCCGTTGCCGCAAGGTCTCCTCTACACTCCTTCGCCTGGTGACCCATCTTTCCGCATCTCTGACACTTGACACGGTTACACGGGTCAACATGATGATAGTTGCACCTATTGCACTTCGGATGTTTCCCAGCAAATTCGCTCGAACCCTGGCCGCTACCGTTGTTATTGTTGTTGTGACTTTGATTGTTAAAGCTCCGAGTGAATTCGGGCTTACGGTAGTGTTGTTGCGGTGGGAGGTTCGAGGATGAAGATCTGGTGTTGTCAAACTTCCTCTTTCCGCTGCTCGGGTTGCTGTTGCTGTTGTTGTCGTTACTCGGGTTGTCACGGGCTTTAGTGGTCGAACCCCTAGGTGGTAACGCACCTTGGGTCACAGCCTGATCCGTCAGTTTGTGAGCTAGACGGATCGCTTGTTGTATCGTGGCTGGTCTGGAAGACGTCACCATGCCCTGAATCTGCTGTGCTAACCCATCGATGTACATTTCAATCCTCTTACTCGGCGGATCCACCATCCGCGGACACAACACAGCCAACTCGTGCGAACGGGTAGTGTAGGCTTCGATTTCCGAACCCACCATCTTCAGCGACCAAATTCTGACTCTAATTTTGAAATTTCTTCCCTCGGACAGTACTCCTCTCGCATCATATTTTTGAACTCCTCCCAGTTCATCGCGTTAGCCAGTTCCAATCCAAGGATCTGGACGTTCGAATTCCACCAAGTGAGGGCAGAATCCTCAAGTGTTCCAGCAGCAAATTTGACCCTACTGGCAGGGGGACAATTACACATCTCAAATGCTGACTCGGCCTTCTCAGCCCAATGCAGGAAGCCTATAACTCCCTCAGTGCCCTTAAACGTACTGGGCTTGCAGTCAAGGTAGTTCTTGAAGGTACACGTTCCACTTGGACCTCCAGCTTGGTTCTGAACATGTGCGGCTAAAGCGGCCGCCGCATGGTCGTTCAGCAGTGTTTGGAGTTCTGCTGCAGTCAAGTTGATGTTACCACGTCCGTGTCCAGCGTTTCTTCCAGCCATATCCTAGAATCACAGTATAAAATGTTAAACATGAATTTTTCTTTCATATTCAACACACCATACATGTAATAAAAAGATAGGTAAGAAAGAAATAAGAAACAACATCACATCACAACCATATATTAATCTAATTAATAATTCATGATTAAAACCATTGTATTCGCTACAAAGTATTTCCAATCAATCCTTAAAATCATAGAAAATTAATAGTTCGGATGGAGACAACCCCTCCATCTAAGTGTCATCATCACTAGATGTCGTCGTCCGAGGACACCTCTGAGTGTGCCTCCTCCTCAGCCGGTTCTTCCTACGGTTCTTCTTCGAGTTCCTCCTCGGGATCTTCCTCGGGATCTTCTTCAGGTTCCTCTTCAGGCTCTGCCTCAGGCTCGGCCTCAGGCTCTGCCTCAGGTTCGGCTGCGTTCTGAGCAAGTTGCATTTGTAAGACATCGCAACGCTCTAGAGCTATCTCGGTTCGGGTCCTTGCTACTTGGAGTTGCTCTTGCAAGTCTATCATCTCGGCTTGCATCTTCCTCATAATCTTCATTTGTTGATCACTAGCTTCTTGCATTTCCTTCATTGCCGCTGCCATGCGGGCAATCTCCTCCTTAGTCTCGGTTCCGTCTTTTAACAGTCCGGAAACGTTCGCTCTCGTATAGCGCATGTAACCCACGTCACGCTCCAAGCATGAAACAACAGCTGCGAGAACTCTCTCTACAGGTTCGGTTATGGGTGGTAGGGTGTTGGGATAAGCAGGGTGGTTCGGGTGAGGTAACGGGGGAACTTGTTCGTGATAGACCATGCGTCTGATCATGTTAGGGTACCAATCCCAGCTAACGTCGTTTTCGTATATGCCTCCGGATAAGCGGTACCTCTTCGGTGCGGGAGCTTCGAGTTCCGGGACTACTCGGGGTGGCGAGGCGGTAGGCAACTGCGGTTCCTTCCAGTGAGCATGCGTCATCGAATCGAATGATGATGAGGGTGGCGTCGACATTCCTACAGGTAAGCCGTGTATGCGCGCGCGTATAAGTGAAAGAGGTAACGAGATAAGATAACAAGACTACACAAACCTATGCAGTGCGTATCATTATAACTAATGGGTCGTCGCGGTTATAGTCTAGTATGCATGCAACTTCTAGTTCGCTATAACCAATGGCTCTGATACCAATCTGTCACACCCTCAAAATCCACTAACGGAGTTTTACCGTCAGAGGGTGTGAACTGGCAGGATCGGAATCATCAGTTATAATCAAACCATAAAATAAAGTTTCAAAACCATGAAAACGTTTACGAGTAATTAAATGCGGAAGCGTAAAAACCTTTAATCAAAAGTTGCGTCACGCAGGACGACTTAAACCAAAGATAACCGTTAAAAATAAATTTGCAGGACAAAAGCGTTTTCAATCAATGCATGTTCTTAAACCGCGCGCCCGCCTCGGCTACCTGAGAATAACATACTAAAAGTGTCAACACAAGGTTGGTGAGTTCACAAGTTATATAGAAATAAATCGTTTAGCGTTTGCGTTCAGCGTTACAGCGTTTTGCGTTTCAGCGTTTTGCGTTACAGCGTTTTGCGTTACAGCGTTTTGCGTTTCAGCGTTTTGCGTTACAGCGTTACCAGATAGTGTTATGTCAATTATATATCTATAGGTAGCTAGCCTATAAAGCAAGTATTACTAAGTGTTCGACACCGAAGATGACTCGTTTATTAAGTGCCTTGTCACTAGGTCCTCCAGACCATGGTACGTGTTAGCCAAAATTACACCCGCTCGACCTCCAGTCGAGTTTAGCGTTGGGTGGGGTTTGTCAAACCCAGTAGTACTACTCAACAGTGACTCGCTATTCTAAATATTAACCGGTTCGATGTGTAGGACTTCAAATGTTTCGTTTGCCACTTAGCCTTTACAAGTGATATATAATTTATAACAAAATCTTAAATGCGTTGTGGAGTATGTTATCTCCCCCAAGTGAAAAACGTTTGAAAACAGTTTAAAGAGGGGAAAGTGAAACTCACTGTTTGCGAAGAATTTCCCAAATTAAATCACCAAGATGCGCGTCACAGAAAAACTCTCTCTAGCGTTCTAAAACAACAAAGAGATTTTTCTAAGTATCGGAATATTATTGAGTCTCTAGACCCGGCACATAACACCTATGCACATAACATGTTTCGTGTTTCGTTTGTGAATCGTGTGTGACTTTAACAATGTATTTGGGATACGTTACATGTGTAAGCAATCATTTACGTGTCACGTATTCATAAAGTACATCACTAGCAATTACTTCCCGTAAGGGCAATTTGGTCAACACATAACAATTAACTAGCAACTATTCCCCGTAAGGGCAATTTGGTCAAATTATGACAATCAATTAGCAGTTATTCCCCGCAAGGGTATTTTGGTCAAAACATAACAATTATATAGCAAGTATCATGTTTCATGCATTTTCACACAACTCAGCAGCTAGTTTCACCGAGACAGAAATCCTACTAGAAAGATTGTACTATTTCACCGATCATAGCATCTCAATTAATTTACCAAAAATCATCACAGAAGCATATATGTCTTAGGTTTCCAGAACATATTTTATTATATTTTTATTCCACATAGTTTTCTCACAATCATCAAATCATTACAGCAAACTCATAACAGTCAAATTCATGCGCAATCAGAATGTTATTTGCAATTCCTGTTAAACAAAAAATCCAATAAATGCAAGACCACTTGGGTTAGGTTCCTAACTCAATGAGTCAACTTCCAGAAGTGGAACCAACCCAATTTGTCTCGTAGTTCATGAGATATAACATTTACAACATAACCTAACAGCAGGTCTAACAGCTCAGCTTTGCACAACGTTTTTGTAAAATCATAAAAGTTAACCTTTACTTGTCCAAAAATTACAAATTTATACTCTATAGAAACTAGACTCAACCTAGTTTACTTTAGTACCAATAATTTCAACCAATTTTCGTATTTACACTTCGTTACAGTCACTTAAACATCAAATACACATTCTGTCCAGAAACTGTTTGCATCCAAACTCAACATATTAACAATCTATGAACTATCATGCATTCATATGACCCTCTAGACTCCATAAACACCATCCATGCACATCAATTACATATTACATACTTGATTAGGGTTTGTGTTTGAACTCAAATCAAAGACACAACAATCAAAATGCAACAAGATTCAATCTAGTTATCAAATCATCATTCAATCGACCACAATCATATTAGCTATATACATACACAAAATCGGCAGCTTAGGGTTTGTGGTTAACCCAACAAACATCAAAATCAAGCAACAAGAATGTATAGAATGATCAATTATACCTTCCTAGCACCTAGTTCTTCAATCACAAGCTTGATTTCTTGGTTGAATGTGTGTGTATGGTGGACGGCAGCCAAGGGAGCAAGGGAGGGAGGGCCGATCGGAGCTTGGGGTTATGATAATAAGTTAGGGTTAAGTGATTAAGGTTATATTTATAGACATACAAGTTACAATCAAGTCCCTTCACTTTCAATTGTTGTTTTTCTAACTTAACTATCTTAGTTCTTGTTTCTTGTCTAGCATTACACACCATATAATCAAGTAACACATATGTTAACACATAATTATCACATAATTATTATGTTGACGTTTTTCGTTTAATCCTCAATCGTTTGCGTCAACTCGTTTGCGTTTCGGTGCAAATCCCGAAAGACTACACATGTAGTAAGTGTTAAGCATCATTTAAACCCTAGTTTAAATGTAATGAAGTGTGCGTTATAGATTTAGTGATCTTAAGTTTGAATTGACGGAGTTGAGTTAACGGAGTTAACCTGAAATTGACGATTGTCACAGATTTGCTAAGCTCCCATAACGAACTAGCTAACGAATCACTCTCTGATTCGCTAAGTTTCCTTAGCGAACTAGCTAACGAATCACCTCTGGTTCTCTAAGTTTCCTTAGCGAACTAGCTAAAGAATCACTCTCTAGTTCTCTAAGTTTCCTTAGCGAACTAGGGTTAGGTCAGGGAACATTCCCTGACACCTTTATCTTTTCCGGCGCCGTCATCGCCGGAAAACCGCGTTTTTGCCGGAAAAACGAGATCTCACTCGTTCTTCCACCGTTTTCATCGTTTTTCGTCCCGTTTGATCCAGATTTGAGCTAGGGTGATCCCTAAACTCATCTTAGGTCCGGTTTATACCCGATTCCACCTGGATCTTGTGATTTAAACGGTTTAACGGTGTCGGCTCGTCGTTACGCGACTATAACTAACGGTTTAGGCTAGTACAATATTAAACTATCATTACCTCGGGTCGGTGCTCGGTTTCCTTCTTGATTTCGGCTAGAGATAAGGAAGAACTAGAGAGAAATCTTAAGTGTGTGTTTTGGGTGGTGTATGGAATATGTGTGAATGAGGTTTAAATGGATATTAAGGGTTTATATATATATAGATCATGGGCTTAAGCCCATGGTCTTTCCTTCTTTCTTTCCTAACCCAAGTCCATAACCCATATTCATTTACCCAACACTAGCCCAACTCGTATTCTATTTATCTAAACCGATAACGACCCACCATGAAATAACGAAATTTATTTTTATTATAATAACCGAAAGTAGGATGTTACAAGTCTTCCCTCCTTAAAGAGGTTTCGTCCCCGAAACCTAACTATTACATAAACAAATTTGGGTAAAACTTGCGCATCTCATCCTCCGCTTCCCAAGTAGCATCTGAACCTTTGCGATGCTTCCATATCACCTTCACTAAAGGTATAACCTTGTGACGAAGCTGCTTCTCCTTGCGGTCAACTATCTCGATCGGTTGCTCAATGTAGTTCAACTGTTGATCAACCTCAATGTCCATTAATGGCACGTGGGACGTGTCATCAGCTAGACATTTTCTCAGATGAGAAACATGGAAGATTGAATGAATTCCTTCTAACTCATCCGGTAAATCCAGCTTATAAGCTACTTCACCCACACGATCTACAATATTAAACGGTCCAATGTACCTTGGACTCAACTTCCCTCTCTTTCTAAAACGGATAATTCCTTTCCAAGGCGAGACCTTAAGCATCACATTGTCGCCAACGTTAAACTCAATTGGTCGCCGCCGCTTATCCGCATACGACTTCTGTCTGTCTTGAGCGGTTTCATTCTTGCTTTGATCTGATCGAACTTTGACGACGTTTCTTGAACCACTTCTAGGCTTCCCATTTCCTTCTGACCAATCTCACCCCAACACACCGGGGTTCTACATCGTCTACCGTAAAGCATCTCGAACGGTGGCATACCAATACTTGAATGGTAACTGTTGTTATAGGAGAACTCTGCCAGGTGCAGATGATCATCCCAACTTCCACCAAAATCTAAAACACAAGCACGCAGCATATCCTCAAGGGTTTGGATCGTCCTTTCAGACTGTCCATCGGTTTGAGGATGATACGCCGTACTGATGTTCAACCTCGTTCCCATAGCTTCATGGAATTTCTTCCAGAACCTCGAAGTAAACCGTGTATCTCTATCAAACACGATCGATAACGGTACTCCATGCTTAGTTACAATTTCTTTAATGAACAAGCTTGCTAACGTTTCGGACGAGATGGCCTCTCGTATGGGCAGAAAGTGAGCACTCTTGGTTAAACGGTCCACAATCACCCAGATAGTATCATGATGCTTAGCTGTACGAGGTAGCTTAGTTATGAAATCCATGGTGATGTGCTCCCATTTCCACTCAGGTATCTCTAGCGGTTGCATCTTCCCATAAGGCTTCTGATGTTCGGCTTTGACTTGTAAGCAAGTTAAGCACTTACTAACATAATCCACTACATAATTCTTTATTCCAGGCCACCAGTAATCTCTTTTCAAATCTTGATACATCTTTGTAGCTCCTGGATGAATCGAATATCTTGACTTATGAGCCTCATCTAAGATTCGACTTCTAAGATCACCATGGCGTGGGATCCACATACGGTCGAACCTAGTCTTAACTCCATGAGTGTTTTCCATCAACTCATCTTGCTGGCCATAAATTCTTTCTTTCTTTACTAACCCTTCATCTACTAACACCTCTGACTGCACCTTGATGATTTCTTCAAAAAGACTTGGGTTCATGATCAACTTGTTTGACTTTACTATTGCAAGGACTTCCTCGTTCTTACGACTTAACGCGTCAGCGACCACATTAGCTTTACCGGGATAGTACTTAATGTCGCAGTCATAATCCTTAATCAACTCCAACCATCTTCTCTGCCTCATGTTTAATTCTTTCTGCTCGAAGAAGTACTTTAAACTCTTATGATCTGTATAGATAGTACACTTAGTACCGTACAGATAATGCCTCCATATCTTAAGAGCATGCACTACAGCTGCTAACTCTAAATCATGCGTCGGATAAGTACTCTCATGGACTTTCAACTGTCTGGACGCATATGCTATGACCTTTCCTCGTTGCATCAACACGCAACTTAATCTCTGATGCGAGGCATCTGCACAAACAACCAAATCCTCATCACCATCGGGTAGAGTAAGGATTGGAGCTTGTGTGAGTCTTTTCTTCAACTCCTCAAAAGCTTCTTCTTGAAACTTACCCCAACTGAATACTACCGACTTTCGGGTCATACCGGTCAATGGTGCGGCTATCATGGAGAAACCTTCGATGAATCTCCTATAGTAGCCAGCTAACCCTAGGAAGCTTCGTATATCAGTCGGATTCTGCGGAGTCTTCCAATTCGTTATCGCTTCAATCTTAGCTGGGTCCATGGTAATCCCTTCAGAATTGATCACGTGACCTAGAAATTGCACTTCTCGCAACCAGAACGCGCATTTCGAAAACTTAGCGTACAACTTCTCTTTCTTCAGAACTTCCAATACCTCTCTCAAATGCTCAGCATGACTAGTCTCGCTCTTTGAATAAATCAATATATCATCAATGAAGACGATAACCGACTTATCCAACATCGGCCGACACACCCTATTCATCATGTCCATAAATGCCGCAGGAGCATTTGTTAGACCGAATGACATTACGAGGAACTCGTAGTGTCCATACCGCGTTCGGAACGCTGTCTTAGGGATGTCTGCCTCCTTCACCTTCAGCTGATGATAGCCTGATCTGAGATCTATTCGTGAGAACCAACTTGAACCTTGCAGTTGGTCAAACAGATCGTCAATCCTTGGCAAAGGATATCTATTCTTTACCGTAAGCTTATTCAACTCACGATAGTCTATGCACATGCTCATACTTCCATCCTTCTTCTTCACGAACAAAACTGGTGCACCCCACGGGGAAACACTTGGTCTTATGAAACCTTTGTCGAGGAGTTCTTGCAGTTGGGACATCAATTCTTTCATCTCGGACGGTGCTAGACGGTAAGGCGCTTTCGCGACAGGTTGGGCCCCTGGTACTAAATCTATTTGGAATTCTATCTCTCGCTCCGGTGGCAACCCCGGAAGATCCTCTGGGAATACTTCTGGGTAGTCGCGCACAATAGGAACATCTTTCATTTCTTTCGTTTCGGCCGTAGCATTGACAACATACGCCAGGTAGGCACCGCACCCTCGCCTTAACAAACCCTCGGCTTTTATCATCGAAATGACATTAAGCCCATAACTTTCCTTATCACCATAAACCGTCACCGCACTACCATCCAAGGACTTTAACCTTATTATCCTACTCTTACATACTATCTGAGCCTCAAACTCAGACAGCCAATCCATACCCAAAACCACATCGAACCCTCCTAAGGTCATAACATACAAGGTAATAGGGAACTCATGTCCCTCCAATTCTCTCTTACAGTCCTTAACCATTTTCATTATTTTAACCGAAGTGTCACTAGCGGTTTCTACTATAAGAGTTTCAGACACTCGGAAATATTTCATTTTAGCTAGTTTACTAAAGGGTGTGGCTACGAAACTTTTGTTTGCGCCCGAATCAAATAATACAGAAGCGAAAACACCGTTTACTAGAAACGTACCTGTGACGACATCCGGAATCTGCTTGGCTTGTTCTTGGGTCAGCATGTAGGCTCTAGTTCTTGGCCTAGCTTGATCGGCATCCTTCCTTCCACTACCTCCAGCTTCACCCTCGGTACACTCCCTAGCAAAGTGACCTGTCTTACCACACTTGTAGCATGCAGGCTTAGAACTGCACTCATGAGCATAATGACCCGCCTTCCCACACTTGTAGCAAACATTCGACCCAACTCTACACTCTCCAGCATGCATCTTTCCACACTTATGACAGGTATCCGAACCCTTTCCCCACCTACACTCACCGCTATGTGCCTTGCCACAAGTCTTGCACGACCTGTTCTCCCAAACTCTCGGCTGCTTGTTCTTAGGGTTCCACATCTGGGTACCGGGTCGTTTAGAAGGAGCGAACCATTTCTTCTCCTTCTTCTCGTCTCCCACCACCACATTGTCCGCAGCCAAGTCTGCATAGACCATTTCTGCGAGTTCGACAGCAGAATCAAAAGTAGCAGGTTTACTTGTCCTGACTAACATGCGGACTCTCTGTGGTAATTCCCTCACGTAACACTTGATTCTCTTAGCCTCAGTGTTGACCATATCGGGCACCAACCTAGACATTCGATTGAACTCGGTGATGTACTCACGATGTGTCATTGTCCCAGCTTTCAAGTTTAGGAACTTCATCTCCGCCCTCTCAACCTCGGCGTCAGCACAGAACTTCTTCATCACTAATTCCTTCAGATCCTCCCACTTCATTGCTTTGATCTCTTCACGGGTCTTCCTCTGCTCCACACTCTCCCACCAATACATAGCCTCATCGTCAAATTATTGGGTGGCATAACCGACAGCTTGGTCAGGACGACACTCGCTGATTCGGATAATTTTATCCATGGCGGTTATCCACTGAAGAGTAGCGATTGCGTCTCCTAAACCAGTCAGCTTAGGCGGGTCACAACCTTTGAAGGACTTATAGTTGCAACCGCCTCGGCCCCTCTTCCTATCATCAACTTTCACAGACCTTACCTCACTTGAATCACCCTTTTCCCTCTCATCATCTTTCCTACCATTACCACCTGCCCCTTCAACAGTTCTTTCACGGCTTCCAGCAGACCCTTCCGGAGTAATATTCTTCACAGCAGTGGCTACAGCTTGAACAATAGCTGCTTGAATTGCGGGATCCAGTTGAACCCCTTCGTTGTTGATCGGACCTCCTCCAGCTGCACTCCCCTCATCTCCGGTGTTGGAAGCTGTCTCAACCGAAGGTTGCTGGACACGACGAGTCCTGCCGCGTCGTCCAGTGCGACCTCCAGCTCCAACAATGTCTCCAGCTCCAGCCATCGTATTCTAATAGGGAAAACACAAACATCATCACTCAAGGAACTATTTAGTACAAGGATAGTAAGGCTAACAGGTAATAACAGTGGCCAGCTGTGATTAGCTGATCACGTTACTTTCCGTGTCCTATACACTTCCCTTTATGAGTCTATTTGTGCTGGTTCTACTTAAGCAGTTAGTCAAATCAAACAATCCATTATTCCTATCCCTGTCGTTCACATATCTTTTCTTTCTCATTAACATATATCATTTAATCATACACTTTACCTTTACTGATCTTGCTTGAGCGACACATGGCATTCTTGAATTGGCATCTTCTTTCTTTTCTTACTTAAATCCCATTCTCTGTTCGAGTCTAAGCATGTAGGATGCTTAAATCTCTCGAACTTTGCTCTGATACCAACTTGTAAGGCCCCGTTACCGGTAGCCCTACTTTCGTGTTGGATTTACTCATAAATGCAGTTCTAAATATCAGAGTTAATTAAAACATTCGTGGAATATAAAAGCTTTCATAAAACATTTCATAACAAAACACATCTTGTCTTAAAACGTCATCTTGTCTTTCAAAATAAACGAAACATTAAACTTAAACGCCTTGAGTCTTCCGATGCGAGCCTCTTATTCAGTGCCACGCGTCTCCTCAAGCGAGCTGCCTCATCCTACTCACCTGCGTGCATACTAAAAGTCAGCTACGCTGAGTGAGTTCTAGTTAATCATACATTATACAATACACATAAACTTATATTCTTTCATTCATACTTTCATACTTTCTTTTTGTATTAACTTGCTTTCATATCTTACGTTATAAAGAGCATTACGCCCTACATTCCTCGAGTATTATTAGGGCTCGGTACCCTCCTTCCTCGAGTATTATTAGGGCTCGGTACCCTCCTTCCTCGAGTATTATTAGGGCTCGGTACCCTCTTTCCTCGAGTATTATTAGGGCTCGGTACCCTCTTTCCTTGAATATTAGTAGGGTTCGGTTCCCTAGTTCTCGAATATTAGTAGGGTTCGATTCCCTCTTCGTTACCATACATCATACCTCGAGTATTATTAGGGCTCGGTACCCTTTTCGTAACCATACAACCATCATTTCCTTCTTTTATTAACTTTATCACGTTCATACACATAAGCATACATATCATACTTACCTTATACATAGCGTTACAACCTGACAGTACGTGCAATATCCGAAGATCGTTCACGTACCATCAAGCAATCATTCATACATTTCACATTATCCACATAAGGCATACACTTATCTCTTAGGATGAGCGTATTAACAAACATATTGAGTATGCACACAGCCCCAAAAACATAACACAGAAGTTGGGCTAGAAACTCACCTCAATGCGGTTGCGTTCACCGTTTACGGTTATTCCCTTCTTGAGCTGTGCACGACTAACTGTATAATAATTACAGTATTAAGTACCGCTCTAGTCATCTCATTGCTACTTAATTAGTCTTACACGTCTAAGCTGTTTTACTTCATTAAATCATTACCTGGTTAGTTAATCGTTACTCATTTACCTTTAAAGGTATCTTTCATAAATTGCCAAACTCCAAGGGCTGTTATGTAATTATATAATTCTTTTCTAAGTCCAGGGACCATTCTGTCTTTATATTAAACTCCTAGTTCGTTACTTTTCCATTAACGAATTGGGTAAAGAATCACCCTCTGATTCGCTAAGCTCTCATAACGAACTAGCTAACGAATCACCCTCTGATTCGCTAAGCTCCCATAACGAATTAGCTAACGAATCACCCTCTGATTCGCTAAGCTCCCATAACGAACTAGCTAACGAATCAGAGGATTCGCTAAGCTCCCATAACGAACTAGCTAACGAATCACCCTCTGATTCGCTAAGCTCCCAAAACGAACTAGCTAACGAATCACCCTCTGATTCGCTAAGTTTCCTTAGCGAACTAGCTAACGAATCACCCTCTGGTTCTCAAAGTTTCCTTAGCGAACTAGCTAAAGAATCACTCTCTAGTTCTCTAAGTTTCCTTAGCGAACTAGGGTTAGGTCAGGGAACATTCCCTGACACCTTTATCTTTTCCGGCGCCGCCTTTCCGGCGCCGTCATCGCCGGAAAACCGCGTTTTCCGGAAAAACGAGATCTCACTCGTTCTTCCACCGTTTTCATCGTTTTTCGTCCCGTTTGATCCAGATTTGAGCTAGGGTGATCCCTAAACTCATTTTAGGTCAGGTTTATACCCAATTCCACCCGGATCTTGTGATTTAAACGGTTTAACGGTGTCGGATCGTCGTTACGCGACTATAACTAACGGTTTAGGCTCGTACAATATTAAACTATCATTACCTCGGGTTAGTGCTCGGTTTCCTTCTTGATTTCGGCTAGAGATAAGGAAGAGCTAGAGAGAAATCTTAAGTGTGTGTTTTGGGTGGTGTATGGAATATGTGTGAATGAGGATTAAATGGATATTAAGGGTTTATATATATATAGATCATGGGCTTAAGCCCATGGTCTTTCCTTCTTTCTTTCCTAACCCAAGTCCATAACCCATATTTATTTACCCAACACTATCCCAACTCGTATTCTATTTATCTAAACCGATAACGACCCACCATGAAATAACGAAATTTATTTTTATTATAATAACCGAAAGTAGGATGTTACATTCCTATTATTCCTCAACGGGCTCTTTTGATGATTCACCAGCAGAAGGCTTGCTGACATCCTTCCTCTTTTCTTTATCATGGTGATTCTTCATTATGTTCTCACCCTCAACATCTGTTTAAGGGTCACTGTCCTCACTATTCGTAGCTGCATTATCACTTTGACCGTCGTTATCATCACCATCATCCCCACTGTCCCATTCTTCTTCTTCTTCTTCTTCTTCTTCTTCTTCTTCTTCTGCTTTCTCACTATCGGGTTTGGTCTCAGCAAACTGAACGAACTTTGCACTGGGCTTTTGACCTTGGTACTTATACCCACTGGCTCCGACATCGCCTTCAAGACTATCTGTCTCACCATCTTCAAATGACGAGGCTCAGATGGTTCAATAACACTTCCTTCAACATCAACTTCTTTTAGAAAGACCGGTCTCGAACGTTCTTTAATAGGTCATCCAAAATTAGATGGACAAAAAGGGGATACATTCTCCAGGTTTTCTTCGTGAGCACATTTGATTGCATGCACTTAAAGAAAATTCTTGAGAAGTTGTACCTCATTTGGTTTGTAAGATATGCCATTACTCCAACCCATTCGACCTTTAATTTGTCGAAGCTGCCCTTTTGCTCATAAAGACAATGAGCAACGATATGGAATAGGAATTTCAAATAGGCGGGTAGATGCCTCTTCTCAGAAGTGGTCCACTCAATATCATACCCAATGTCTTTAAGGAATTGCTCCAAATCCTTATTTTCAAACTTCTAGATCTGAGGAGTGATCTGGGGCATCTTTAATGACTAAGGCTCTTCTAATGACATCCTCCGTGATCGTCATCATATGATTTGCTACCTCAGTAGTGATTGAGCTTCCCTTCTTAGTTGTCTTAGCATTCACCCAAAATTGTTCAACCCAAGTGCTATGTGTCTCCGGTTTGGCGGAGATAGCATACGTTAATGGACATTCTCGTAAACCTTTAATCATGGATGTGAAAACTTTATGCCTCCTTTTCCTTGGAAGATCAAGAGGGCAAAACATGTTGTGTTTCTACATTAAGACATAATATGTACATTAGAGTTGATCATTGAGTTAAAATAAAAGTGTGTATATATATATATATATATGTTTGTGTGTGCATACTAATATTACAAGAAAATAAAATGAGAAACAAAAACAATAAACTTAAACAACAAGTTTGTAACTTTAAGATAAAAAGATAAGTTTAAACATTAAGATGAAACTTTAAAGTGAGTTTAAAATTAAATAAAGAATAAAATAAAACGGTTTTGAAGATGAGTTGAAAAATTGCGAAGGGAAAACCAATTGAATCGAGTTATATTAACTTATTCGAGTTGATAACAATACACATGAAAATCCTTAAGTGTCAACCAATCGAATCAAATGTAAAACCAATGGAATTGAATGTAAAAGTAATCGAATCTAGTTGAGACTCAATCTAATTGAATTCTGAAATTCGACTCGATTCAAACTAAATTACATTGGATTAAAAGTGTAGTATTCGATTAGAATTGAAGTATAAACCATTCGAGTCCTTTAAGTCTGTTAGAGTCTGATTTTTTCCAAGTATCAACCAATCGAATAGATTTTGAAATGAATCGAATCGAGTTTCACACCAACCGAATCGATTCAGGCACTACGTGAATATTGACCTTCAGCCACATGAAAAAAGTATGGCCGTAGGCCTTTAGCCACACACATTTGGTTCGGGTCATATGTGGCATAAGGTCGCGACACCGTGGGTATGATATGGCCACACATAGTATTTAGTGGCCTTATGTGGTAATAAGTGTGGCTAAAGGGTACATGCATTAGTTGCTGGCCATCAAGAAGCCTCTCCAATAAGTGTGGCTAAACGGTAGAAAATGGTCACATGACTATTTACTATGAGTGACCTTTGCACGTATAGAGCCACATGAATTAATGTTTCAGCCACATGAATTTTATAATAATGTGGCCAATAGGGTTGTGTTAAGCGTGCATTGTGACCTATAGCGTGTGGATATAGCAAAGCAACGGCCACTTAAATATAATAATAGTGTGGCTAATTATATTATATAGACACTGGATATTACATTAAAAGTGGCTAAATATGTTTACTTGCCACTCAAACACTCCTTTGTAGATTATAGTGTGGCTATTGTCTTACCGTTTGTCACACATAATGCTTTTCTTAATTTAAAGTGTGGCTATTGTCAAACTTTTTATCACACAAAGTGAGGTACTGTGTGGCTAATCATATCATATAGACATTGGAGGTTACTGTCAATGTGGCTAAAAATGTGAACTTTCTAGTCAAAAACTCTTTCGTAATTTGTGGTGTGGCCATTGTCTTACCGTTTGTCACACATAATGCTATTCGTAATTTAAAGTGTGGCTATTGTCAAACTTTTCGTCACACATAGTGAGGTACCGTGTGGCTAATCATATCTTATAGACACTGGAGGTTATTGTCAATGTGGCAAAAAATGTGAACTTGCCAGTCAAACACTCTTTTGTAGTTTGTGGTGTGGCTATTGTCTTACCGTTTGTCACTGTCACACCCTCAAAATCCGCTAATGGAGTTTTATCGTCAGAGGGTGTGAACTAACAGGATCGGAATCATTAGTTATAATCAAACACCATTTTTAAAGATTTCAAACCAACAAGACATTAAGTCTTAAATAAAATGCGGAAGCGTAAATTTGTAAAACCAAAAGGTTTGCGCCACACAGGACGACTTAAAAACCCAATTTATTAAGATAAAAAATAAAAGAAATTTTCAAGTGTTGGTGTTTAGCGAATGCATGTTCCTATACCGCGCGCCCGCCTCGGCTACCTGAGAATAACATACTAAAAGTGTCAACACAGGGTTGGTGAGTTCACAGGTTTATATAAATAAAGTGTTTGCATTTGCGTTTTGCGTTACCAGATAGTGTTAAGTCATTTTATATATCAATAGGTAGCTAACCTATCAACAAGTATTACTAAGTGTTCGACACCGAAGCTGACTGTTTATCAATTGCCTTGCCACCATGTCAACCACGACCATGGTAATGTGTTAGCCAAGATTACACCCACTCGACCTACAGTCGAGTTTAGAGTTGGGTGGGGTTTGTCAAACCCAGTAGTACTACTCAACAGTGACTCGCTATTATTCAAATATTAACCGGTTCGATTTTATGAAGGATTTTGGTTGGTTTGTTTGCCACTTAGCCTTACAAGTGATATATAAAAACTAACAAAATCTACAGCGTTGGAGTATGTTATCTCCCCCAAATAAAAGCGTTTAAAAAGAGTAAAAAGGGGACGTGAAACTCACTGTTTGCGAAGAAAATCAAAAAGAATCCGAGAGAGGTGTGCGTCACAGAAAATCCTCACTAGTGCTCTAACAACAAAAATGAGATTTTCTAAGTATTTAAACTACAAGTGAGTCCCAAGACTCGACACGTACAACTTATGCATGAGATGCGTTTCGTGTTCCATTTGTGAAATGAGTGCGACTCGACAAACACATTGATGATAAGTTACACATGTGAACAAGTACTTAAGTGTCAAGTATTAACATTGTAAATTACTAGCAATTATCCCCCACAAGGGCAATTTGGTCAAAACATAGCAACCATCGATCAGTTATGCACTTTTCATGACAATTCAAGTAATACAGAAGCTAAATTGTCCAGGCAGATTTTCACTCGACAAGATTACTCTTATTAATAAATCCTAACATGTCAAATAAATCACCAAAAATCATCACAGAAGTACATGTGGGTTAGGGTTTTAAAAATATTTTTATTATATTTTTATCATATATGATTTTATCATAATGATCAAAACATCACAGCAAACACACAGAAATCATTATCATGCGCAACAGAATGTTATTTGTTATTCCCATTAAACGACAAATCCAATTAGTGCAAGACCAATTGGGTTCGATTCCTAACTCAAAATATTAACTTCCAGAATTGGAACCAACCCATTTGGTTTTGTAGTTTATGAGATATACTAATTTAAACATAGCCTAACAGCAGGTCTCCCGAATCAGCCTTGCACAACAGTTTTGTAAAATTATAAAAACTAACTTTTATACGTCCAAAAATTACAAACTCGGACTTTTCAGAAACTAGACTCGATCTAGTATATTGTAGAATCAACAATCACATCAAAACATGAATTAACATCGATTTACAGTCATCCAAACATGAATTCAATAATCTGTCCAGCATCAGTTTTCATTAAAACTCAACAAACTAGTAACCTTTGCACTAACAATCATACATGATATCTTAATTCATCAACTAACAACACATCTAGCACTTAGGGTTTATGATTTGCTGGTTTAATCATGCAATTAACTTATAGAATGGGTTAGATATGAAGCTTATTTACCTAGTTATCACCTTGGATCCTTCAACAACCTTGTAAACAACTTGTATATGTATGTGTGTGTGTGGTGATCGGCCGAGAATGGTGAAGAGGGGGAGGGGCTGCTGCCGTTTTGTAGAGGAGAGGGAGAGAGTGGGATTAGGGTTGGGTGATTATGTTGTTTATATATTTATTAAATATAATACATGTTACAAATCGCACCCTAAACTTCAAGTGAACTTAATTCTAGCATAACTAGTTTATACCGAGCACTTGTTTATATTATATATTGTTTGTTCACCAACGGTTTGAGTCGACTCGTGTGTGTCTCTGTGGAATTTCGAAAGACTACTTGTGTAGTGATTGTCATGCGTCATCTAAACCATAGTTTAAATGTAATGAGATATGCATTACAGTTCGTGTGATCTTAAGTTTGAATTAACGGAGTTCGGATTAACGGAGTTAACCTGAAATTGACGAGTGTCACAGTCACACATAATGTTTTTCCTAATTTAAAGTGTGGCTAATGTCAAACTTTTTGTCACACATAGTGATGTATTGTATGGCCAATCAGAAGGTTATTGTTAATGTGGCTAAAAATATAACTAAACACATTAGCATAAATTCAAAACATGTTTTTTCATAAGTTTAACAAACCCATCAACATAAATTCAAAACAGGTTTACATTACCAAACCTTCACTAATAAGTTATAAATTCAAAATATTTGAAACTACTACTAATTACTACCGACCTCAAACTTTCTTATAAGCTCATCAGATTGTTTTTGCCTCCTTTCTTCATTTTCCTTACGTTCTTTTTCTATTTGTTTCATTCGTTGCTCGTTCTTCCAACTCGTTTCTTGACTGCCTTTCATTTTCTAGTTCTTTTTCCATTTCGGCTATAACTTTTTGAACATAAAATTGTTAAAATATTAGCATCACGGTCCCGTTTTCGCGGTTTTTCGTCAAACTATAAACCAAACCGTTGGTAACGGTTTTTAATTTATGTAAACCAAAACCAAACCGTATAACTTTTAAACCGAACCAAACCAAACCGTTACTAACGGTTTGGTTCCGGTTTGGTTTCATGGACCTGAACCCGAACCAACCCGTTTATATATTACACCCACAAAATCAGTATGTAATTTTCATTTAAACTTTTAGTTATAAACCGAACCAACCCGTTTATGAGTATACCACATGTATATTAAATTATAGTGTTAGCAGTTTTTATGTTACCACATGTATATGAAATATGAAACGGTCTATTTCATTTGCTCGCCCCTGGTTGATATGTTATACCTAATTATATAACAAAACGAAAAATGATAAAGATAACTTACAAATGCGTGTTCTGACTTTTTCCGTACAAAAATCCAATCCAACAAGGCTATTAATGTTGAGCTCGCCCACCCAATACTTTTTCTTGCTTTCTTTGCTGAGGTGGGTATCTAAGAATACTTCAATCCACTTAACTTTTCGACCATGTTCTTTTTCCTAATAAGAAGTAATATAATAAATGTTAAAGCACAAACAATTATAATTTTTGACCTAATTTTTAAAGATTGAATTTACAAATAAAACTAGCTTACCAAGCGGATACTATGCTCATCAAACCCTATTGAACCGCCCGCATACTGAGATATACTGCCATCATTACCCTCTTTCGTGTGGTTACTCTCCCGCTCGCGGACTTCTTTAGCCATTTTTCTGTGTTCCAACCCTATAAAGAGAGAAAAATATATGATACATATATAGGGTAAAAAATATAAAAATAAAAACTTGAATCGACGCATAGCACAACGACCTTCACGCACAATCACATTAGACAACTGTACTAAAAAGTCCTAACATGTATTCACACATTGTATCATGGCAAATCAACCAAACAATCATCATACAACTTAACTTATGATCACTTAGTTCACGAGACAGATTATAACATGTACAAACTTATTTTATTCACTTTGAAAAGATGAAGTATAAATTCTACAAAATTTACCACAGTATAATATTTGAATTAGGTTTCTCAAACAATTTTTATTATATTTTTCTCATGCATACAAAACTCACAATAATTCAAGCATTAAAGATACGTACCAACAATTCAGCAGATTGAACAATAAACACTTGTTTAATGGTTCTATCAACTCATTAATCCAAATTGTGCAAGACCAATTGGGTTGTCTTCAAAGCTCATAATACTAATTTTCAGAACTGGAACCAACCCGTTTGGTTTTGTCATTAGGGAGTTATGGCGTCGGAAAGACATACCAGAATATAACTAACCAAATCAGCTTTGACCAGTGTTTTTGTAAAATTATAAAAACTATTCAAAACTCGTCCAAAAATTACAAACTTTACCTTTCCGGTAACTAGACTCATAGTACTATATCCTAGAATCAAAAATCATACAATAATCATCGTTTAACATCAAGTTACATACCAATAAATAAACAAAAACGAATCTGTCAACAATGAAAGAAGATGTACTAAGCTTCAATTACAAGTGAAATACATACCTTTTTAGAGATGAAAGAAGATGTACTAAGCTTCAATTACAAGAAATAACACTTAAAATTGAAAATCCCCAAACTTGGTTCTTAGGGTTCTTCACACTCAACACGAATCCGGCAAAAATCGAGATAGAATTGATGGAAACCGACACCATACGTGAATTCCTCTCACATAAATAATAAGATTAGAGCCCGGAATCAAAGGATTTGGTTAAAAATTGAGTGAGTTAGAGAATTAACGACGAAAGATGGTGGGTGTAGAGAGATGAAGAAGAAGAATAATAATAAGTAATGAAGAGAAAGAAAAAAAGATAGGTTAACATGAAATTAGATTTAAGAATGAGAGGGTAATTCAAAATTTTTTGAAGAAAAGAGGGATGAATTTAATTTGAAATTTTGAGGGAAGTAAAATTAATAGGAAATAAATAGAATTAAATATTTTTATTTTTAATTAAAATAAAGAGTTGTTGTATTTTAAATATAAAAACATATAAAATAAATACAAGTGATATTTATAGTTGCTCTAAAAGAGTTGTATAAGAGTGTAGTAATCAGTGTTAACGCCCAATAATAAACCATACGCTTATTAGTGGGTCATACTAGTTCTTGATCAGTGTTAGTGTCTCATTATAACATCTATCATGTCATAGTTGCTCTAAAAGAGTTATATAGGAGTGTCATTAGTCATGGTTAGGTGTTAACGCCCGAAACACACCATACTTTCGTCAATAGGCCTTATTTGGCTATCATTAGTCATAGACTCATAGTTAGATGTTAGTGTCACTTGGTTACGTCATAGTTGCTTTAAGAAGTTTGTATAGGACTATCATTAGTCATACTTAGATGTTAACGCCCAAAACATGTCATACATTCATCAATGATCCTTGAATGGTACTAGTGGCCATTATAGCATCTATCATGTCCCCGTTGCTACAAGAGAGTTGTATATGATTGTAGTGAGCCATAGGCATAGTTGGTCGTCATACTTTGCATTAATGGGCCGTCTTGGGCCTTGATTGTTGTTAGTGACCCATTGTAGTCTCTATCATATCATAGTTGCTCTAAAAGGGTTGAATATGAGTTTAGTGAGTCATAGTTTGGTTAACGCCCAACAAAATGTCTTACTTTCATCAATGTGCCTTATTGGACCTTAACTGGTGTTTGTGGCCCATTATAGCATTTATCACATCATAGTTGCTCTAAGAAGGTTGTATAGGAATGTCATTAGTCATAGTTAGATGTTAATGGCCGATAACATGTGATACTTTCATCATAGGTCTTATTGGGCCTTGTTGGTGTTAGTGGCCCATTATAGCCTTTTTCATGTCATAGTCGCTCTAATGGGTCATATTAGGGCTTGAAATCTCTTAGTGGTCTATTATGGCATGTGATATGTAACATTAGATATTTACGGGTTATATCGTGTTATAGGGAGTCATATTAGACCATAATAGACAAAAACAACTCATACATGTCCTAATAGATCATATTGGGCCTTGAAATCTCTAATGGCCCATTATGCATATAATTTTAAATTGTGTCTTAAGAGGTACAACTCGCATAACCCGTCAATATACATTAAACATAGGGGTGGTAAATGGGTTGGGTTGGGTCGAAACGGGTTATGGGTCAGAACGGGTTATGGGTCGAAACGGGTCAGGTCCAAACGGGTCAATTAAAAAAAGGGGTTGTTATGGTTCGGGTCGGAATGGGTCAGGGTCATAAGGTTCGGGTCATAACGGGTCCGTGTTAAAATGGGTCAAGGTCGGAACGGGTCAAAACGGGTTTCGGGTCGATTTTTTTTTGAACAAGGACAACGGGGGAAATGTTTTGTTTTTTTACTTTTTCCGTTTTTTATTTATAATTTGACTTATGATTTTTTATTATTATTTTTGAATATTTTTTTAAATTGTGTCTTAAGAGGTACAACTCGCCTAACCCGTTAATATACATTAAACATAGGGGTGGCAAATGGGTTGGGTTGGGTCGAAATGGGTTGGGTTGGGTCGAATGGATCAGGGTCGAAACAGGTCAGGGTCGGAACGACTCAATTAAAAAAAATCGTTGGTGATAATAAGTAATGTCAACAGTACCAAAAGTCCTAACATGTATCCACACATCACGTATAATATCCGAACATCACGTATAGTATTCGTAGGAACTTGTTTTTTAATCAAAGATAGTACATACTTTAAAACTTATTCATAATTCATTATCAATATTTGAAATTTGCACTTTGATGTGTATTGGTGTCCTAATCCGAGCACTTGATCTTCGGCTTTTCGCTTCCATTTATGGGCTTCACCTAAAGCAATCCAATACCAAATATTAGTTATTGCCAATATTTAAATATTATATATAAATAAGATATTAAAACTGAAGTAACATTAGTCAAAATATTAAGCCAAACCAGGTCCAACGTAGTCTATGCCGGCTACCGTTATGCAACTCCAAAGATTCAATTTATTAAGTATCTTAACTCGCCTGATTGATCATAAGCTTCGCGTACCTGTTTCTAATCATCTTGATTAGAACCGATCAACATAATTACAACCCATTTAAATTAATCTTAATGTTATTTCACGTCTCAACTAAAATTCAACTTTAGAAACGGTTACAACTTTTCAACATATTATTTACAACCCGTCTAAACAACTTAACGAATCATTTCTCTAATTAAATCATGTTACTAATTTAATATTCACCAACGAGTCAAATCTTCATCTAGTTACTATATTATTATTATAATCGACAAGCTGGTCCAAAACCCAAATCAAACCGTACTACACAATGCTAGTACTATTTATATTCTAGACACGAGTAATTCCCACTTAGACATTTGGTAGGGTAAACTTCAAACTGTAACGAGTTAAAACAACCAGTATGCACTAAGTATAGTCAAAAGAATCAACTTTCAATTAATGGGTCAAGGCGGCCCAGTATCCATTTGATATTTATAATAAATCAAAACATACTAATAAGACTTGTAACTTCTTAAAATAGATGTAAGATAAACTTACCTTTGTTCGTAGGAGCTTGATTACACTTCGTCCATTTGACTCGTTGGCTTCCAAGCTTCAACATACCTAGCTTGTTAAAGTCAACTTTCAACAAGTTAGAATACATAATGTGGACACTCGGCATTAGTTTTCTTTATATTTTCATACCACTCTCATTCATACCGAATAATTAACAAGCCAAGAATCATCAATGTGTTCATCAAGTGATCAGTTAAACATTTTCAAGTCATTTATTCACTTCCCCTGTTTTAACGGTTAACTCAGTACATATACAACTAGGCTCTACTTAGCAACTTCATACATTATGGCATTAATTTACATTAAAGCAGTTATGTCATAATCTCTTCTAAACAAGAGCGCGTACCATTTATTATTATGAAAAAAACTATTTTCAGTACTGCACCTTTTGTGCAGCACCTATTCACCTCAACTTTTGACCAGTTAAAAGTCAGAACTAACTTAATATGCTCAAAAGTAAAATGTAGTAAACTCACAGAGGTTTCCAAGCATATAAAGTTCACCTTTATCGGAGCTACAGTTTATTATATGTGATTTTTAGCAAAACAGGTCAGCAACCTATTTTCTGTCAAAACAGTATGCTGAATCTGCTGTATTGCTCTAGAAACTAACTGTTTTGAACAATATTTCATCCAAAACAGCTTTTCATGTTCACATATAAAACGTAGTAGACTCAAGGAGCTTTTCAAGAATATAAAACACATCTTTCTCGGATTTTTATACTATTTTATATGATTATTCAAAGAACATGACAGCAACATAATTTAACTTCAAACAGCATGATGTCATCATTTTAATCTATTGTTTTGATCCGTTTTAAGTATGAATTAGCTTATCGTGTTCAAAGATGAAACCTAGTACATCAAAATAGGTTTTCAAGCATGTATAATACACATTCACCCGATTTTTCTATGATTTTATACGAATTTTATTGACAGCAGTAATATGAATTTCACATCTTAACAACTCTTTTAATTCCTTGTTGGTTGAGACATTTTCACAAACACCTTGTGTGCATTCATTTGAAATCATTACTTTAAATCTCTACGCATGATCTGAAATGCTTATTTTCTCACACATTTTAACAATTACCTCTTATGTTTGATGCATTACCACAATCAACTTATGTGTACATATTATAATCATATAACCACATCCATAAAAGATCTCTAATTTATCAACTGTGTTAATCAAATATGGTATACTCTTGAACACAGTTTGACACCACTATGATAGAATCAACAATTATAACTAGTAATAGATCACATATTCAACAATTATAACTAGTAATAGATCAATATTTCAAACATGGTCAAATACCTTTTAGCCACACATTTAAGCCGAAGTGTGGCAAATCGCCCAGACCACATGTGTGGCTAAAAGTCGATTTTCACGTAATGAGTAACTCGATTCAAATGGTTTTGAATTCGATTCAAATTCTTTCAATATACTCAATTCGATTACATTTTCCTTGGAGAAATTTATGATAAGGTCCCAATTATTCTAATCGAATCCAAATTCGATTCGAATGGTTGAAGAACTCGATTCAAATCGTATGGATTCGAGTCAAAACTTTAACAATATCCAAATCTCTCATTTTCTTGATTTCTGGGCTCATCCAACCCCGATGATGGTTTTCTGGGCAGCCCTCATGTATGTTCAAATACTTAACCATGGTCAACTGAACCCAAATAGGTCCGAACATGACCTAAAATCCTAAAACTATACAGAGATGCATAAAATCTGAATTCATTCCACCCAGATGTTTGTTATAATATCTATGCCAAGTCTGTAACAACAATAGAAGCAAACCAACAACATATAATGTCCTTTGGATCTATGAACAGTTCCGACAAACTATATGATAAACAAGAACAAAGAAAAGATGAAATCCACCATGAAAGGTGTATTACCGTTGGTGACGGTTTCATGTTGATGATTATCAAGAGATGGTACCAAAGAATAAGTGGATTTGTTGTTCAAAAACTAGGGTTTTTTGAAGTTTGAAGGCGGTGGAGATAGGATAAGGTAGTGAGCGAGTTGAGAGTGTTTAGTATTTTGAAAGTGAATGAAGTGAATGATATTTTGGTTGGCCCTATTTATAGGTCAGCCTATCTCGAGATAAGGTCAAAACATCTCGATTTTAAACGATTTCATACTCTCTATCACACCCCAACCTACGACGGAAATGTCGGGGCTTAAACTGATTGTCACAGCTCTCAAGGTTACTATCATGCACATTATAAGTTTCAATATCTATTTAATAATTTTAAATAAAACAAATATTCATTGCAATATCCCAAAAATAAATAAAACATCAAACAAAAATAAAATTATAGTTAATATTGTCTCATTTAATTTCTTCTAGCATAAATCCTTAAGTGATCTTGTACTTCAGTTACTTCACATCAAACGATAACCTACATATGCGTTGAAAATAAAATAGTTTTTCAACACAAGGTTGAGTGAGCAACACACCAGTTCAAAAGTACAATTAGTGTATATTAAAATAAGTAGTTGCAACAAGTTATATGAGGAAAAAAATTAACCAAATGAGCAAGTATAACTGAGATGTCGAGAAGCACAGAGCTATAACGACTGGCGTATGATCATACTATTATGAGATTATGTTGGACCTCTTCAAATGCGGTTCACGTGAAGCATGTAAGCAGATAAACAAGTAAGGTATAAGTTGTTAACACATAAGAAAATAGTTGCAGTTTTGTGTATAAGTTATTTTGTTTTTATAATTTTATTAATATGTATGATTTTTTTTAGGTGAATACATATTCATATTATGAACATAAAACGATTACAATAGAGTGGCAGGAAAACAGGCAACAAGCTGCGCCGCAACCCCCTTTAGAATAGCAAAGCCAATCCTGCTAAAAACGAAGTTTTCGGACCTAGAAGCTGAAGAGGTTCCGTGTACAACGCGCTGAACCCTACTCAAAAATTTCACAGCCTCTGGGGCCAGGAAACCAAATGTATCAAAGGCAAATGGTAGAAAGACATGTTGATTATCTAAACAAGCTTTCTCGTTTTTAACAACTTTGCCCGATTCAGCCTTCAACGCAGCCTGACCCACAACAAACCCACGGTCCCTGAACCCAACAAGAGGAGACACTCCTGTAAGATCCACACAGGCGTGTTTCCCCCTGTCCACCCGAACACAAGAATATTAGCTGGTCGTAAAGTGGACCTCTCTTCAAGAGGACACGTGAGAAATTTAACAGGGGCCTCCGTTTTAGCAAAAATCCCTGCCCGTTTAAGAACATCACACAGAACATCCCTAACCAAATCATGTCTGTATTTAAAGCCAGTCAATTCTTTGCAATGCACCGCATGGTCACCAAAAGAATCCAAACAGACCTTGCGACAAATTGGGCAAGGTTAATCAGTCGGGAACATAGGGATCATTAACCGGTACTTAAGGATAGCCCGATACTCCAAACCCCCGTTGGCCTAAACCTTCAATGGGGATGGCCGTTAGAAAATCCTGAGCCCGAGGAGCCCGAAGGCATTCAAACACCGCCTTTTGGCGAGGGGATAGATCAAACTTCACTTCTAAACTCTTGACGATTCCACTAAATAAGGCACTCGCCACAACATGTTGGGCTTTAGGGGGGGCGGTGTCCTTATTAGAGAACCCGCTAAGGTCAAAATCTGGAAGTGAAGTACGTAAACGATCCATCGCACAACCGCGAAGAATATGGTTTTGCAAACACCACGACTGTGCTCTCGAAGCCACAAAAGCATATACATCCTCGGCCGAACAAAGACCCAAACCCCCATAACGGGTCGGAAGTGATGCCAACCTCCATTGGAGATCCCCAAAGAACGGACCTCCACAAACCACGATGTCCTCAATCGCCCTTCGAAGACCATTGTCAAATATAGAAACAGCTTCCCCCACATACATAGGTTGGCACGTTCTCAAACCGAACACAACCTTGGCGACTCCCATACATGAGCAAAGCAAAAGAAGCTCGCATTGAGGATCCCGAAGTCTTGGGAGACAGCTCATCAGTTCCACAGCGCTAGATGCCCTTTTCATAGCCAAACTGCTGATAAACCCCGCATCCCGGCTTACAGCACCACCAAGGAGTTTCACACCAATCACCGGCCTTCCAATCCCGCAAGGGAACAACCCCTCCTGAACCTTCACCCCATTGCATGTTGGCCAAAATAACTCTGTTTTCTTAACGTTTAATTCAAGACCCAAACGAGGCCCCTCAAACCTGATAATATCTAATAATTTCGCCACCTCTCTAGTATCCCCGATAATCATGCCATCATCCTAGTACCAAGAATGAAAGAGAAGCTTGCACCGATCTCTGATTTGGTGAACAAGTGGGTGCAAAACTAAGGCAAAAAGGAGAGGCCCAAGAGGGTCCCCTTGTTGAACCCTAGTGATGGATTTAATGTAAGTATCACCCACATATAACCTAGACGACTGCCCATATAAAAAATCCACCCAAAGAGAAATGGAAGGACATCGACTCCGTACCTCGTGTAGAAGGGGTCGTCCTATCTACTAAGTTGAAGGCATTGGAGAAATCAACAGTAAACATAGCCAATGACCCATCCGAATGAAACTGATTTAGAAACCTGTTCGCGCTATGGAGCACGGCCTCAGCCCCACTGGGGACTCCCACCCCAAATTGAAAATCACCGAGGTATTTAGCCATCTCCTTTCCGACACCCCTCATAGCCACCTTAGAGACTAACCGCCTCCAAATGGCCCCAACGGCAATAGGTCTAATCCCATTGTCCGGTTTAAGCAACGGCGTAAGTGGGGCAGACGCAACAAACTCTGCCAACACCTTAGGACACCTTCCTCCCAAAAACAAATTAACCACCGCAGAGATAGCCTTGAGAAAACCACCCGCAATCGGAGACCCCTTTCCGCACAACATATCTAAAATGTATTGGGCTCGCAAACCGTCCTGCCCACACGAAGTCCCTTTAGGGAAAGATTTAATGCACCCAAGCACACTATCAATGTCCACGACAAGGGGAGACTCAGAAAGCAAGGAAGCAGGCATAATCGGAGGCGCCATGATGTGATGCTTAGACAACAAAGCATTCAAAGTATCCTTACCGAAAGGTGAAACCGCTGTAGAGCATAATACCTTGACCGCAGCAGTGAAATGCCCGTCCGCAACTTTCCGCAAACATTGTTTAACATTGGCGCCCAACCCGGCGTTGTTAGACTCGGGACAAACGCATCAACACCCGGGGCATCCCCAAGGGGCTGGTCAAAAAGCGATATAAGGAGCTCAAAGAAACCGTCACGGTCACCCCAAGCGGATAGCGACCGTTGAATAATTCGGCATTGCTCAGACTTTCTATTGCTAGACCTGCGTTGCTGACGATTAGAAGGTCTAAAAACTCGTAATGTGCAACGTGGTAACAACAAAAGTTTCACCCATGCCTCAACAGACTCTGGCATAGCCGCCACCTTACCCAGAGCACCCACTAAGGCTTGGGAAAAAGCCATACGACAACTATGAGGAATGTTTTTAACAGTCGTAATAGGAAGAGTGAAGACACACTCAAGGAGAGCTACATCCACCTCCACCCTTCCCACCGCGACGACTTCCCTCCCAACATGTGGCTTCGCAATCCCCACTATAAATACCTCCACATCTCCCGTGACACACTTGTACCAGACTGACTCGTCATCATGATGGCACCCCCGACGGAGAGCATGTGATTCCATACACGCTCCACACATCCACCTACACGATACCTTTAACGCCTCACCAACCGAAATAAACAAATCCAAATTCGTCGAGATCGCCTCTCGTAAGGTTTCTTTCTTGTCATCCGATGACAAATGAAGCCGCTTAATATGTGCGGCCAATCGAACCCCCTTGGACCCCGGTAATCCATCCGGGCAACAGTGGAAGCCTCTAAACGGACACGGCCAAACAACCTCCTCGATAACCCCGGTCATACCACCCCCGCACAACAAAACACCCCGGTAGCCACGTACCGCACCAAGAAAAATAATAATAAAACAAAACTCGAGTTGAGTTTGAGGAATGAACACCCGAACGAAAGGGGAAGGAGGAGAGCAACCACCCGTTGCCCTCCCCTCCTCAAAACACCAAAAACAAAGATTATTTCATTGAGGCATTTTGTCGAACACCTGGCTGGCAAACTATTTTCTTCAAAATTTTAGTTGATGATAATTCCTTTTGAATGTGGTCCGTAAATTATACCATCCAAATCTTAAATTGCTACTTGTGACCGAAGGACCAGATGGCTGCAGATATTACACCATTTAAGTTTGTAAGATCATTCAATAAAAAGTAGAGATGCAATTTCACATTATTTTTGCTCATGAATAGGTAGTTTTTCTTGTGGAAACTTTCTTAAAATCATATAAAATATAATGCAGGTTTATGATGCGGTGGTGGGAGACATTGCTATAACTACCAACCGGGCACGGATAGCAGACTTTTCACAACCGTTCATTGAATCTGGGCTTGTTGTTCAAAATGAAATTTGAATTTCCTGATTATTTATACACTCTTTTTTGCAAGTTTGTAGTTTTAGATTATTAATATGAAAAATGAAATTTGATTAAACGGGTCATGTATAAGTATATATGAGAAATACAATTTACGCATATGTCCCTAAAACGTGGAAACGAGTAAAAAGATAGGAATGTGGTACTCACCTGATCGGATGAACGAAATATAAATGATGATGGTGTGAGAAAGATGAACCCTTCGGGATACACCGATAAGGATACCTTAATCAAGGACGTACATATGGCAAACAGCGCAACTAGAACTGACGGCCATGAACGCTACAAACAGAGGGTGTATAGCCAAGGTAGATGCAATTAAGCTTAGGGGTTTTGATCGCTGGCTTGTTTTGACGATGTGAAAGAGTTTAATTGTATTATTAATACCTTTAGATGATATTGCAACAATTTTCTATATGACGGGTTCGTTATCTTTATAAATTCGTATCTCTTTGATTCTGTTTTCCAAATTAGATGTCGGTGTGAGTTCGGAATAAACATATATACGATTTGGTAAAACCAGTTTTAACTATAGTGCGAAGATTAATGATCAAAAAATGTTAACGGGTCACGGGTTTGGTTCAGAAACGGGTATGGATTATGGGTTAATGGGTTAAGAATATTACTATAACAGATTTTGCAATAAGTCCCTCAAGTTTGGATAAGGATACAAAAATAATTCAAAGTTATATTTAATAATTTTTAAGTATACTAAACAAAAATAATAGTAACTTAATAAATATGATTTTTATTGATTAGAATTACCCAAAAATGGAAACGGGTCGGGTATTGGTAATTTAAAATTTAATCAAAAACCCGAGCTGCTACAATCTCCCCTACTTTATGAAATTTCGTCCCGAAATTAGAGAAAACTAAACAACACCATTATTTTTTTTGAGGGGGCAGAATGCTTTAAATATAATTTTTAAATTTAATCATAATACAGAACTTTGGATAGTCAAAACAACGCTCCAAATAAAATCCGATAATGTCACTTATATATAGGATGTACCAGCAGCGTATCCACCATGTCCTTATCATCTTTAAATTTGTACCATTATTTCCATTACTCATGATTATATATTATGAAACACAATTATTCGGATAATGATTTCCATGCGAGGACTTTGGTAATTACGTGTCGACCCGTAATTAGATCGTCGAATGGTCCACATAACTCGTCCCATTGTGTGAGTTACAAAACATTTGAAAAACATTATTTTGAGGAAACAAAAGTTTTTAATACGTTTTAGTATATTGTAGTTGTATCAAATATTGCTAAAAAAAAATGAATTGAACTCAATTGATATAATGAAATATTAAGGTTTTTAAAACGCCTCTTGATAAAAGTTATAAAGTCTCGGAAGTCTGAAAAGGAAATGATTCTTTAGGTTTGAGAGTGAAATGAATTGAGATAAATGAGGACAAGAGGTAAACTAGGAGTACAGTATTATAGGAGTTTGTCTTTGGAAAATATAGATTTTATTGCAAGATCATAATCACTTAAAATTAATAAACTATTAATATTAAAATTGTTTAAATCCAAAAATCGAATAAAGATTTGTTATAATATACGATTGAGAAGATAAGATATATTTAGATAAAAATGACAAAAGCATCCTCTTTGATAAATGTAGTTATGATTAATTTGATTTATCTGATTTGAAATAATTGAAGTTGATTGAATTGAAATATTTTGATTAGGTTTCAAAGTAGGGTTTAATATAATAGGTTTGGAAAGTTTGAGCTTGTTGAACATGATTGAATCGGGAACACAGATGGCGTAGGTGATTAGGATTTCTATAGTTGTGGCATTTATAGGTGGCAGAGTATAAAAATTGAGCAAACGTCGTAGCATGGGTTTAAAATTAGACGGCATAGACCGTTGAGGAACATCTTGTGGTACGTGAAAAGTATTAACAAAATAACCGAACGGTTGCATTGGGTACAAAACGATATGCGGATTGAATTGAATAGCGATAGTGGTAAGTGAATCATAAAAAGTGAATTTCATCGTAAGTTTCTTGTTTGAAACGCTAAGATTTGTTGAGATTGATTGTAACTTGATTGATAGCATATAGTTGATGTTTAAGGCTTGCGTTTGTTATTGTCGTTACAAGAATGAGTAGGGGTAAATTAATTGAATTTATTAGCGAAAAAAAGTTAATGAACAATATTGATTTGATTGCATTTATTTTTTGGAAATTGAGTTGATATTTTAGAGATCGCATGAGCTATCTCCTTGATTAACATGTGGCCATGATGTGGTTATAGAAAATAAATGAATGATGTGGTTTAATGCTGAGAAAACATTCTATGATTAGTAAAGATGTGATTTAATGAGAAGATTGGATAGTAGTGTAGATTTCATATGAGTTATTGTGTAAAACTAAACTTAGATATATTATGCTGATGTTTATTTATAACCTAAGGATAAGCTAGAATCTAAAGCGATAATCGATGAGTTGATTTGATGATAGAAAAGTTTTATCAAAGTTTAATGTGTTTTTAACAAATTAGAATTTGAGATTGAAAGCTTGAAATATGTATAATGATTTATGTATATGATATCATGAGTATTAAATTGTGTTATGTTATTTAAATCACATGAGGTATTGATATTATAATAATGTGATAAGATGAATATGTGAAAACCAATTTCAATAATAGAGTGTAAATTGTTTTGATTGGCTCGTGATAACCTAGTCTTGATGAATGAAGGATTTGTATCCCGATCAAGAGAATAAAAATGATTTGAGGGTATGAATAGATCAAATCAATAAATCTTGATTCAAAAGTGATTTAGTAAGTAATTGAATAATTTAATAATTGGATAATTAAATCAAATCATAAATTATTTCGTATAAAATCAAATTGACAAACAAATAAACAAATAACAAATGTTCCTCGGTGTGTTAGGTTTCCCATGAGCTTTCCATGGCATTTTGTTTCCCTAACTTTTTAGCATACCCAAATCAAAAACAAATGTGTAAGTTGGCCACCCATGAGCGTTACATAGCAATTCGAATGACCCAACTTAGTTAACGAATCAATTAAGTTTGTCGGCCCATGAGCGCTACATGGAGATTTATCCGACCAAACTAAGTAGCGAATAAATGAATTCAAGCATAAGTAGTTGAAACATCTCGTGTATCACCACATATGATAATGTTCCCAAAAAATATCGCAAATATAACCAATTGTGAAAATGTACAGTTGGCCTGTCCATGGCGTCCCATGGATTTTACACTCGACTAGACATTTAAAAACAATAAAACACAATAAATGGTGTAACTGTTAAGCCAGTTACGATAAACGCTTAAAGTGTCGGTCGCATGATAATTCCCACAATGGTGGGAAATCTTGTCACACTCCCTAATTTTAAGTGAAAAAGAGCAAACACAAAGCTAGGAAATTCTCAACGAAATTTCCGACAATAAAAGACAATCTAATAAAATTAAATAAAAATATTTTGAGGATGAGACATAGTCTCAGAGTTATATAAAATATTTTGAGAATGAGACATAGTCTCGGAGCAATAAAATATTTTAAAGGCGAAACATAGCTTAGGAGTTGTGTGTGCATAACAATAAAATAAATAATTAACTAAGCAGTTAAATAAGTACATAATCTAGCATGACAATTACGTAAGCTGTAAACAATCAAATAGAACACATCAGGTAAACAAATAAGCACGTATGGGGCTCCTAAGAATGTTACTAAGGCACCAATAACGGCCTATCTTAAACCTTTGGCTCTGATACCAATCTGTCACACCCCAACCTACGGCAGAAATGCCGGGGCATAAACTGATTGTCACAACTCTCAAGGTTACTATCATGTACATTATAAGTTTCAATATCTATTTAATAATTTCAAATAAAACAAATATTCATTACAATATCCCAAAAACAAATAAAACAACAAACAAATATAAAATTATAATTAACATTGTCTCATTTAATTTCTTCTAGCATAAATCCTTAAGTGATCTTGTACTTCAGTTACTTCACATCAAACGATAACCTGCGTATGCGTTGAAAATAAAATAGTTTTGTCAACACAAGGTTAAGTGAGCAACACACCAGTTCAAAAGTACAATTAGTGTATATAAAAATAAGTAGTTGCAACAAGTAGCATGAGGATAACAAATTAACCAAATGAGCAAGTATATTTGAGATACCGAGAAATACAATTTACGCATATGTCCCCAAAACGTATAAAACGAGTAAAAAGAGGGGAATGTGGTACTCACATGATCGGATGAATGAAATATAAATGATAATGGTGTGAGAAAGATGGACCCTTCGGGATACACCGATAAGGATTTCTTAATCAACGACATACATATGAAAAACGGCGCAACTAGGGCTGACGGCCATGAACGCTACAAACAGAGGGTGACGACCAAGGTAGATGCAATTAGGTTTAGGGGTTTTGATCGCTGGCTTGTTTTGACGATGTGCAAGAGTTTAATTGCATTATTATACCTTTAGATGATATCGCAACAAGTTGCTATATGATGGGTTCGTTATCTTTGTAACTTCGTATATCTTTGATTCTGTTTTCCAAATTAGATGTCGGTGTGAGTTCGGAATAAACATATATACGATTTGGTAAAATTGTAACACCCCGTTTTCTCGTTTTATTAAATAAAGGAAAATACAATTTATTATGAGTCGGGCTAGTGTTGGGTTAAATGGATATGAGTTATGGACTTGAGTTATGAAGGAAAGACCATGGGCTTAAGCCCATGATCCATAAATATATAAACCATAATCACCATTTAATTCCTCATTTACACATATCCCATACACCATCTAAAACACACACTTAAGATCTCTCTATAGTTTCTCATTCTCTCTCAATCCGAAATCACCAAGGAAACGAGCACCGACCCAAGGTAATGATAGTATGATATTGTATAAACCCAAACCCGTAGGATTTAGTCATGAAACGACGAGCCGACCCCGTTATACCGTTAAAGTCACGAAATCCAGGTGGAATCGGGTATAAACCGAACCTAAGATGAGCTTAGGGTTCATCGTAGCTCAGATTTGGATCGAATGTGACGAAAAACGGTGAAAAACGTTGGAAAAACGAGCTGAATCTCGTTTTTCTAGTGAAAACGCGTTTTTCCGGCGACGGTGCCGGAAAAGTTAATATGAGGTAAAAGGGTGTCAGGGAATGTTCTGACATTCCCTAACCCCTAATTCACTAACAGGAAGTTAACAAATTAGAGGTAATTCGTTAACGGGGAGTTAACGAATTAGAAGCATTTCGTCATGCGATTCGTTGAGGATAAAATAACGAACTAGCTTCTGATTCGCCATGACCATTCGTTAAAGGAAATAACGAATTAGATGGAATGATTCGTACATGGACTGGTTCGCTATGGACTGATTCGTTAAGGGTCTAGTTCGTTATAAGGTTCAATTCGTTAAAAGGACCAGTTCGTCATAAGGTCCAATTCGTTACAAGAACTAATTCGTTAGGGACCAAGTAACGAACTAGAAGTTTAACATAATGACAGAATAGTCCCTGGACTTAGAAAAGAATGATTTAATTACAAAGAAACCCTTGAACTTTTAAGTTAGCAAATTAATTAATGATTTAAAATTCTAATGGAAAATGTGTTACGACAGTTAATGAAAATAAAATTTTTCAAAGCTGACCTGGCAGCTCGACCCCAGCCAGGGGCTCTGCCCCTTGGACCCTTATAGGGGCTGCCTCCCCTAGACCCCGCTGCCAGGGGCGCTGCCCCCGGACCCCCGTTCGTTGAGGGTTATAGTTAAACTAGAAACGCGATATAGATATGATAGATAATTGATACGTGTAATTGTTATAAAGTTAGTCGTGCACAGCTAAGGAAAGGGATTACAATTAACGGTGAACATAATCGAGTTCAGGTGAGTTTCTAGCCCCATTCCTTGTTATGTTTTCGGGGTTGTGTGCATACTCGATGTGATTAGTTAATACACTTATCCTAAGTGATAAGTGTATGCCATACATGTTTTATGTGAAAGGTATGATTGACTGCTTGTCGGTACATGAACGATATTCGGATATTGCATGTACTGCCAGGTAAAGGTTTGATGATAAAATTGTTGTATGTGAACAATGAATGACGTATGTATGTATGTATGTATGACACTTACAATTATGTATATAGAAAGGCATGGTATGAAGGTATGGAAGAAAGGGTGACCGGACCCTAATAATATCCGAGGATGGAGGGTACCGGACCCTAATAATATCCGAGGATGAAGGGAGACCGGACCCTAATAATATCCGAGGATGAAGGGAGACCGGACCCTAATAATAATATCCGAGGTATGTAGGTTGAAATGCCCTTTATAATGTAAGGTTAGCTATAAATGTGTATGGACAAATGAAGTGCATGTTATGTATGTAATGCGTACCTTCGGGCACGTATATGTGTATGTAAAGTAAGTTATGTGATTAACTAGAACTCACTCAGCATAGCTGACTTTTAGTATGCACGCAGGTTAACAGATTGAGAGCAAAGTTCGAGAGATTTAAGCATCCTACATGCTTAGACTCGAACAGAGATTGGGGTTTAAGTAAGAAAAGAAGGAAGATGCCAGTTCAAGATAGCCATGTGTTACTCAAGCATGCTCAGTAAAGGTTAAGTGTATGGTTAAATATGTATGTTAGTGTTAGCTTAATTGCTATAGAAAGGATATGTGAATGTTAGGGATAGGATTAATTGATTGTTTGTTTGATTAACTGTTTAGAGTAGAACCAGCACAAATAAACTCATAAGAGGAAGTGTATAGGACACGGAAAGTAACGTGATCAGCTAATCACAGCTGGCCACTGTTATTACCTGTTAGCCTTACTATCCATGTACTAAATAGTTCCTTGAGTGATGACGTTTGTGTTTTCCTTTCCAGGATACGATGGCTGGATCTAGGGCAGTTGTTGGAGCAGGAGGCCGCACTGGACGTCGTGGCAGGCCTCTTCGTGCCCAACGACCTTCGGTAGAAACAGCTTCCAACACCGGAGCTGAAGGAAGCGCAGCCGGAAGAAACCCTGAAAACAATGAAGGGGTCCAACTCAATCCCTTAATCCAAGCAGCTATTGTACAAGCTGTAGCCACTACAGCGAAGAACTTGAACCCAGAGGGGTCTGCTGGAGGCCGTGAGAGAACTGCTGAAGGAGCGGAAGGAGGCGGTAGGAAGGATGATGAAGGAGAGAGGGAGGCTTCGAGTGAGGTAAGGTCTGTGAAAGTTGATGATAGGAAAAGGGGTCGAGGTGGTTGCAACTATAAGTCCTTCAAGGGTTGTGACCTGCCGAAACTGACTGGTTTGGGAGACGCAATCGCTACCCTTCAATGGATAACCGCCATGGATAAAATTATCCGTATTAGCGAGTTCCGTCCTGACCAAGCTGTGGGTTATGCTACTCAGTCATTCGGTGAAGAAGCTATGTATTGTTGGGAAAGTGTGGAACAGAGGAAGACCCGGGATGAGATTAAGGCTATGAAGTGGGATGATCTGAAGGAGTTAGTGATGAAGAGGTTCTCGGTTGAAATGAAGTTTTTGATTTTGAAAGCGGGAAAGATGACACACCGCGAGTACACCACTGAATTCAACCGCCTGTCTAGGCTGGTGCCGGACATGGTGAACACTGAGGCCAAGCGAATTAAGTGTTACATCAGGGGATTTCCACAAAATGTTCGCGTCTTGTTCAAGGCTAGTAGACCTGCTTCCTTTGATTCTGCTGTAGGGCTCGCAGAAATGGTTTACGACGACTTGTCGGCAGATGACGTGGTGGCGGAAGAGAAGAAGGATAAGAAATGGGTTGCTCCTATCAAACGACCAGGTACTCAGTTATGGAACCCTAAGGACAAGAAGCAGAAGGTGTGTGAGAGAAAGACATGTGGAAAGGTGCACGGTGGTGAATGCAAGTGGGGTACTGGTTCGGATATATGTCACAAGTGTGGAAAGGATCATGGCGGAGAGTGTAGACTGGGAACAAATGCTTGTTATAAGTGTGGGAAGGTGGGGCTCTATGCTAATGAATGTGATTCAAAACCCGCATGCTACAAATGTGGTAAGATGGGTCATATGGCAAGGGAGTATACTGATGGTGGAGCTGGAGGCAGTGGAAAGAAAGATGCTGATCAAGCTAGGCCAAGAACCAGAGCCTACATGCTGACTCAGGAACAAGCCAAGCAGATTCCGGATGTCGTCACTGGTACGTTTTTAGTAAACAGTATTTCCTCTTCAGTATTATTTGATTCGGGTGCGAGTAGGAGTTTCGTAGCTACACCATTTAGTAAACGAGCTAAAATGAAATGTTGCCGAGTGTCCGAAGCATTTACAGTAGAAACCGCTAGTGACACCTCGGTTAAAATAATGAGATGGTAAAGAACAGTAAGATAGAGTTAGAAGGACATGAGTTCCCTGTTACCTTGTATGTTATTACCTTAGGAGGGTTCGACGTGGTTTCAGGAATGGATTGGTTGTCTGAGTATGAAGCTCAGATAGTGTGTAAGAGTAAGATAATAAGGTTAAAATCCTTGAATGGTAGTGCGGTGACTTTTTATGGTGATAAGGAAAGTTCTGGGCTTAATGTCATTTCTATGATAAAAACCGAGGGTTTGTTAAGGCGAGGGTGCGGTGCCTACCTGGCGTATGTTGTCAACGCTACGGCCGAGACAAAAGAAATGAAAGATGTTCCTATCATGTGCGACTATCAAGAAGTATTTCCTGAGGATCTTCTGGGGTTGCCACCGAAGCGAGAGATAGAATTTCAGATAGATTTAATACCAAGAGCCCAAACCGTCACGAAAGCGCCTTACCGTCTAGCGCCGTCCGAGATGAAAGAACTGATGTCCCAACTGCAAGAACTCCTCGACAAATGTTTCATTAGACCAAGTGTTTCCCCGTGGGGCGCACCAGTGTTATTCGTGAAGAAGGATGGAAGTATGAGAATGTGCATAGACTATCGCGAGTAGAACAAGCTTACGGTAAAGAATAGGTATCCTTTGCCAAGGATTGATGATCTATTCGACCAACTGCAAGGTTCAAGTTGGTTCTCACGGATAGATCTCAGATCAGGCTATCACTAATTGAAAGTGAAAGAGGCAGACATCCCTAAGACAGCGTTCCGAACGCGGTATGGACACTACGAGTTCCTCGTGATGTCATTCGATCTAACAAATGCTCCTGCAGCATTTATGGACATGATGAATAGGGTGTGTCGGCCAATGTTGGATAAGTCAGTTATTGTCTTCATCGACGATATATTGATTTATTCAAGGAGCGAGTCTGATCATGCTGAGCATTTGAAAGAGGTATTGGAGACCTTGAAGAAAGAGAAGTTGTATGCTAAGTTTTCGAAATGCACGTTCTGGTTGCGAGAAGTGCAATTCCTAGGTCACGTGATTAATCCTGAAGGGATTACCGTGGACCCAACTAAGATTGAAGTGATAACTAATTGGAAGACTCCACAGAATCCGACTGATATACGAAGCTTCTTAGGGCTAGCTGGCTACTATAGGAGATTCATCGAAGGGTTCTCCAAGATAGCCGCACCGTTGACCGGTATGACCCGAAAGTCGATAGTATTCACTAGGGGTAAGTTTCAAGAAGAAGCTTTTCAGGAGTTAAAGAAGAGACTCACGCAAGCTCCAATCCTTTCTTTACCCGATGGTGACGAGGACTTGGTTGTTTGTACTGATTCTTCGCATTATGGGTTAGGTTGCGTGTTGATGCAACGAGGAAAGGTGATAGCTTACGCGTCCAGACAGTTGAAAGTCCATGAGAGTACTTATCCGAGGCATGATTTAGAGCTAGCAGCAGTAGTGCATGCTTTAAAGATATGGAGGCATTATCTGTATGGTACTAAGTGTACCATTTACAGAGATCATAAGAGTTTAAAGTACTTCTTCGAGCAGAAAGAATTGAACATGACGCAGAGAAAGTGGTTAGAATTGATAAAGGATTATGACTGCGACATTAAATACTACCATGGTAAAGCTAATGTAGTCGCCGATGCGTTAAGCCGTAAGAATGAGGAAGTACTTGCAACCGTGAAGTTATACCAGCTGATTATGAATTCAAGCCTTTTCGAAGAAATCATCAAAGTGCAGTCAGAAGTGTTGGTAGATGAAGGGTTAGTCAAGAAGGAAAGAATTTACGGCCAACAAGATGAGTTGATAGAAAACACTCATGGTGTTAAGACTAGGTTTAACCGTATGTGGATTCCAAGCCATTGGAAATCTCAGAGGTCGAATTTTAGATGAAGCTCATAAGTCAAGATATTCGATTCATCCAGGAGCTACGAAGATGTACCAAGATTTGAAAAGAGACTACTGGTGGCCAGGAATGAAGAATGATGTAGTAGATTATGTCAGTAAGTGCTTAAAAGCAGAGCACCAAAAGCCTTATGGGAAGATGCAACCGCTAGAGATACCAGAATGGAAGTGAGAACACATCACCATGGATTTCATAACTAAGCTACCTCGTACAGCTAAGCATCATGATACCATCTGGGTGATAGTGGACCGTTTGACCAAAAGTGCTCACTTTTTGCCAATACAAGAGACCATCTCGTCAGAAACTTTAGCAAATTTGTTCATAAAAGAGGTTGTGGCCAAGCATGGAGTGCCGTTATCAATCGTGTCTAATAGGGACACTCGATTCACTTCGAGATTCTGGAAGAAATTCCATGAAGCCATGGGAACGAGATTGAACATCATTACGATGTATCATCCTCAAACCGATGGATAGTCTGAAATGACGATCCAAACCCTTAAGGATATGCTATGCGCTTATGTTTTAGACTTTGGAGGAAGTTGGGATGATCATCTGCATCTAGCAGAGTTCTCCTATAACAACAACTACCATTCGAGTATAGGTATGTCACCGTTTGAGATGCTCTACGGTAGACGATGTAGAACCCCGGTGTGTTGGGAAGAGATTGGTTAGAAAGAGATGGGAAGCCTAGAAGTTGTGCAAGAAACTTATTCAAAGTTCGATCAGATCAAAGCAAGAATGTAAGCTGCTCAAGATAGACAGAAGTCGTATGCTGATAAGAGGCGACGACCGATTGAATTTAACGTTGGTGACAATGTGATGCTCAAGGTCTCGCCTTGGAAGGGAATTATTCGTTTTAGGAAGAGGGGAAAGTTGAGTCCGATGTACATTGGACCGTTTAAGATCATGGAACGTGTAGGTAAAGTGGTTTATAAGCTGGATTTGCCCGAAGAGCTAGAAGGAATTCATTCAACCTTCCATGTTTCTCATTTGAGAAAATGTCTGGCTGATGACACGTCGCATGTGCCATTAATGGACATTGAGGTTGATGAGCAACTGAACTATGTTGAACAGCCAATCGAGATTGTTGACCGCAAGGAGAAGCAACTTCGTCATAAGGCTATACCCCTAGTGAAAGTGATATGGAAGCATCGCAAGGGATCGGATGCCACTTGGGAAGTTTAAGAAGAGATGCGCAAGTTTTACCCAAATTTGTTTTAGTAATAGTAAGGTTTCGGGGACGAAACCTCTTTAAGGAGGGAAGACTTGTAACACCCCGTTTTCTCATTTTATTAAATAAAGGAAAATACAATTTATTATGAGTCGGGCTAGTGTTGGGTTAAATGGATATGAGTTATGGACTTGGGTTATGAAGGAAAGAAGGAAAGACCATGGGCTTAAGCCCATGATTCATAAATATATAAACCATAATCACCATTTAATTCCTCATTTACACATATTCCATACACCATCTAAAACACACACTTAAGATCTCTCTCTAGTTTCTCCTTCTCTCTCAAGCCGAAATCACCAAGGAAACGAGCACCGACCCGAGGTAATGATAGTATGATATTGTATAAACCCAAACCCGTAGGATTTAGTAACGAAACGACGAGCCGACCCCGTTAAACCGTTAAAGTCACGAAATCCGGGTGGAATCAGGTATGAACCAAACCAAAGATGAGCTTAGGGTTCATCCTAGCTCAGATCTAGATCGAACGGGATGAAAAAGGGTGAAAAACGATGGAAAAACGAGCCGGATCTCGTTTTTCCGGTGAAAACTTGTTTTTCCGGCGACAGCGCAAGAAAGGCGGCGCCGGAAAAGTTAATACGAGGTAAAAGGGTGTCAGGGAATGTTCTGACATTTCCTGACCTAACCCTAATTCGCTAACAGGAAGTTAACGAATAAGAGGTAATTCATTAACGGGGAGTTAACGAATTAGAAGCATTTTGTCATGCGATTCGTTGAGGATAAAGTAACAAACTAGCTTATGATTCACCATGACCATTCGTTAAAGGAAATAACGAATTAGATGGAATGATTCGTACATGGACTGGTTCGCTATGGACTGATTCGTTAAGGGTCCAGTTCGTTATAAGGTTCAATTCGTTAAAAGGACCAGTTCGTCATAAGGTCCAATTCGTTACAAGAACTAATTCGCTAGGGACCAAGTAACGAACTAGAAGTTTAACATAATGACAGAACAGTCCCTGGACTTAGAAAAGAATGATTTAATTACAAAGAAACCCTTGAACTTTTAAGTTAGCAAATTAATTAATGATTTAAAATTCTAATGGAAAATTAGTTACGACAGTTAATGGAAATAAAATGTTTCCAAGCTGACCTGGCAGCTCGACCCCAGCCAGGGGCTTTGCCCCTTGGACCCTTCTAGGGGCTGCCACCCCTAGACCCCGCTGCCAGGGGCGCTGCCCCCGGACCCCCGTTCTTTGAGGGTTATAATTAAACTAGAAACGCGATATAGATAGTGATAGATAATTGATACGTGTAATTGTTATACAGTTAGTCGTGCACAGCTAAGGAAAGGAATTACAATTAACGGTGAACGTAATCGAGTTCAGGTGAGTTTCTAGCCCCATTCCTTGTTATGTTTCCGGGGCTGTGTGCATACTCGATGTGATTAGTTAATACACTTATCCTATGTGATAAGTGTTTGCCATACATGTTTTATGTGAAAGGTATGATTGACTGCTTGTCGGTACATCAACGATCTTCGGATATTGCATGTACTGCCAGGTAAAGGTTTGATGATAAAATTGTTGTATGTGAAGAATGAATGATGTATGCATGTATGTATGAAACTTACAATTATGTATATAGAAAGGCATGGTATGAAGATATAGAAGAAAGGGTGACCAGACCCTAATAATATCCGAGAATGGAGGGTACCGGACCCTAATAATATCCGAGGATGAAGGGAGACCGGACCCTAATAATATCCGAGGATGGAGGGTATCGGACCCTAATAATAATATCCGAGGTATGTAGGGTGAAATGCCCTTTATAATGTAAGGTTAGCTATAAATGTGTATGGACGAATGAAGTGCAGGTTATGTATGTAATGCGTACCTTCGGGCACGTATATGTGTATGTAAAGTAAGTTATGTGATAACTAGAACTCACTCAGCATAGCTGACTTTTAGTATGCACGCAGGTTAACAGATTGAGACAGCTAGTTTGAGATGGACACATGGCAGGATTGAATAGGCTGGCATCCGAATATTGTCATCATGTTTTGAATGTTATTATTTATGTTATGTTTTAAAAGACAAATTATGGAAATTTGTAATGAATGGTTGATGTTTTATATTATTTCGCGAAATTTTTATTAACTCTGATATTTAGAACTGCGTTTATGAATAAATCCAACACCAAAGTAGGGCTACCGGTAACGGGGCCGTACATTTTCACAAGTGATATGGATCCAGTATCAACTACTAGATTACGGTTCGAAATTCTTTAACACCCCTATTAAGTGTGATGACAAAGCAGTTTTTGTATTGCTAAAAACCCGGTACAACACTCTAACACAAAACATATTGACATTCGAATGCATTTCATTCGTGATTGTTATGAACGTAAAGTTGTCTGCATTGAAAGGGTTCACACGGATTACAACTTTGCCAACCTTTTCACTAAAGCCTTTGATCGTGCCCGATTTTTATTTCTTGTTGAGTCATTGGGCATGATTTCTTTTAATTAAATTTTATTTTTCATTTTGTGTGCTTAAAATTGTAAATATTTTAAAATATGTCACAATTTTAGATAGAGAAATTGAGTTAAATCTAACTCGCCAAAAAGATTTTCAATTTCAACTTTAAGAAAACAAAATTAAGTCACTTGACTTTGCCAAAAAAAAATTAGTTTTGTATGTGTTGTCTTTATTTAGTATTTTAAGTTCTATCTTTATTTAGTATTTTATTATATTATATTCAGAAAAACTTAAAAAAAATTCTCATGTTTAAAGGGAGCTCATGCTTAGAGGGTGTCGGATGATAAACTTACAAAATTTTGAGAAATAGATCCGGTCTTTGAAAAATGATAAGAAATTATCTTTAACGATCCTAACACATGAAAGTAGTGGATAAAAAGCCAACAAGATCATTGTTTGATGTGTAGATAGGCTTGACTAACGAGTAAGTGTTATAGTGATATAAATTTAAATATCTGCCTATACTAGTGTTTACGAATTCATGAAGCGGTTGCCAACACCAACTTAAGTCATATTTATGAAGGCAAAAATGTTATTAATCAGTCATATATGAGCCCATTAGTGATTAATCACTAGAAAAATTATTTTTGCTTTAAATACAAATATTGACAATCGAAATGATAAAGCAGAAAAACTGCAGAGTGCTTAAAATATTTTAATTTCAACACAAAAATAATGATAATTAACAAACAAAAAGGGGATATATTAGAATAACGTAATGTGGGACAACCAAGTAAGTTCTAACCACTTTATATAAATGCTTGTAAGTTCGAACTTGGCAAGTAAGTCCATGGTTCAACCTTTATTGTTTGAAAAAGTTTGCAAAAAGTTTAAATAAGCTTAAAATGTTTTGATCAATCATTCGGAGTCAATTCGGGGTGGTCTGGTAAACACAAACTATGTCCAAGGCTTGATGAAGTCTGTAATTTGACGGCTTAAATGGGGACCACATAAGCATAGTGCCTAATATATACCTTAACGTATCCCATTGACACTTAAATATTTGTTAAGCTTAAAGTAAACAAATTATATCTATAATTGACTTTGGGTTATTGGCAAAATAATTTTGAAATAGAAATGCGATTTAGGACGTTAACGGGTGATGTGATTTCATGTCATGATCTTTCTCACCAAAAATACGTAAAATTTTAATTAGTATAATGTAATATTAATTTCATCTTCACTTCATTTTGTTTTCTTTATTTTATTTAGTTTTTAACTTAAATTCTTAAGTATGTTTTAATTTTTATTTTATTTTTATTTTTATTTTCAATTTTGTTTTTTAAATTAGTTTTGTCATTAATTTCATGAAAAAATTGTTGGTTTATGATAAGGGCCATTGTGCAAAAGTTGTTAAGTGTAAGACCGACAAAAATATATCTTGTATATATTTAAAATGTTTGGATTCGGTGGGTAAATAGTTTTCGGGTTAAAATTTGTAAATGTTTTCAGACTTCGGGGGTCGAGAGTGTAGCAGCTCGGGGTTTTCGATTAAATTATAAATTACCAATACCCGACCCGTTTACGTTTTTGGGTAATTCTAATCAATAAAAATCATATTTATTAAGTTAATATTATTTTTTATTATATTTAATGAATTATTAAATATAACTTTGAATTATAAACATTTTTAACCCTTTACCATACTTTAACCTATGATTGTATCCTTATCCAAACTTGAGGAACTTATCGCAAAATCTGTTATAATAATATTCTTAACCCATTAACCCATAATCCATACCCGTTTCTGAACCAAACCCGTGACCCGTTAACGTTTCTTGATCCTTAATCTTTGCACTATAATCAAAATTGATTTTTGTGACATCCCACATCGGTTGGTAAGGAGAACTAAACCATCTTTATAAGGAGGTGGATATCTTCCCCATCATAACGTGTTTTGGGCGCTTAATGGTAGTGGATGAGAGGAGAATTAGTTAAGCGTGCTCAGGTGGGAGAAGTATGAGGATGGGTGACCACCTGGGCAACCAAAAGCAAATCCGTGAGGCGATGGTGGTACGTCTCGGCCAAAGCGGACAATATTATGGTGCGGTGGTAGCTGAGTTGTTACAGAAAGCATGCAGAGGCGGCAATGTATTCTGCTTCAGCGGTGGAGGTGGATACGGTGACCTGCTTCTTGCTTTTCCAAGAGATTAACCGGTCTCCCAGGAACTAACATCCTCCTATTGTTGATATTCTGTCAAGATTGCATCCCCCATAATCACTGTCGGTCTACGCATGCGATACCAAATGGGAGTCTTTGGGCCAATGACCTAAGCGAGACTTTCCCCTTAGATACCGAAAGATACGTTTGACAACAGTTAAGTGAGACTCTTTAGGATCACATTGATATCTTGCACAGTGATAGACAGGGAACATAACGTCTGGTCTGTTGGCATTGAGATACATCAGGGAGCCAACCATAGATCGATAATGGTGTTGATCAATTGAATTTCCTGATGGATATGAAACTAGAACTGGTTGGGTAGCAATCGGAGTGACGAAGGAACTGGAGTCCTTGAACCCAAACTTCTGTACAATTTCACCAACGTACTTCTCTTGATGTATCAAAATCTCGTTCGGCTTCTGTTCAACTTGAAGTCCTAAAAAGAAAGTCACTTCCCCCAATGAACTAATCTCAAACCGACTTTGCATGACCTTTTCGAACTCTCTACAAAGTTTATCACATGTCGATCCAAAGATAATGTCATCAACATTCACTTGGACTAGAATCTGATTGCCATTTACATTCTTGATAAAGAGTGTTTGATCAATATCTCCTCTTCTATAGCCATTCTTCAAAAGATTTTATGCTAATGTAGCATACCAAGCACGAGGTGCTTGATGCATGCCACAGAGAGCTTTATCAAGGCGATAAACATGCTTTGAATATTCCGGATCTTCAAAACCTAGCGGTTGCTTGACGTAGATCTCTTCTTTCACTTTACCGTACAAGAAAGCAGTCTTCACATCCATTTAATATACTTTGAAGTTCATGTATGAATCGTAGGCTAAGAACAGACGAATAGCCTCAAGCCTAGCAACAAGAGCAAAGATTTCATCATAATCAAGACCTTCACGGTGAGAAAAAACGTGTACTACCAGGCATGCTTTATTTCTTATTATCACCTATTTATCATCCTTTTTTTATTTATGAATACCCATCATGTACCAATCGGTTTCTTCTTCTCCGGCTTCTTAACAGCCTCCACACATTGAGCTTCTTGAATTGTAACAGCTCATCTTGCATTGCCTCAACCCATGAGTTTTCCTTCAGAGCTCCTTGTTTGGATGTCAGATGAGGGAAAACCAATGATATTTTTCAGTATGATGTGTCCGAAGAATGGGTAGTTGGGGAATATCTTCAACAAGAGTGACTAGTTCTGCTTGAAGATCAACTGGTAGTCTCTCAACAGGATGGAATATGCGATGAGCATTAATTAGAACTTAAGTGGATGTTTGAACTATGTCAGGTTAATAAACCACATGTTCTTGTGCAATGGGGCCATCCCAGAGATTCTCATCAAATGGAACAACTACTGCAGGAACCGAAGTAGATGCAGTGTTGTCAGATTCACCATCAATGAGTTCTTCAGCAACAACAACTTTTACAATTTCATTTTAAGAGGGAGTTGTGGGAACATACTCTACCACACTTGATGCTTCTTGAACTTTTGTTGAGGGTTCGGTCTGAACATGTTCCACATTGTCAGCTGACAGATACGAGTCATTTGAATTAGATTCAGAATCAAATGCATCTTCAACGGCTACCAGATTAGTTGAATCAACATCTTGAGGAGCAAGAGTGTTGACGACAGGATTATTTACTGCTGGAGGAGGGACTACTGGCAGTGCGTTTATGTTGGATGGGCCATCAGACAGATTAACTTCGTACACGTTGTTGACAAGATTTTGCATCAACAGTGGTTCATGTACAGAAGTTGGAACTTGAATGCTTGTAGATGATGGAGTAGACATGCCACGAAACTGATTGAAGAAGTATTCATAGCCAACAACCTGTTGGGTCCCGTACGAACATCAGTGGGTTTAAGCTTTTGCCAGTCAACGTTGAATGATTCCACAATCAACTTTATCTTCTTTTTGTAAACATGATAAGCGATTTTGTTGGGTGCATATCCAACATAGTAACACTCATCGGCCTTTTCAGCAAACTTTGGATCTTTGTGAGAGCCTATATGGAGTAAGGTGCAAGGACATCAAAATGTCTTGAAGTAGTTGAATTGCGGATTAGTCTTATAGTATATTTCAAAATGAGTCTTCTTTAAGCACTTGTTGATGATCACACGGTTTTGTATGAAGCATGCAACATTGATGGCTTAACCTCAATAGAATAGTGGAAGTTTGGAGTCTGACAACATAGTTCTTGCAGCTTCGATCAACGTTCGATTGCGATGTTCAACAACTCCATTCTGTTGTGGAGTGTATGGAGCACTGAACTGGGGATCTATCCCATTTGAATGACAGAAGTCATCCGCAGCCCTGTTGCAGAACTCAGTCTCGTTGTCATTTCTAATACACTTCACCTTCTTGCCAGTCCGCCTCTCCACAAGAGTAATGAATCTGATAAAAAAAACTGTATGGTTTCATTTTTGTGACCTAAAAGGGAAATCCAACTGAAACGAGAGAAATCATCAGTAATCAAAAGACTATGGGCTTTACCGCCAATTTCCAAAGGAGTAATAGGACCAAATAAATCCATTTGAAATAGTTGAAGAATGGAATCTATGGTATTGACAGTCTTGGGCATCTCAGGGAGCTTGTGTTGCTTGCATTTAGAGCACAAAAGATATTTTTCAACACAAGAGAAAGTTTTGATAGGCAATCCCCTCACATGCTCACCTTTGACCAATTTTTTTAAAATTTTAAAGTGTACATGGCCAAGACGTCTCTACCAAAGTGATGCGTCATTCTTCGAATCCTTAGATATTAAACACGAAGCAGTTTTACGTGAGTAAGAACTATATATGTCCAATATATAAGCATCATTATGCCTTGGAGTACGCATCAAAATCCATTCCTCGGGGACTTTGAAACCTGGTTTTAAGATCAAACATTCATTCTTAGTGAATAGCGTGGAGTACTGTCGATCATATATTTTTGAGACACTAAGCAGATTATGGTTCAATTGCTCCACCAGATTGACATAATCAAACGTAAGTATTCCGTTTGACACTCTTCCTCTCTTTGTTATATTTCCTCTCATGTCACCAGCAAATGAAACGTGTCCACCATCAAAAGGTTGAACATCAAACAATAATGACGCGTATCCGGTCATGTGTCGGCTACAACCATTGTCTAAGTACCAAATACTACTGACATGCCTTCTTGACTGACCCTACAAACATTAGCAATTAATTAGACATGGGTTACCATATTTGATTTTATTTTTCGAAAATATAAGGCCTTTTGATGTGTTAGAATCAGAAGAACAATCCTTAGGAATCCATGGAGAGGGATGCTTCCTGTTTTTAGAATTCCTTTTCGACTGTCTTCTTCTGGGTTTTAAAACAAAATCCTCCGATCTCACGATCTTTGGACTTCTTTTCATATTTCTTTTTGGTAGGTTCTTTGACTTTTTCAGTTTTAGAACCCTTTTTAGGTCTTTCCTTCTTGGTTATCCAAAAAGGCTTTATGCTTTTCACATTGATTTTAGATCTCACATCCCTTTCACTGGCAGAATTGTCAGATCGATCAGTCCTTGTTCTTAAGTTTGGTATAGCTTTAGAACGGAACTGATTAAATCAATTGCTCATTTCTTTTTGTTGCTTATGCCAGTTATTGCAATGTCTTGCAAGATGAGAAAGATTACCACAAACAAAACAACACTTTCTTCTAGAGCCCCATAGAACTCATCAGAACTATGATATACACGATGTGGTGGTAAGTCGATGCTTGGAAAGGAACATCGAAATTATCTTATCTGTAACGTTGGTCATTAAAAACATTTGAGTAATATGAATCAATATAATTTTGTTGACGAGGACCATGTAGTTGTTATCAAAATTATTGTACAGTTGAGGATTGTTCCATTGATTAGAGTTTTGTTAAAAAGAGTTTCTATGAGGTTGAATGTATTTACTCGATGTACTTGTTTTCCCATTTTCAAAAAAACATTTCTTGTATTAGAGTTTCCCTCAACTTTACAATCTTTTGATGAACAACTTGTTATGTTTGTTTAATCAACCACATTAGTACTCATATTGCATTTAACGAAAGTTTCATCATAAATAGTCTCACAATCACTATTAGAGTCAAAACTATCATTTTCATTCAAAGCATTTTGAGAAGTGCCAACATCAACACTCTCACACATTACATGATCATTCTAAATGTTTTTCAAAGTATTATTATTACAGACTGCGTTATCAAATGATTGTTTTGGATTCACGTTGGAATCAAAAAGTGAATTTAAAACTCTTTTCTTTTCATAACCCATGTCCTTTCCACACATTTACTTTCTTCTACACGACTTGCTAATGAAGACAAACTACTATTAGAACTAACTGATGAGGGAATGTGATCAACAGTTTTGGACACAAGAGGAATAAATGTCTTTGGCTTTGGCAGGGTGGGGTATTGAAACCAAAATGAGGTAGGCTAGTATAGTTCTCATTAAAATGGGGTAGAATTGTTGTGTGATCAGAGCCTATACCTGTCTTTTGTTTCACCCCAATTTGTGCCCCAATAATCCTGTTCAGTTTATCATAAGCTAACTCAAATTTTTCTACGGCTATATTTATTTGAGCTAAGTCTAATTCTAACTTCTCAATTTTAGCATTTAACTCTACAACGCGTCTTTCATGAAACTCAACTAGTTTGTTAGACTGAAACAATTTCTAATTTAATTTAGCCATATCATTATTGTGAGTTTTAATCCTAGTGGAAAAAATCTTTTCAGCCTTTTTGCAATCATCTTTCTGACATCTAATGCTTATATTTTCATCTATCAGAGTAGCAGTATGAGTCCTATAGTTCTCCGTTTTATCAATACAAGCTCAAGAGCGTAGTTTGTGTACCTCGGGAATGTCTGAGAGGGTTTGATATCCCTAAGCAGCAGAACTTGACGAGGGTTTGGGTTTCATCCACAAATGTCATCCCAACAAACGGTAGAGGATTGATCAGCTCAATGAATTGTTCATCTTCCCAACCTGGTTTGGTTCCTTTAGCTGATAAAGTGATCATGGCCTTTGAGTTGGACTCAGAGTTTTCTTTTGATGAGTTTCCTTTACCAATTCGGAGAACTCTTGATTTAGAGGATGAGCTCTGATCAGGCCTTTTATCACTTCTTCTTCCACCCTTTCTATCAGACACTTCAGTGATCTTGATGTCGTTTGTCAACTTGGATGGATTTGTGCATTCCCTCGCGAAATTCCCAGTCTCATTACCGTTGTAGCAGCGAAGTTTATCCTTGTCAAACCCAATTCCATTCACGTCCGAATATCTGAGGCTGTTCTTACCATACTTTTTCATGAAGTTTGTAGCACGGTGAAAATCCATGGCTATCTGGTGCTTGATGTCCATCTTTTTGAGATCTTTCTTTTTGATCTCGGGAATGTCTTCTTGGTGAAAAAAGAAGGTAGAAGCTTTTCTTGCAATAATTCCTCGTGGCTTGCCATGAAGGAATAAAATATGCCACATGTGATTCATCAATTTGAGAAGTTGAGTAGAATGGGTTGCTTGCGAGTTTCCTAATTCCAAGAGCGTTCAATGCTTGCTTAACAACCTTGTCTACCGCTTCTTGGAAGGAGTTTGAGCTTGACGGTGCTTGTGGACTTGCAACAGTTTTGAATGCAGATTTCTGTGTTGGTTGAGTGGAAAACATCTTAACCCCATCAACTGGATGAACGGTGGGATGTGTTTAGCTAAGAAAATTTGTACTGACTCCAGACCTAATTGAGATTCCCGCATGACTCAGAGAACTTATGTGGTAGCCCAATCTGAGTTTGTCATCCACTTTAAATAACTTGATGGTGGACGTCAAATCAGAAAGAGAAGTGATTTGTAAGTTTGTTGTTCTCGTAATGGTTATCACACTACTGTTCCAGGTGTAGGGTAGGGAGTTTAACAACTTGTCATTGATTTCAAACTGACCATAATCAATGCTAGCATTTTTCAGCTTGGTGATTAATGTTTCAAACCTATAAATAAGATTTCCAACAGTTTCTCCTTGCACATGGTTGAACATATTGAACTCACCATTCAACATGACTTTCTTACTGTTCCTCATTTCTACATTTCCTTCAAATTTGTTGACCAAGGCATCCCATAAACCTTTAGTAGTGGTGTGGTCCCTTAAGGTTTGATTAATTTCAAGTGTAAGGCACACACTTAAAACACCATAAGCCTTTTGACCATCACTTAACATTTTCTTATCTTCATTATTATAGGCTGAACACAGGCTTAGGAATTGGTCCATCAGCAGTGTCAGTTGTAGGAATGTAAGGACCAGTCTCAATAGATCTAAAAAGAGCATAATAAGTTATCCTTATATATCTCTTGAAATGCCATTTAAATTCTTCAAAGTTATTATCCCATTTAAGAAGCTTGGAAGGTTTATTGGTTGTCTCGGCCTCATTTTCAAAGATTATAAAGATTTTTATCTCTCCAATTTGAGAAGTCATCATGCAAAACAAGTCTTAAGTCCAAATAGTTCACAAACTGGTTCTGTTGAAAGTTCTAAGTACAAACCAATCGAGTCTAAAAGGATTTAAATCGAATTGGATTGGAATCGAATTGAATTAAGAATTTGAATCGAATCGAGTTTTGAAAGAAATCAAATCGAATAGAAATTCGATTCGAATGGTGTCTTAAATTCGATTCGAATGGTTTTATCAATTCGATTCGAATGGTTTAGCAGTTCGATTCGAATGGTTAGATTCGATTCGAATGGTTGTTGATTCGATCAGATCTGGTTTTAAGGATGGTACAGATTGTACTTTTTGCACGTCTTTTCACACTTTTCCACTTTTGGAAACTCGATTGAAACCCTTTAACACTTTTAGATCTAAGAACCAACACTTTTGAGGTTTAAAACACACCAGATCTTGAACTTTAACAATTTTAATAACACAAGAATTACTCAAACATCCACTTTCACAACCTGAAGCTAAGAAGACTTTTCTTTCAAGCTTGCAAACACACTAAAATCAACAAGTGAACCCGTCGACCCACTCAAACACTTAAAAACAAGTCTTCAACACACAAACAAGACCAAAATCCAAGGTTCTGACCCAAGATCCACAACTAGAATAGCTGAAAACTCTGATACCAGTTGTAGGTTCTATGGACAGATCAAACAACAAACCTCCCAAGTGAGAAACCGAAATCTTGGATCTTGTTTGGGTTTATTATTACCCAAAGAGGAAACGCTTAGAAGGAGAGGAGGGAGTTGGTGAGAAGATTAGATTTGCAAAAAGGTTATTTCTAGAATGAGCATGCTTCACCTTATGTAGGTGAAGGCATGCCATGTTAGGCTTTCATTATTAACGGCCCAATGGGCTTTTATTTACATGGCACCGGACCGAAACATGCAAGGAACAAAATGACAAGCTAACTACAACACAACGTTAATAGAACAAGTAAATACAAAAGACTAATGTACAAAACAAGGCCTTACAAAGTAAATCCATATAAAAGTTAAATTGCTTAAATCCAATAAAATTCTCTTTTTACTTAAAGCCAAAAAAAATTTCATTTTCGGCCCAGAACCTTTTTTTCTTTCTCGAAGCCGGCCCTATATACATTATCACATGGTTTTTATTCCTTTATTTTGTTTCAACTATATATAATATTTAACAAACTAAAATATTAAACTTTAAACCTAGGAATCCGGTAACTAGTTTTTTTTAACTTTGCTTTCGTATTTCTTGTAGTTGGTCTTTACAATGACTAAAACTTTTATCATGACTTAAAAATATCTTGTTATCATATGTTTTTATATCCGCACTTCGAAGTTTGATACCGTGTCTATAAAATATTTTTTTGCCTTACAAATTCATGTTTACGAATTTTGTGTTGGTGCCGCCAATACTAGCAGAATTTGCACCGGTTCGCTACTGTAACGTGCCGGTTTTTTGGTCTTACATATGATAAAGTTGTTGTATTTTGTCATTGAGGGGTTTATTTATTTTGTTTAGTTCCGATATCGTAACATGATACAAGATGATTTTGCGTAAACTCGCAACACATTCGTGGTTTAACGTTTTTACGTATGTTCTTTTAGTTCGGTTCAATGGTCACTTCGCGAAGAACGAGGTCGTAAATCCTAGTTCTAATAATTTATATGATTAAAAACAATTATTAGGGAGACAGGGAGGACTGATTATAACAAATAAGGATATGATTGTCTTTTAAAAAAAGAAATATTGTACGTACTATAAACTAAACAATTGCCCAAGTTTGAACATGAGACCTACCCTCTAAGAGACAAGTGCATCTACCACATGGCCTAGCCCCACATTGGCGGATATGATTGTCCATAGCATTTTTTTTATTATTTTAATATTAGAATTAAAATCTATAATTTAGGATGTGCCATAAATTTTGATAACTTCCTTAGAGCGTTCACAACCCATTCCCAATATTCAAATCCAAAATTACACTAAAATTAGTATCTTCTCTCTATCCATTTTAATTAAATAATACTTTTTATACCTTCGCCATTATATTTTTCTATTTTCTCTACTCACAACCACCATACTGAAAAATTATAGTGGATGGACATTAGTTTTTCAAATATACAGAAAAATCATTGCATTTTATCTTTCCTTTACTCACAATACCTTAAACCACTCACTACATTATAATAATTTTCCTCACAAAATTTAATTGATTAAACATGAATGCTCTTACTAATAGCTTATAATTAATTGTACTTTCAAAGCCTTCCATATATCATCATGATCTTCATATGCGGGGTCATCTTCATCCACAGAATATTAATAGTTTGAAAAATTGGATGAATGAAATGATGAATAGTAATGTTGTTTCTCAACGTGTTTGAATAGAACAAAAAAATGATAATAAAAAGAAATAATAATAAATAGAAATAATAATAATAATAATAATATGGATTTGGCTGTTGATTTGCATCACGTATTCATTTCAAATGCAATGGGATCCGGACAATAAAAACCAACTCATTCTTGGGATAAAAGACAGATTTAAACATGATATTTTCGTTGTTTGATTTTTTTTATGTCATCATTCATATAAAAAAAATTCGTGAATCTATATTGTGTTTTAGTTTACAAACTCTTGTATTTCATGTAATTAATACATACTATTAAAGGAAAACCATTTTTCATATGTAATTCAACTAAAATAGCCAACTAATCATATTTTAATTTTAAGAGCATCAACAACGGGCTACACGCCCCGAGGTCCGGTCCGAGGTGGCAGTTTACGGACGCGGAAGGTACCGAACGCCACCGTTGTGGAACATTGAGGAGTGTTGCAGGCCTGGCTCTGCAAACTGCAACAGACATGGAGCGTGGGCCCCCTCTCTCATACAAACCTTACATCTTCTCTTTCCATCCATATTCAAGTAAAATCGAAATAAAGTTAGAGCCATCTTCATCTCCACTATGATTTGATATATGGGAAGATTGATTGGGTAGATTCAAACCCGTCGTCGGAGAACACAAATCAATCTACCCATAGATCAAATCATAGTGGAGACGAAGATGGCTGTAACTTTATTTCGATTTTACTTGAATATGGATGGAAGGAGAAAATGAAAGTTTGTATGAGAGGGGGGCCACGTTCGATGTCTGTTGTAGGTTTGTATGAGCAAATCCCTATTTTATAGGATTTTCATATCACGTAGTTGGTAAGATTTATTTTTAATTTAATGAGATATTATAACACGTGTAAGAGTTATCTGGGTTTGGTGAGACCCATATACGTGAATTTGGGTCAAACGCATGAAAAGCATCCATTTACAAATAACACAATCTGGTGTTTTAAGAGAATATATGGATCAAATAGAGAACTTTTAATGGTTTCGTTTATATATATATATAAATGATCTGATACATTAATCATTTATCGTACAATAGGTACGAGACATTGTAGAATGCTGATTTTCATAAACCCTAAATCATAATTACACTCATATGTCCGCCCCCTCCCTAAAGCCATATCCACTACCACAAATCCACCACTCGGCGGCATCAACACACCTCCTTCACCATCATCGGAGTCTACAACGAGGGTCCGACATCTCGCCGGAAAAACACCAACGTTGCTCCCCTTGTTTCATAGGTTTTATTTAGTTTTTGTTAAGAATTGAAATTGAAGCCAATGGATCGGTTAATCTTTGAAATTGATTCCGCTAATCATCAATTTGAAGTTTCAATTGATCATTATTGAGTTTTGAGTGATTGGGTCCTAACCTTGAAAGTATCAGGAATTAAGCATGAATGTTTTATGTTTTAACCTTAAACGTTTTAGGTTTTGGAATTTGGCTTGAATGTATTTAGCTTTTTAACCTTCAACGTATTTCGCGTACGTAATGTATGTTAAGCGGTTACTGTACATTAACCCACCCTATATATATAGGGAAAAGTTAACGTACAAACTAAAAAAATGATAAATGTGTGAATCAAGTAGTGTAGTTATGTAATTACATCTTAGTGTAATTACACTATGTTCTATATAGAATTACACTATTTGATTCGCACAGTTAGCACGATAAATTTAATTTGTATTTGATCTAAACCATACACAGACACACACACACACACACACACACACATACACACATATGATATATGATGTTATTATATAATTGCATATTTTGTTACGTTAAATTAAAATAACTACATTTACTCATTTATTCTCGAGTTCAAGCTTGCTCAGGCCCAATATTAAAATCTCGATTCAGGCTTGTTTGTTAGATGAACTCTAACTTAAGCTCGAACCCATTTAAACTTGTTTATTTAATGAAGATGATTACGAATAACTCACAAGCATTTTAGCGCGTTTACACCTATGATATTATTAACTTGTCAATTACTATGTTTTATTGTAAAGCATTTTAATTTGGTTTTCTAAAACTGATAACTAAATATACAATATTTATATCGATATAATAAGCTCAACTCAGGGCATGCATAGAATGAAAACTCATTTAAGTTGACAAAATTTGTGAAAACCCTATGTAACACCTTTTTTTAAAAAACATATAGTTGTTACATTTAATACAAAATATTAAAAAATAGAAAGAAAGAAAAAAGGTTTCATGATTTTTTTTACATTTTTTTAACTTTCAAACATTTTCAGGTTAGATGAAAATTAAATTTATTTTTACATTTTTTATTAACTTTAACTATGAATCACGGTAAAAACATATGATTGAAAATGAGTTTATAGAGTTTTTTTAACTCAAGTGAATTTTTATTTTATCCTAACCCATTCATTTTATAAAACAAATGTAAAAATATTATTTTAAGTTTTTTTTTAAGTGTTTAGGGAGAAAAAATAAGAAGAAAAAGAAAAGGGTATGAAAAAAGACCAAGAAGAAAAGTTAAGGTCAATGCCAGGAGATATTTGAAAAAGCCAAATATCAAAGCTGTCACGAAGGACCAAAAAGCCCTTATGAACCTTCAGAAGAGACTTCACCATCGAACCTGCTGGCACTATTAATGAACACTAACGTTAACGTCTAAATATCTTACCATGCGATATAATGAAATCCGTAATACGACAGTGAGACGCATCACATTAGAATATGTTTTCTAGATACGTAAAACATGACAACGAAGTTAATTTTATTGAGTAAGTTAAAAGAACTATGAGTCAAGTTGAAAAGGTATGAGAACATGCATGTGTTTACAGTTTTGAGGCAAATTGCTTAAAGTTGTGGTTGTGTTCTTAGAAATTTGTTTAATGATCATCATGCATAACCTTCATTGCTAAACCATCATTTTAGGTTATGTGTAATGGTGGACTACAAAATAGGAGGATTGTTGACACGTGACGCCACGTCAGCCGAAGGGCTATTTTCAGTAGCCGATTCAGGAA